>NC_043003.1:78573051-78738051 GCF_006345805.1 Octopus sinensis | reverse complement strand
TTCTTTCAGTTTCCGTCTACCAAATCCACTCACAAGGCATTGGTCGGCCCGGGGTTATAGCAGAAGACACTTGCCCAAGATGCCACGCAGTGGGACTGAACTCGGAACCATGTGGTTGGTTAGCAAGCTACTTACCACACAGCCACTCCTTTCGGTTTCTTCAAGCAATGGCCTATGGCTACGTATTCCAACTAAATCATCTTACAGTTAGTTGTACATTAAATATTGCTATTTTTTTCCCCTTTTAACAATGATTGATTTCAGTCGCTGAACTGCTGCCATGCTGGGGCATCACCTTGAAGGGCTTCAGTCGAACAAATCGACCCTGGTATTTACATAATTTTTTTTAAAAGCCTGGTACTTATTCTCTCGTCCTCATAGCAAATCACCAACTTGCGGGGGATGTAATACCGGTTGTTAAGCGAGTGGGGGGAGGGGCTCAAATACAAAGACACACACATACAAGCGCGCGCGCGAACACAATATTTGGATCTTTTCTATTCTGAAGCCAGGACCACAGATCTTTCTACTTAACTAAATATTCTGAAACTTCGTATGCTGATAGAGTCTAGCAAAACAAGACACAGGTTGGAACTAGTTTATTTGAGAAAAATCTATTTTATGACTTTAATCGTAGAATTAAAACTGCGAATTTTAACCCATCACAGATGTTTGTTTTCATGTGTAAAACTTGACTGCATTCTATTAGTGTGACGTAGAAAGCGCTTTTGTGACGTACTAACGTTCGTTTGAAAACTGTAAACAAACACAGAACGTAACGGCAGACGAAATACGGCTACGCATTTCGCCCGGCGTGCTAACGTTTCTGCCAGCTCTTTGCTTTTTAATATTAAATTTCCGGCGAAGTTTCGCTTGTCGTAGCACAAGTTTTCCGTCGATTTCCGTAAAAAACTTATTTTTTTTACATAAGTAATGAGAGCGAAAGAGACTAAGAGGAAGCGATTTTATGACGAGGGAAGTTTGTCTTTGAAGTTACGTCTAGGGGAAGCATTGATGTACATGTGTGTGTGTGTGTGTTTGATGGGGTGTGGGAGACAGTATGTTGTGTAAGTGAAGTGCTTCTGTTAGTGTGTGTGAAGAGACAGAGAGAGTAATGTGTGAAAGAGAGAGATAACTGAAATTTTTTACTCGTGTATGTGTATATGTATGTCTGCATGTATGTGTGTGTGTGTATGTATCTATGTATGTATGGCCGATTCATCGTAATTACGATGAATCGGCCATACATACATACAACACACCATATACATACCACACCCAACATACTTACACATACATACGCACACACATACATGCAGACTACATATTATGTCTCCCACACCCCATCAACACACACACACACCATGTACCGAAACTTCGCCTAAATTTCTTGCCTTTTGCACAAATAAATACAATGGAAACATTTTCAATTTAATACTGTGGCTTATTAACTAGTTTTAAATATTGTTATTAGAAGGTGGCTGACTATAGGATCCTGGAAATAAATAAATAAAATAAAACATATGCATATAAATAAATAAATAAAACATATGCATATATACATACATATATGTACTTACCTACCTCTACATGTATATATACATGCATATATGAGTACATGACACCAAAAAAACGTCGAACACAATGAGAAACGAAAACATAAACACAAAACCAAGGAAATGGACATTTTTTTAAAACAACGAGTACAGGACATACAAAACAAGGAAAATTCCCCTTCTTCAGTCGCCTTAATTTCATCTACTTCACGTTTCGAAGGTCAAGGCGATACATGACTTCATTGAAATTTTCCTTCCCGCGAAAATCAAATTAAATAAAATTTGAGATTTTTTTGCGGAGGGGTAAAAATGGTAACAAAAACAGGACAGTACGACATATATATATATATATTATATATATATAATATATATATATATATATATATATATAGATATTTAAATCAATGCACGGTGATCGCTTATAAGCTTTAAGCTTATAAAATATTTTTTAATACACACACACACACACGACACACACACACACCACACACACACACACACCACACACACACACACACAACACACACACACAACCCACACATATTATATATATATAATATATATATATATATATATATATAATCCAGTCATGCGCGTATTTACTTTTCACGCGAAAACGGCTTCCCAATTGCTTTGCTTTCATACTTGTGATGCATGAATAATTTGACCTCGGACAAGTAATAGGCTGTTCATTTGATTTTCTTATTAGCAATTATTTAAAATAAAAAAAGATATTGCTTTTTATATTACATTCACATCTTTGAAAGTTTTAAAATATTTACTTATATATATATACGACGGGCTTCTTTCAGTTCCTGTCTACCAAATTCACTTACAATCTTTGGTCAGCCTTGGGCTACGGTAGAAGACACCTGCCCAAGGTGCCGCGCTATGGGGACTTAACCTGGAACCGTGTGGTTGGGAGTAAACTTCTCACAACACAATCAAGCCCGCACGTAAAGCGTAAATCCTCAACAACCAAAGAATTCCCTTGATCACAGGTGTTATCTTTGAAAGAAATAATTATGAAATAAAACTCCATAAAATCCTATAATTAATTACTTCTAATATAGGCATTTTATGAGGAACAGCCATTTTATGAGGAAGAGTTAGCCGATTAAATCAACGACATAATTCTCTATATATAATTTATGGTTCTTCCATCACCGCACCCAAATTAGTCACCAGGCAGAAAATTGCTTTCAAATTTTGACACAAGAACAACAAGCTGGTTGGAGGATGTCAATCGATTATATCGACTCCAGTGTTCAACTGGTACCTTTTTATCGACCCCGAAAAGATGAAAGGCAAAGTCGGCCTCGGCGGTATTTGAACTCGGAATTTGAATGTAAAGATGGATGAAACGTCACCAAACATTGTGCCTGGTGTCGTAACATTTCTGCCAGCTAAGAACGTAAAAACGGACGGAATGCCGCTAAGCATTTCACCCGGCATATTAATTATTCTCCTACCAGACAAAATATTAATATTGCCATTACCGTTATTGTTATTGATAACTACAATGTAATCATCGTCAAGGTGTCCAATTGCCAAGGACGTCATGGTTGTAGCCATCTTGTCTTTTTTTTTTCTATCTTAGATTTTGTCATTAGAGAAAAATGTTTTCATCTCACTTTCAAACTCACTTCAAAGCCCGCTGCGATGTACCTGGTGAGGACAGTCGCTTGGCAGTTAGGTAGCTGTGGGTTCAATTGCGATGCGCAGTACTTGGGCAAGTGTTATCATAGCACTAGGGTCAACAACGCTTTAAGAATGAAATTTGTTGGACGGAAACAGTGGAAGTGGCAGATGTCTAACATCTGTATAAGGCAGCTATCCAACCGCGGAAGATGGGACGGAAACCAGCCGCTCTAAGGACAGCCTCCATGTAGTGATTGTCTACCCTATCGAAAGCTTTTGATTTATCCAAATTGATCAGCGCCCCACCCATGCCAGGTCCCTTAACTGCCCTGTCTATGGTGTAGCACATCAGATGGAGGTTGTCATGGATACTCCTACCCGGCACGGTGCACGTTTGCGCCTTGTCAGCTAACACCTTGACCAAAATCTTCAAGTTTGCGTTGAGCAGAGTGATGGGCCTGAAGTTATCTATGATGTTCCCTTTGTTTGGATCTTTCTTTAGCAGTCCCACCGCTCCTCGCTTTACAGGGATGGCCATATTCCCGTTTTGCTGCCAGTTGCAGTAGACAGCTGCTAAGACGTTCCAAACAAGTCTGACATATGACAATAAAGTTCGTAGGGCAGACCATCCAAGCCTGGCGACTTGTCTCCCTCGCAGCCTGCCATCGCATCCCGTACGTCCGTGGCTGTGATAGGTTTTTCACAACACTCCGCCTCTCTTGCCGAGAGTCGTGGTAGGCTATGCAGGTAGGCACTAAAGTCCACTCTGCGTTCTGACCCACCAGTTGTCCCGAACAGTCGGGCAAAGTGTTGTTGAAAGGACTCACACATCCTTTCAGGCTCGAGAAATTCGAGCACCTGCTCATCTGTCAGGGACCTAATCGTGGCTTTGTTGCCTCGTTGAGATAGATAGATAGATAGATAGATAGATAGATAGATAGATAGATAGATAGATAGATAGATAGATAGATAGATAGATAGACCGTAAAAAGATAGATAGGAAGAGATAGATAGAAAGAGATAGATAGAAAGAGATAGATAGATAGAAAGATAGATAGATAGATAGATAGATAGATAGATAGATAGATAGATAGATAGATAGATAGATAGATAGATAGATAGACAAACAGAAGTAGATTGTTATAGAGTAAAAGTGAATTGTGTGTGAGAGAGAGAGAGAGAGAGAGAGAGAAAGAGAGAGGGAGAGAGAGAGGGGGCGGGGTAGCTAGTTAATTGGCTACTTTGTGTAGACGTTGCATTTGCTAGCATCCTGCACGATCCCCACCGACGTCGCTGACATCGCAATCGTTGCCAAAGCCTCCAACGTCACCAACGTCACCGACGCTCCCAAAGCCACCAATACCAGCTGTCTTAGCAGTCAATGTTTTTGTCTTTTATGCTGGTCTATCGATTTCTATTCACATTTCTTCATTGAGTGTGTCAGAGAGGTCCAAGTGGTGGTGATGGTGGTGGTGGTGGTGGCAGGTGGAGAACGACGATGTGCCTTGCCAACAAGTGGAGGAGGGAGTGGGGTTGCTGATGGTGTGGGTGATTATTGGTGGCGATGATGATGATGATGATGATGGTGGTGGTGGTGGTGTTGGTGGTGGTGATGGTGGTGATGGTGATGATGATGGTGGTTGTGGTGGTGGTGATGATGATGGTGGTGGTTGTGGTGGTGGTGGTGGTGGTGATGGTGGTGGTGGTGAGGATGGTAGTGGTGGTGATGATGGTGGTGGTGAGGATGATGGTGGTGGTGGTGGTGGTGGTGGTGGTGATGATGATGGTTATGGTGAGGATGATGATGGTGGTGGTGGTGGTGGTGATGGAGGTGGTGGTGGTGATGGTGGTGGTCGTGGTGGTGATGATGGTGGTGGTGATGATGATGATGGTGGTGGTGGTGGTGGTGGTGGGTGGTAATGATGACGGTTGTGGTGATGATGACGGTGGTGGTGGTGATGGAGGTGGTGGTGGTGATGGTGGTGGTGGTGATGATGGTGGTGGTGATGATGATGATGATGGTGGTGGTGGTGGTGGTGGTGGTGGGTAATGATGACGGTTGTGGTGATGATGACGGTGGTGGTGGTGATGGAGGTGGTAGTGTTGGTGGTGGTTGTGATGATGATGGGGTGGTGAAGGTGGTGGTGGTGGTGGTGTTCATGGCGATTGTGGTAGTTAATGGTGGCGGGGCGAGAGATAGTTTTTGGACACCACCGCCACCTCACCATTATTTTTAGGAATTGCCTTCCACCGTAGTCGCAGATTCTATGTTGAGAATTCGTTCATTCGTTCGTTTCTTCTTCATTTGTCTACAAATGACGTGTGTGTGTGCGTGTGCGTGTGTGTGTGTGTATGTGTGTGTGTGTGTGTTTGTGTGTGTGTGTGTGCGTGTGTGTGTGTGTGTATGTGTGTGTGTGTGTGTGTGTGTGTGGTGTGTTGTGTGTGTGTGTGTGTGTGTGTGTGTGTGTGTGTGTGTGTATGTGTGTGTGTGTGTGTGAGCGTGTGTGTGTGTTGTGTGTGTGTATGTGTGTGTGTGTGTGTGCGTGTGTGTGTGTATGTGTGTGTGTATGTGTGTGTGTGTGTGTGTGTGTGTGTGTGAATTGTAATAAATATTGATTTCAGAATGGGTGGTGGTGATGGTGGTGGTGGTGGTGGTGGTGGTGGTGTGCTTGGTGCTGGGTGCCGAGGGGAAAACCAGGCGATTCCTCGTCAACTAGTTGAATGGTGGAATTCTTCTGATATGGACGACAACAACAGCAGCAGCAGCAGCTTCTTCCAAATCCAGGTCACAGCACCGAATAAACGACACCTAGCACAGCAGATGTGAATGTTTTAACTGCTGCTGCCTTTTCCTTCTTCTGTTGATGCTGCTACTACTACTACTACTACTACTACGACTACGACGACGACGACGACAACAACTGCTGCTGCTGATGCAATCTACTGCTGAAGATGGTGGTGGTGGTGGTGGTGGTGGTGACATGATGAGGATAATGATGATGATGATGATGATGATGTCCTTAGTCCCATGTTAACCTTCCATACGACATTCTGGTTTTATCAAACCAGCCTGTCTTCGCGTTGTTTCTTCACTTATTTTATTCCATACTGGAGAGACTTGTTGTCTGTTATCCCAATGTCTGTTACTTCTTTGTTCCTTCTTTCTCTTTCTAAAGACAGTAAACGTGAATTTTAGGAAATTTCGCTGCTATATCTAGCAGTTAGTTTTACACGCCCAATCTAATAAAAAAAAAATCTCCCTCTTTCGTACATTATTTGCTTTCAGCCCCAGCAGATCAACCAACCATTTATGATCGGAGACAATCCTGCTCGTGCATTTTATTCTTCTCAGCCTTTTTTATTTATTTACTTATTTTCCTGATTTGAGTGAGATTTGGCTGCTCCTTCTGGTAGACCGACAAACCATCTAGAGGTATGATTCGTGTTACTTCTTGTTCCTGCTGTTTAATAAAAGCTTTCTTTGCACGACAGGTGTAAAAAAAAATAGTCATGGACGCCAGTGTGTGAGTACAACAAAACCGGGGCAGCGAATGAACTGTTGTCGCTAACCATGCATTTAACGAGGCGTAGATAGTATATATATATATACATACCTACAGTGTTATACAATGTATATATAATTGGTTATTTTGTGAGAACGACAGTGTAAGCGATTAAATAATTCTCTAAGTATTACTGGGACACCGAACGAATCTACTGTGTGGTCGCCCAACCTGTGAGAAATAGCAACCAAATGACTAGTAAATCACCCACTCTACTATATTTTTAATATCTTTTTTCATAGGAAAATAGCTACATGTTTAAGGGGAAGGATGTCAATCGATATCAACTTTTGTACTTGACTGGTACTCACTTTTATCGACCCCCTACCTCACACCTCCGAGGGATGAAAGGCAAAATTGACCGTGGTTGGATTTGAACCGAAATCCGTAAATGAATGCCGCAAACTCTAGTCACTATTCATCAGTCTCTGAATTCTGCCTAACCACCGTTCTGCTATCATCTTTAACAATAAAGTTATTGGTTTCAAATTTCGCACAAGGCCAGCAATTTCAGGGGAGGGGTTAAGTCGATTACATTGAGTCCAGTACTCAACTGGTACCTATTTAATCGACCCCGAAAGGATGAAAAGCAAATTCGACCTTTAACTCAGAACGTAGCGGCAGACGAAATACCTATTTCTTTACTACCCACAAGGGGCTGAACACAGAGGGGACAAACAAGGACAGACAAACGGATTAAGTCGATTACATCGACCCCAGTCCGTAACTGGTATTTATTTAATCGACTCCGAAAGGATGAAAGGCAAAGTCGACTGGTACTTATTTCATTGTCCCCGAAAGGATGAAAGACAAAGTCGATCTCGGTGGAATTTGAACTCAGAACGTAACAACGGGCGAAATACCTATTTCTTTACTACCCACAAGGGGCTAAACACATAGAGGACAAACAAGGTCGGACAAACGGATTAAGTCGATTATATCGACCCCAGTGCGTAACTGGTACTTATTTAATCGACCCCGAAAGGATCAAAGGCAAAGTCGGCCTCGGCGGAATTTGAACTCAGAACGTAGCGGCAGACGAAATACCGCTAAGCATTTCGCCCGGCGTGCTAACGTTTCTGCCAGCTCGCCGCCTTAATAATAATAAGTATGATGATGATGATGATGATGATGATGATGATGATGATTTTTTTTATTAGCCACCAGGGCTCACACAAAATAAAAAAACGAGGACATTGCAAGGACATGGGGTACGAAAATTGAGTTTTGAGGTGTAAACAAAATGCAAACAAAAAAAAAAGGGTGGTGATAATAAAATGTTGATAACATAAATATATCCCATTGTGGTTAGACTTCCGAGGGCTACAGGTGGAAACCCAACAAAACCATCTCGTCACCCTGGCCAGTTGTCCTCCTCCACTCAACAGACGTATGCTCAGAATTGGTTCATTCACTGGCTACTTTCATCCACGTTTCAACAAATTTGCTGGGAAGCAATTCTTTTCACTTCTAAAGGTCTGGACTAAATCTAAGAACTGGACCAACGAGAGCGCCTTTCCATAGTTGCTCCACCTGTTAGTAATAACAGTCAAATCACCTTCAAATTATATCCGACTGTCTTTATAAATAAAATGGTACAATATAGTCATGTGCGTATGAGTGTATATGTGTGTGTATTTGTGCACATATGTATGTATGTATGTATGTATGTATGTATGTATGTATGTATGTATGTATGTATGTATGTATGTATGTATGCATGTGTGTGTGTATGTATGTATGTATGTATGTCCATCCATCCATCCATCCATCATCTTCGTCAACTTTTTCTGAAAGGGTCGTGTGGGTACCTCCTCCATAAGGTCTTTACCGTCATTACCGTCATTACCGTCATTTCCTGTATGAATCCTCATGCATGACCAACTGAGATAAAAATATATTATCCAGCCACCTCGTTCTTTGGTCTACCCCCTTGGGTTCTGCCGGTCAGTTTGGTTTGTAGAATCCGTCATGCGATTCTTTCCTTCGATATTCTAACATGCCCATAGCACCGTAGTTGTGACCTCTCAATGCGGAGAAGTAGCGGTTCGATCTGGAAAGACTTTCTAACCTCTGAGCTACGAACGTTACTCCAGAGATCCTCGGAGGAACCCCATTTCGACTGTTTGTATTCGAGATCGTACTCTTTCGGTCACTACCCAAAATTTATGACCATTGGTGAGGATAGTCACAAAAACCGAATTTGTGACTATTTGGATTTTTCTCCAACCTCACCTTCTCTAAAAATCAAATGCTGGAACTAGCGCAATACTGATCCAGCATCTACAGTTCTAGCAATCAGCTCCCCGTCACTCTGGATATGACCTCTCGATACTAGAACTTCTTCACTTGCCTCAGTGATGTTTCACTAGCGTGCAGGGTGCACGGGGAAAACTTTCTTCAGAAGACCAACGCCTCAGTTCTCACTCGGCAGCGAACCCAATCAGTGATTGTTGGAGATCAAGGAGCACTTCGTCGGTTACGACGATGAGGGTCCCAGCTGATACGATCAACTTAACAGCTTGCTCGTGAAATTAACGTGCAAGTGGCTGAGCATTCCATAGACACGTGTACCCTTAACGTAGTTCGCAAGGAGATTCAACGTGACACAGAGTGTGACAAGGTTGGCCCTTTTTTGAAATACAGGTACTACTCATTTTTGCCAGTTGAGTGGACTGGAGCAACGTGAAATAAAGTGTCTTGCTCAAAGACACAACGCGTCGCCGGGAATCGAACTTACAACCTTACGATCATGAGCCGAATGCCCTAACCACTAAGCCACGCGCCCTCACCTTCTGATGAACCAAATAGCACCATGTCGTCAGTAAATATCAGCCGACCGATCCTACATCATCAATTATGACACTATTTCCATAACGTCTGCGCATGTCAATCTAGTTCATAAAAATTATGAAAAAGTGAGGTGACAAATTTGCGCCTCTGCCGAAGCCCCCACCTTCGAGAGGGTGCTGAAAAGTTTCTGGCTTTTGGTAAACGAAAATACTGAAGGATCAGTTAATTATGATTTTATTCAACATACTCCCCTCTCAGAATAACGGTCCATCAGTTTTTCTAAGCCCTGTAAAAAGAACACGAAAGGTTGTGCCTCCATCCGGGCCTTTCGCGATACTCTTAAAGCCAGGAACATTTCAGCACCCCCTCGTACGTTGAACGGTTTTCGACTTAGCACTATTTACCAGAATACAAACATGTGAGCATTTGTAGGGACTTCATGACAACCAGCAGTTACCCGTTAATCCCAAACTCCTGCAACTTCAAACTAACAGACGCCTTGCCAAATTTAAGAGGCTACCACTGCTTTGAGTGGTCGCATTTCGTGTCCTCTCGTACATATTTGCATACTTGGCCATCTTAGAGTTAAATGTCCTTGTCGCATATACAACGCAAAGTCGATCACGGGAGACAAACTGTTCACTTCTCACCTGCTCGTAAGCTATGTTGTCCACCTGTTCATCCACGCTCCCTAATGTTTCGCAGCCCACCTGAAACGGCTCAATGATCGTGTGTGAGTTACCTTGAAACCTGATCGTTTGCGTGGCCTAGAAAACTTACGTGAAGCATGGAAACCTAGACAGGTTGTACATTTCAGTACATGTAAATCGATCTGAGCTGATCTCTTACTGTAACACAAAATTGGTGAGGGGGAGGCGGGATACAGAATTAAAATGTAAAGAAAAAAAATAAAAATAAAAAACAGGACTGAGAAAAAGATTAACAGTTACACAGGGATAAATAACAACTGTAAAAATACCTCGCAGTGAATGTGAATGAATCTCATTATCGAGTGTTTGTGTGTGCGTGTGTGTGTGCGCGCGCGCGTGCGTGTGTGTGTGCGCGCGCGCGTGCGTGTGTGTGTGTGTACATATACATATATAAATAAATAAATGTATATATATATATATATATAAAGTATAATCCAAACAAGAAAACAAAAAAAAAACACAGCAACGCGAGGACGTGGAACAAATAAAGTATTATTGGACGCTCAGGAAAGAAGGGAAGGAGGGTTTAACGTTTCGAGCCGAGCTCTTCGTCGGAAACAAAGGAGAAGGAAGATCCCGAGAAGGGAAGACAGAGGAAAAAAAATTGCCGGCGGTGCTCACGAGGTCACATATATATATATATATATATATATATATATATACATATATATATATAAGTGTTTCATATATATATATATATATATATATATATATATATATATATATATATATATATATATATATATATATAAAGGAATACAAAAAATGGGACAAGAACGCCAAATATCTAGACAGTTAGATGATACAAAAAAAAGACAAGAAAAAAACAAGGACGGCTCATTTGGAGTTTTCTTCCCTCAGTCGAGTTTCAGATTATCTTTGCAATTTCGGGTGGTTATACTCAAGATTGCTCCAATCTGGCCTGCCCCATGGAAAAGCTAAGCTAAGAGAACTAGATTCCTTGGAAGAAAGTAACGAATGTATACGAAAACAAGGACGGGGATAAAAAATGGAGAAATGGCACACAAATACAAATGCAAATAACTGGATATTAACAACAGGTGTCTTTCGACTAATGAATAAAATGTATATGTATATATATAGGGAGAATTTACGAAAAAAACAACAAAAGACAAAGACAGGTGGTGTACAAAACAAACAGATGTATTAGTATAACGCTCAGGAATAGAAAAAGTCTTTTACGTTTCGAGCCTACGCTCTTCTACAGAAAGGGACGCAGAAAAAAAGGAGAGAAACAAGGAGAGAAAAAAATTGTGTGTAGTGGCTAACAATCTATCATATATATATACGACGGGCTTCTTTCAGTTTCTGTCTACCAAATCCATTCACAAGGCATTGGTCTGCCTCCAGACTATAGTAGAAGACACTTGCCCAAGGTGCCACGCAGTGAGACTAAACCTGGAACCATGTGGTTGGAAGCAAGCTACTTACCACACAGCCACTCTCTCTCTCTTAATCTTATTTCGATTAAGAGAGTTAGCTATTTGCTGGATGCTCTCCATAGTATTAGTTTCTATTACTATATCAACAGTACTCTCTTGTGGGGGTGCCTTTACTACTATATTGATATCATCAACATAGCGAGAGTACATGTTTACGAGTATGGATTTCTGCAGTAGGCATTCTTTAAGCCTTCTGTCCCACCATACCATGAAGAGGTTGGCCACATCACCAGCGATACTAATGATAATAATGGGTGGATGTAAACACATGAACAAAATTAGAACAAAAGCAACAACAACAAAAACAAAAACAAAATACAAATTACAAGAATGTATATAACCAGAAGATACAAATATTACAGGCATCCCCCCCACACACACACTAAATAAACATAGACGCACATAGAGATATAAGCATGCGCAAATGAAGACATACAATAGAAATACAAAATGGCTGACGGTTAGTAAGGAGAGACACAAGTAAGTGAGAAGAAAACAAAGGACCACTGATGCGGTCACAGGAGTGTGACGAAAGAACTTTGGCCGAAATAAGATTAAGATTAATGTAAAAAATAAATATCACTGAAGCAAAATAACACCAAATATATAGTGCGTGTGTTTTTATTGGCTAAACTGGCATATGACCATTCCGAAATATAACAATATATATATATATATTATATATATATATATATATATATTATGCGTGTATATGTACATGTAGAGGTAGGTACGTACATATATGTTTATATATATGCATATGTTCTATTTTATTAACATATTTTACGACTAAACGCACGCACCCTATTAAGTAAGATTGTTCTGTTTATCAAGTTAGCCTTGATAGTAACTCTCACGCGACTCTGCATCTTTCTTTCTTTCTTTCTCTCCCATTCCCTTTTTCGTCTTTTTTCCCTCACTTAACTTGTCTCTTCCTCTCTCTCTCCCCCTCACCGTTCTTCATGGTCTCCTCGCACCATTCCCCTTCTTCTCTCTCTTCCTCTTGCTCCTCCTCCCCCCATTCCCGTCGTCCATCTGCGACGATACTTCCGTCGTAACTGCTATCCTGTCTTTTCTCGCCCGCCTTCTAAGGCTACTGTCGACATTCTTTCTCTCTCGTCGTCCACTATAATCCAGCGTTTGCAATACTTTTTTCGTCTGGCGTTAACAGCCCTTCTTATCTTGTTCTCCTTGTCCTGTCTCTCACTGTTATATATTTATTTTTCCACTGTTTATATATATATTTTTTACTGTTTATATGTTTGTACTGTCGTTACCGTCTTGCTTTTTTTACCCCTCTGCGAAAAGATCTCAGATTTTTAATTGATTTGCTTTTCGCAGGAAGGAAGTTTTCTTCGAAGTATACGTCTCGCTTTTATCCTTCGAAACGTTTAGTAGATGAAACTTAGCGACTGAAGAAGGGGATTTTTCGTTGTGCTTATTGTCCTGTATCTCTTTTTTTGCTTGTCTTGTTCCTTGGTTGTGTCTATGTTTTTCGTCTCTCTATGTGTTCGACGTCTTTTTTGGTGTCCTGTACACATATATGCGTGTATATGTACATGTAGAGGTAGGTACGTACATATATGTTATATATATGCATATGTTCTATTTTATTAACATATTATACGACTAAACGCACGCACCCTATTAAGTAAGATTGTTCTGTTTATCAAGTTAGCCTTGATATTAACTCTCACGCGACTCTGCATCTTTCTTTCTTTCTTTCTCTCCCATCCCTTTTTTCGTCTTTTTTCCCTCACTTAACTTGTCTCTTCCTCTCTCTCTCCCCCTCACCGTTCTTCATGGTCTCCTCGCACCATTCCCCTTCTTCTCTCTCTTCCTCTTGCTCTCTTCCATTCCTCTCTTCCATTCCCGTCGTCCATCTGCGACGATACTTCCGTCGTAACTGCTATCCTGTCTTTTCTCGCCCGCCTTCTAAGGCTACTGGTCGACTTTCTTTCTCTCTCGTCGTCCACTATAATCCAGCGTTTGCAATACTTTTTTCGTCTGGCGTTAACAGCCCTTCTTATCTTGTTCTCCTTGTCCTGTCTCTCACTGTTATATATTTATTTTTCCACTGTTTATATATATATTTTTTACTGTTTATATGTTTGTACTGTCGTTACCGTCTTGCTTTTTTTACCCCTCTGCGAAAAGATCTCAGATTTTTAATTGATTGCTTTCGCAGGAAGGAAGTTTTCTTCGAAGTATACGTCTCGCTTTTATCCTTCGAAACGTTTAGTAGATGAAACCTTAGCGACTGAAGAAGGGGATTTTTCGTTGTGCTTATTGTCCTGTATCTCTTTTTTTGCTTGTCTTGTTCCTTGGTTTGTGTCTATGTTTTTCGTCTCTCTATGTGTTCGACGTCTTTTTTGGTGTCCTGTACACATATATGCGTGTATATGTACATGTAGAGGTAGGTACGTACATATATGTTTATATATATGCATATGTTCTATTTTATTAACATATATATATATATATTATATATATATATATATATATTATATATATATTGTTTCTTTTTTATGACTTCCTTTGATCCAAAGAAAACGTATTCAGTCGATTCAGTGTACATTGACATTCTGTTATCAACAAACCAAATTGGTGAATCGAGTGAAGGATTTATGTTAAATGTTCTTTTATAAATTCTATTTATTTATTTTTCGTAATAAGAAGAATAAAAAAGAAAACAAAAAGCAAAGTTGTATCATAAGTCTAAAGAATTATTTGCTGTCAAAACTAACAAGCATATCATTGACATAAATTATAAATTGCAAAATCCCGAGAGAGCTACTTTTAGGAACATCGCACTTTGTTATCTTCGTTTTATATCTGTTTGTGTCAGTGACATTTACGATTTCGTTTCTTTGATTTAAATATGCTATGAAGCATTCGGTTTCTGTTCCAGTTTCCTGAGGCTTTTGTATATAACATTTGATGATCTAAGGCTCTACGATCAAAAGCTTTTAGAAAATCAAACTTAACTACATTCCTGTAAATAAACCATTTTCCAGTTTTACTTATCTATTTATTTATTTATTTTCTGGTTTTGCTGTTTTATGTAATCAATGGTGCTAAACAGGTTCCAAAGAGTTTTTTTTTATTCTGAAACAATGGTGGTGGTGGTAGTAGTAGTAGTAGTAGTAGTAGTAGTAGTAGTAGTAGTAGTAGTTGTTGTTGTTGTTGTTGTTGATGATGTTGCTATAGCAGTAGTAGTAGTAGTAGTAGTAGTAGTTGATGTTGTTATAGTAGTAGTAGTAGTAGTAGTAGTAGTAGTAGCAGCAGCAGCAGCAGCAACAGAAGTAGCAGCAGCAGTGGTAGTTTATCCCAAGACGTTCAAAGACGTTCCAGCTGTGGCTATCCCGTCTTGCACCACGATATCCTCCGTGTTCTTCGAATTTTTAAGACAGTCGGATGTGAGTAGAGGGACGTTTGGTTTCTATTTCTAGAGGGTCCAGTGACATGTAGAGATTTGATTATATAGTTACTTAGTGGCACAAACAGTAGATAGGTCAAATGCCATGTATTTAGTTACGTCCAGAATTCGAATCCTGCTAAGATCGACCTTACCTTTCATCCTTCATCATCATTCATCATTGTTCGACCGTGGTCGAGACAATGAAATTTACCATGCTACGCCAGACTTCACGGTCCATCATGGCATTACGGAGGTCCTGTTGCTGGATGCCTGTATCCCTGGAGATTACATCAGGGTAGGAGAGTGTGCGCCCTCTGGTATTGCGAGTAGATGGCTTCCAGAGGAGAAGAGTAGAAATTACTTCTTTTTCAGCTCTACAACAATGTCCAGCAAACTGGACTCTCCTACCTTTCACAAGAGATGACACAGGTGGTAGTTTCCCATATATTTGCATTTTGGTTGGATGGCGCTTCCACGAGAGATTTTGAGCTCTCATAAGGAGGCGAGTGTAGGTCCCATCCAACCGCCTCTCAAGCTTCTTTGATAACGTCCAGGTTTCTGAGCCGTATAGTAGAATTGGTTCGACTGTGGCTTTGAAGAGTCGATTATCAATTGTATTATCTTTACATTCTTTGTTCATATCTCGCTGAAGTCGATTTTACGTTTCGATCTTACACGGATCGATAAAATGAGTATCAGCCATGTATTGGAGTCGACGTAGTCAAACGTTCCTTTCTTCACAAAAGCCTTGAAAGATGAATACTGCTAATGTCAGGCTGCTTGCGATGTTAATTTTCCCGCTTTAATGAGGTCTGAAAGGATGATCAAATCTGGCGCTTTCTTGCCCTTTCTTTTGGTTGCATATGATGAGTGTGGGACAGAATATGAAGGAGAGGAAAAAAGTTCCGTGTAAGTATGAAGTACCGATTCTCTCCCTCTCCGTCTCTATCATACCACATTTCTCTCTCTCTCTTTCTTTCTCTCTCTCTCTCTCTCTTTCTTTCTCTCTCTCTCTCTCTCTCTCTTCTTCTCGCTTTCTTTCTTTCTCTGAAACACACACAAACACAAATAATCCTATTGTGTGAAAGTAATGTTTTGTGTGTGGCGGCGTATCGAGACTAGGATTAGCGAAATTTCGAAGGGGGCATCTGTATACCAATATACAATGAGAGAGAGAGAGAGAGAGAGAGAGAGAGAAGGACAATAGAAAGAAACAGCAGGGTGAAGAATTGAGAGATAAATAAATAAATAAGTGTTGCGGATCACTGGTCTAACACTTCTGCGCATTCTCCTTCATTGAACTTTGCCCCTGTGAAAAACAAACAGTTAACTGCCAATTAACCCATCACTTTCTCTCTGTTGGGAGTGAGTGTGTATGTGTGATTGTATTTATGTGTGTAAGTATATTTGTGTGTGCGTATGTGTGTGTGTGAATGTGTGTGTGTATGTGCTTTGCTCATTGCGCTTTTGATTGATTTCTTTTTGTCTTTCTTTTCTTTGTTCCCACTCGCCCGACCGCTCGCTCCCACCCCCCACCTCTTCACCCCTGCCGACCGACTGACTGAGAACCCAGGTGTCCTTGCTCTAGGTCAGACTTCTCCAGCTACTGGCGCCAACACAAACATTAATTCTGTCTCCAAACTGTTGAATTAGACAACTGAACTCTTATCTCCCGCAACAAACAACATCTCCACCACCAGCTTGAGTAAAACCACCCCCAACATTGCCACCACCACCACCACCACCATCAACACCACCAGCAACAACCACTTCATCAGCAACACCAGCATTGGGCCCCACTAGCACCAACACCACCACCACCACCATCAACCCCACTTCCTGGCAGCAGCACCAACACCCCTACCAGTACACTACACCCAACACCACCTCCACCACTTCTACCATCGCCACCGCCATATTTCCAGCAGCAACAGCACCATCACCACAACCACCACCACCACCACAACAACAACAACAACAACACCTTTTAAGGGAACGCAGTGTTTTATTAGTGTTTATTGAAAGGTTAACAACATGCTTGGAGGGTGTTGTGTTTAGCTTTGGGCCATCTTGATCTAGTAGATTTATAAACAAAAGCTTTCCCCGTCCCTTTCGACGAGTGTTTCAGCAGGGTCTTTTCTGTTTAGCAGAACCTGTGGACATTTTAAGGTTTAGTGAAAATTTTAAAATTTCGTGTATTGATGTAATTTTCCATGCTGAATCTCAAGAGATAATTCACATTTTAAAAAAGTCACAGAGATTTAAAGTTTGATCATTTTTACCCAATCAGAAAACAGGATTTGGAAGTTGTCATTCTGTGCATGACAGCATGTGTTGTCAACTGTAAACAAATGAAATATTTCTTTCTTTGTTGCCCACAGGGGGCTAAACATAGAGGGAACAAACAAGGACAGACAAAGGGATTAAATCGATTACATTAACCCCAGTGCGTAACTGGTACTGGATCTTTTCAATTCTGAAGCCAGTTTTTTCAAATTTTTCCTACTGAACCAAACAATTTGAAACTTCGTATACTGGTAGAATGTGTCAAAAGTAAACTTAATTGTAAACCAGAATGAAAACGGAATTGTAACTTCTAAGTTTAACGTTGTTTAATAATTAGAATTTTAACCAATGATATTCCGTCATTCGGCTTTATTTTATTTACTCCGTCTCGACCACCAATTTGGTGACGTATTAAACATCTTAAATGTAAACAGACCGCATGTCTCCGTGAAATCTCCTTCTAATTATTTAACGTACTCATGTTTCCAGGATCCTATAGTCAGCCACCTTCTAATAACAACATTTAAAACTAGTTAATAAGCCACATGTATTAAATTGAAAATGTTTCCATTCTGTTAGTACTTGCTTTCGTTTGCTATTAAGAAGTGGCATCTCAGTGACGAGGCTTCTAACAAGATTTCGTTTCTAAGCTAATGCGTTTCATTTCACTTATTGTATTTATTTGTGCAAAAGGCAAGAAATTTAATATTAAAAAAGCAAAGAGCTGGCAGAAACGTTAGCACGCCGGGCGAAATGCGTAGCCGTATTTCGTCTGCCGTTACGTTCTGTGTTTGTTTACAGTTTTCAAACGAACGTTAGTACGTCACAAAAGCGCTTTCTACGTCACACTAATAGAATGCAGTCAAGTTTTACACATGAAAACAAACAATCTGATTGGTTAAAATTCGCAGTTTTAATCTACGATTAAAGTCATAAAATAGATTTTTCTCAAATAAACTAGTTCCAACCTGTGTCTTGTTTTGCTAGACTCTATCAGCATACGAAGTTTCAGATTATTTAGTTAAGTAGAAAGATCTGTGATCCTGGCTTCAGAATTGAAAAGATCCCTGGTACTTATTTAATCGACCCCGAAAGGATGAAAGGCAAAGTCGACCTCGGCGGAATTTGAACTCAGAACGTAACGGAAGACGAAATACGGTTACGCATTTCACCTGGCGTGCTAACGATTCTGCCAGCCCGCCGCCTTAAACACATAAAATATTGGCGGAATTCGGCTTTACACACGCCATATAGCCCTTCATAACTTTTTTTATTTCTGGGAATTTTCAGAAACTTTTTTCAAATTTGTATTCTGTTCACGGGAATTCATACGATTATGCAAAAACCAAATCAAAAATTTTCGTGCGTGATTTAAAGCCTATTTAGGTGTTATTTTTAGCACATCTCATGATCACCTCGTGTGTTTTAAGTATTTAATAAGCGACAAAAAGAACACGTAGTAAGTATCTTGGTAACAACTTAGCTTGTTACTATGGAAACAGGCGCCTATATGTCTGTGGCTTTCGATTCGCTAAAATTACCCAAAATTTACAAACATTAAAAGCTATTAACTCTTTATTTATCTATAGCGAAAATGAATTTCACGCCAGTGATTACTTTACAAAACTACACCAATACACCAAATATGAAATCAATTGAAATAAAAAGTGAAGAAATTGAAAAGTGACTGTCAAAGAGAAAATATCCCTCCCTACTCCTATTAAGAGTAACTTCACGTTAAGAAGCAGAACGTACAATTTCTTGTAAGTCAGACCGCCTTATGACCCGGCAGACAAGACGGAAAAAGTGTTGCTCCGGAGGGATAGCGATGGAGATGCGCAGGAAGAGGACACTCTGACTCACGGGGCTCGCACTTGCATTATAGCATTTAAGTAACTGAGAATTCCACGGACACTTCAGTATCGTTGGGGTGTTCAACGAGACTCAAAGTGTACAAGTCCTTGGTAACTTGAGTCTTTGTGCGTGAGTGTGACAGCTGAATTCTCACAGGGGATTTGGAAGGAAGGATTCAGGCATTTGAGCACAAGTGGTTTAAAATGTTATTGCACATTCCGTACACAGAACACAAAACGAACAACTTTGTCAGGCAGCAAGTCAACAAATTCATTGGCAAACAGGAACCATTATTTCTGCAGGTAAAAAGTTGGAATCTTTGGCTATGTGGTTAGAAGCTTGCTTCTCAAGTACATGGTTCAGGGTTCAGTCCCACTGCATGGCACCTTGGGTAAGTGTCTTCTACTATAGCTTCGGGCCGACCAAAGTCTTGTGAGTGAATTTGGTAGACGGAAACTGAAAGAAGCCCGTTCTATACATACATACATACATATATATACATATATATATATATATATATAATATATATATATATATATATATTATATATATATATGTATGTATGCACACAAATACTTTTATTTGTTTCAGTCATTTGACTGTAGCTATGCTGGAACAAATCGATGCCAGGACTTATTCTTTGTAAGCCTAATACTTATTTTATCGGTCTCTTTTCCTAAACTGCTAAGTTACAAAGGCGTTAACACAGCAGCATCGGTTTCAAGCGACGGTTGGGAGACAAACACACACACACACACACACACACACACACACACACACACACACACACCACACACACACACCACACACACATACACACATCGATATACGACGGGCCTCTTTCAGTTTCCGTCTACCAAATCTACTCACAACGCTTTGGTCGGCCTGGAACTATAGAAGACACTTGCCCAAGGTACCACGCAGTGGAACTGAACCCGGAACCATGTGGTTGGTAAGTAAGCTATTTACCACATATATATATACATACATATATATATATATATATATACATATATATATATATATATATATATGTACGTATTTGTGCGTTTGTGTTTGTCCTCCCATCATCGCTTGGCAACCGATACTGGTGTGTTTACGTCCTCGTAACGTAGCGGTTCGGCAAAAGAGGCCGATAGAATAAGTACTAGGCTTACAAAGAATAAGTCCTGGGGGTCGATTTGCTCGACTAAAGGCGGTGCTCCAGCATGGCCACAGTCAAATGACTTCAACAAGTAAAAAAGTAAAAGAGTAAAGAGTATTGCAAAAAAAAAAAAAAGAAAAACAGGTTTTTTTTCTGTAATGTCTAACTTAGTTTAGCATATTTTCGACCACAGATTCAGAATTTTGAAAGAAATTTCTTTGAAAATATTTCTTGAGAGCCAACAGATTGAAATAGTTATAAAAGAATGTCGTGGGTAAGAACTGGTTGAGAACCATTGTAGTAGGGAATGACTCAGGGGAGGTTTTGTTGCTGTTTCCAACAGGTTGATTGACTGCTTCAGGTATAGACGACATTTTGAGAAGCAGGTAGCATGCGACATGGTTCATCGTCTGGTGGGTTGCGCTATAAATAAATTCCAGGTAATTTTTCTTTAGGCAGGCCATTCAGAAAGCCCCCGCGGGTCGCAAGTTGCCTATAACTGACCTAGAGTCTTCTGGTCGGCTCATGTCATAATTTGTGTTATTTTTCTTGTTTGTTGTTGTTGTTGTGGTGGTGGTGTAGGTGGGCGTCGTCGTCGTGGCAGCGGCGATGGTGGCAACGATAGCGACGACGATTGCGACGGCGATGGCGACGGTGGCTGTGATGGAGAAGGCGTGGGCGATGGCGACGGCGGCGACGATGTCGAGAGTGGCGGCGATGGCAGCGGCAGGGACGATGGTGGCGGCGTGGCGACAGTGTATATGGCGGCGATGGAGGTGGCGGCTGCGGCGGCGGTAGAGGCAGCGGCAGAGGTGGATGCGGCGAAGGTGGATGTGGTGGAGGTGGATGCGGTGAAGGTGCCGGCGACTGTGGTGTTTGAGGCGCTGTGTGACAAGGCTATACGGTTTCACATACGTCAGTTCTATCTCTTTAGGGTCTCATGGCATGCAATAGGATAGCGGATCCATAGAGACATTCGATCTTCACTTAAACTCCTCGTAGTGTCGCCACTGAATACATTATGTATCACGATTTTGTCTTTGAGTAACAACTGTTACTTCCTATTTGCTTATCCGTAGGAAGTATGAAACATGGCTAATATTTTCGTCAAACTTTGCTTCTGTTCCATTTATTCAAACCCCAAAGTGGTTAAGGCCAAACAACTGACAAGCAAATCTGTGATATTGAGTAGAATATTTGCTACAACGATATTTCTATTTCAAGATGGCGGCGAGCTGGCAGAATCGTCAGCACACGGGGCGAAATGCTTAGCAGCATTACGTTCTGAGTTCAAATTCCGCCGAGGTCAACTTTGCCTTTCATCCTTTCGGGGGTCGATTAAATAAGTACCAGTTACGCACTGGGGTAGATGTAATCGACTTAATCCGTTTGTCTGTCCTTGTTTGTTCCCTCTATGTGTAGCCCTTGTGGGCAGTAAAGAAATAAGAAACGTTAGCACACCGGGCGAAATGCTTAGCGGTATTTCGTCTGTCGCTACGTTCTGAGTTCAAATTCCGCCGTGGTTGACTTTGCCTTTCATCCTTTCGGGGTCGATAAATTAAGTACCAGTTGCGTACTGGGGTCAATCTAATCGACTGGCCCCACCTCTCCAAAAACTTTAGGCCTTGTGCCTAGACTAGAAAAAAAAATGGATATTTCTGTTCCAACAACTCAGCGCTGAATCTATCTGAAACGTAATGAAAAATAGGTTAGTTCCAAAACATCGATGTCTAAGTCACAGAAGCAAAATTTGAAGGAAAGAGTAGTCGTTTCGTTTGATTTCTAGATAGGAGCTAAAAGGAAATAACACTTACTGACCAAAAACAAAAATAAGAAATTGTTACATAGTGTTATTGTATTGGTGGGCCGGAGGGATGCTGTTTTTACATGTTGTTGTTGTGACCATCCTAGTTTTTATTCACACAAAGTATTTACGCTATTCTTCCTTGTCATTATTGTTGCTATTTATCCACAAATCAGCTCTGAACTAGGAAATGCCCCAAAGGGTTCTAGCTGATCATTCCATAGGCATGTGTGTATTCTTGACGTAAATTTCAGGCAAAATCAGCGTCTCACAGAGTGACAAAGCTCTACCGTTTCACATACGGCTACATCCTAGCAGATAGGCTTCAATACCAGTTTCGGTCATGAGCTATGAATGGATCTGAGGCTATAGAAAATGACATGAAGGCGGCGAGCTGGTAGAAACGTTAGCACACCGGGCGAAATGCCTAGCGTATTTCGTCTGCCGTTACGTTCTGAGTTCAAATTCCGCCGAGGTCGACTTTGCTTTTCATCCTTTCGGGGTCGATTAAATAAGTACCAGTTACGCACTGGGGTCGATATAATCGACTTAATCCGTTTGTCTGTCCTTGTTTGTCCCCTCTATGTTTAGCCCCTTGTGAGCAATAAAGAAATAAGAAACGTTAGCACACCGGGCGAAATGCTTAGCGGTATTTCGTCTGCGTTACGTTGTGAGTTCAAATTCCGCCGAGGTCGACTTTGCCTTTCATCCTTTTGGGGTCGATAAATTAAGTACCAGTTACGCACTGGGGTCGATGTAATCGACTTAATACCTATGTCTGTCCTTGTTTGTCCCCTCTGTGTTTAGCCCCTTGTGGGTAATAAAGAAATAGGTATTTCGTCTGCCGCTACGTTCTGAGTTCAAATTCCGCCGAGGTTGACTTTGCCTTTCATCCTTTCGGGGTCGATTAAATAAGTACCAGTTACGCACTGGGGTCGATATAATCGACTTGATCCGTTTGTCTGTCCTTGTTTGTCCCCTCTGTCTGTAACCCCTAGTGGGCAGTAAAGAAATAAGAAAATGACATGTGCCCAAGCTGCCACGCAGTGGGATCGAGTCCGGGACCTCATGGTTACAAAGCGAAGGATATTTAAAAATAAACTATTAGGACGCTAGAGCTTGAATGTAGTTGCTTGAGCTGCTAGAAATAGCAGTCAAATTACACATACTGTACATATTTCTGTCTTTAAAAACGAACGATATATTGTATCATATAGCTTCATATAAACTGTATTAAGATAAATTATAGGAAGGTCACGGCTGGAAGTCTTTGAGCATAGGCATTTGGATTAATGCAGACCAGCGGCTAATAAATAACAAAGAGGGATATGCTACATAATATAGTCCTAAATGCACTTCATCCGAATAAAGGATTGGATGGTCATGGCTGGGATAACGTTGATCATAGATCACCTCTCGTCCAAAAGACCTATGATCACTGTTGTTGCAAGTGTTGCCATCCCGTCGTTTATTTAGAAGCAGCACATTTATGGAAAGTATTCTTCCATCTCTTATCAAGACGAGTGTAGGACAAAACTCCACAAGGACATAACCCATTAAAAAAATTTTAAAAACCGAGGAAAAACATCCCGGAGGACGAAACCCCTATAACTGGGTTAAACTATTACATCAATCACAACAATGAGCATAGTAAAAAGAATATCATACTGTATCTTTGAAAAATTAAAACAAATAAAATATTGAAAACATCATTAAGTGTTGAAGTTCATTTAAAGTTCATTTTACTACAACCTGATGCTGTGTCTTACACCATTCAGAAATTCCTCCATGGTCTTCCTCTTGAAGGATTTTGTCCTAGTGGAGTTTTGTGCTTGTGGGATTTTGTCCTAATGAAGTTTTGTGCTTGTAGGATTTTGTCCTAATGAAGTTTTGTCCGGACTCCTGTTTAAACATAATATGTTTAGGGGAGGGCTCTCCTCCAGAAACTTAGAGTAGCACGCGCTTGTAGGCGGAGAACAACAGATCGAAGAGGATACACACACATACACACACACACACACACACACACACACACACACACACACACACACACACACACACACACACACACACATGCACGCGCGCGCGCGCACAACGATTGAAACCAAAATCATTTGCCATTATTTCCGAATTATTTGCCTGACTCAGAGGCGATCTTTTGTATTACCCGAATCCCTTTGCAGAGAGAAGATATATTATGCATGTTCTAATCATTTAATCAGTTATATACACCTTTTCTTTTCCTATCCGATTTGAAACCAAAGAAAAGCTATCGGTTTTTGTAAACTATTTTTTTCTACTTTTATCGATTTTATCGATTTTTATCAAATCATTTTATCAAATATTCTTATCTACTTTTTCTTCTTCTTTTTAACATTCATTGTCAAATAGAGCATGGTTAATTAATACAGAGACTTAATTCTTTGAGACATATTACACACAAGATTATACGAAGTGTCGATTCAGCTGTCTGCAAATAAAGAGAAATTAAATGCTGAAGATGAAATTTAATTAAATATTTAAAATAATAGCAGAATCACGATGCTATTTTTTTAAAAAGTTAATTTCCAAAAACGGGAGGAGAAAATATTCTTTCATCGCTTCTCTCCCTTGCACAGAAAACGCCACAAACAGAGAACACGCTTAAGTACCGTAAATCCTCGAGTATAATCCGCATTTTTTCCCCCAAAATTTAAAGGTCAAAATTCCTAGTGCGTATTATACACGAGGTTAAAAATGAAAATTATTTTCTAAGCAATGTCCGAGTCTCTATTTGCTGCCCGGCAATGTTTATTCAGACGCATTTTGTGAGGTCGGGCGCGAAAATACATTAAGCTAAGCCTGAAAGCAATGAAGTCATAAAAAAATCATCCATAACTTGCAGTAAGCAACATTTATTAAACGTTATTACTGATTACTGTTATTTCTTTATTTCCTGCAAACAAAATGCACAAAAAAGCTACACATTTGCATTATGTTATATATACAATAACAATAAAGGACGTTACCATATACTGTTTTACAAACCAAGGACATTATATAGACCTCCTGGATCAAGTTAGAGAAAAGGTGCGTATTATACACAAGGTTTTTTTTTTTTCAGAGGTACAGCCCCCTAAAAATCCCCTACGTATTATACTCAAGGACGGACTATACTCGAGAACTTACGGTATCTACGCGCGCGTGTGTGCAGTGCTGGATTTACCATTGTGCTTTGGTGTGCTTAAGCACAGGGCCCCGCTGACCAGGAGTGGGAGCGGGGGACCATCTGACTGCTCTCACATGTTTTTTTCGATGAATTATTCAAATGTTAAAACCTTCAAATGTTTTTCCTAAAAGTTATAAAAGTGAAATCATTAATATAGGCGCAGGAGTGGCTGTGTGGTAAGTAGCTTGCTAATCAACCACATGGTTCCGGGCTCAGTCCCACTGCGTGGCATCTTGGGCAAGTGTATTCTGCTATAGCCCCGGGCCGACCAATGCCTTGTGAGTGGATTTGGTAGACGGAAACTGAAAGAAGCCTGTCGTATATATATATATATATATATATATATACATATATATGTATGTGTGTATGGGTTTGTGTGTCTAAGTTTGTCCCCCTAGCATTGCTTGACAACCGATGCTGGTGTGTTTACCTCCCTGTCACTTAGCGGTTCGGCAAAAGAGACCGATAGAATAAGTACTGGGCTTACAAAGAATAAGTCCCGGGGTCGATTTGCTCGACTAAAGGCGGTGCTCCAGCATGGCCGCAGTCAAATGACTGAAACAAGTAAAAGAGTGAAGAGTAATGTGAACGCTTCTACACGCAATTTTTTTAACATAAAGGGGCCAAGTAAGGGCCTTCTTAAGTAAGGGGGCCTCATAACTTAACTAGCACAGGGCTTCATTTTGTCCTAAACCCGGCAGTGTATGTGTGAGTGTGTGTGTGTGTGTGTGTGTGTGTGTGTGTGCGTGTGTAAGTGTGTGTATGCAAATATATGTATGAAACTCGTGCGTTTGTGAGTGAACATATTGATCGATTGCTAGAGATACAGGCATGTAATTTCTCTATCAATCGATTAATACGTCCACCCACACACACATACACATATATATTGATTGATTTATTGATTGTTAGACAGATACATACATACATACATACATACATACATACATACATACATACATACATACATACATACATACATACATACATACATACATACATACATAAATGCATGCATATATTTTTTTTACTTTTGTTTCAGTCATTAGACTGTGGCCATGCTGGAACACCACCTTGAAGAATATTAGAAGAACTAATCGACCTCAGTACATTTTTTTTCAAAAGTACTGGTAAATATTCTAACGGTCGCTTTTGCTGAACCGTTAGGTTATAAGAACGCAAACACACCAGCGCCGGTTGTCAAACGGTCGGAGGATGGGAGACAAACACAGATATAACGACACATACACACACACATACACACAGTTGACGAAATCCACTCACATGGCCTTGGTCAGCCTGAGGTAATAAAAGAAAACACTTGTCCAAGATGCTACAGAGTGGGACTGAACCCGTAACAATGAAGTCGGGAAACAAACTTCTTACTACACATCCACACCTGCACCTCTCTCTTTCTCTGTGTGTGTGTGTGTGTGTGTGTGTATTTGGTAAAATGAAAAAAAATATCATCCCCAAATACAACAATATATATATTAATCAGCCGAAATTACTACGATGATCCGGTTCTTGACTGAAGACTGAGGGGTTCGAATGTCCTGTCCTTGTTTATTGTATCGTCTTCTATGAGTTATACGTTCTTGTCCATGTTGTATTTTTCTACATACCTTAATATATATATATATATATATATTTGAAGTATTAATTTATAAAAATATGGTAAAGTAAAAGAATTCACTTTACCACACACCGAACTTTTCAGAAATAGCAGCCAAAAATTTGGCTATTTCTTCAACTGCAAATAAAAGTCTCCAGACAATGCATACTCAGAAAAATAACTCACATAGGTATAAGGGAAAAAACAATGAAAGATCACATCCATATACGATACCCGAGGACAGTCTGTTTCTGGATTTGTGGGTAAAACGCCACTTTTCCTTCATCAGCTCAGAGATTTCTTCTGATTTAGATTTGAAAATACTAAGAATCAAACATACCCGTCCGATATCTGTAACATCGGACAAACCATGTCAGACACCCAGTACTAGCGAATCCAAAAATACGAATGAGATCTATTATTCTCCCTGTCCACCCACGTGAGTCATAGAGCATTACATTTCTACAGAGGTAAAAACTGCAGTTCAAATTCTTGGAGAGAAAGCATTATATTGTTATTGTTATCAAAAAAGGGGGGTCGAATTAATTAATTGTTAATAGATTCGACCAAGCAGTATTCGGTATGTAAAGACCATTTACGGTATATTTGAAGTATTAATTTATAAAAATATGGTAAAGTAAAAGAATTCACTTTACCACACACCGAACTTTTCAGAAATAGCAACCAAAAATGTAATGCTCTATGACTCACGTGGGTGGACAGGGAGAATAATAGATCTCATTCGTATTTTTGGATTCGCTAGTACTGGGTGTCTGACATGGTTTGTCCGATGTTACAGATATCGGACGGGTATGTTTGATTCTTAGTATTTTCAAATCTAAATCAGAAGAAATCTCTGAGCTGATGAAGGAAAAGTGGCGTTTTACCCACAAATCCAGAAACAGACTGTCCTCGGGTATCGTATATGGATGTGATCTTTCATTGTTTTTTCCCTTATACCTATGTGAGTTATTTTTCTGAGTATGCATTGTCTGGAGACTTTTATTTGCAGTTGAAGAAATAGCCAAATTTTTGGCTGCTATTTCTGAAAAGTTCGGTGTGTGGTAAAGTGAATTCTTTTACTTTACCATATTTATATATATATATATATATATATTATATATATATATATATATATATATATATATATATATATATATATACATATATATATATTGGGTTGGTAAGAAAGTAATTTCGTTTTTCGCGAATAGAGTTACGATTGCTTTGATGAATTTTGAAAATGTGATGATTTTTTTCCTTTTGACGTTTGATAGCTGTTACTTTTAGCTTACTTTAGAAGCAAATTGCGCGAAATTTTGTTTACAGCTGTTAGTTCAGTGTCAATTTTAACAGGGAGTTCAAAAGGAACATTTTTCACCATATTTTCCTATTTTATTTCCCTCAAGCCAAGAAAGCTGCTGAGGCTCACGAAAGAGATATGTGAAGTTTAAGATGTTGATTGCTTAACTGAACGCACGTCAGAAATTGTTTTTAAAATTCCGTTTTGGAGATTTTTCACTCAAAGATGACCAACGTTCTGGTCGACCTACTGAAGTTGGTGATGACCGAATCAAAGCCATAATTGAATCTGATTGTCATATAACTGAGCGAGAGATTGCAGAGGGGTTAAATGTATCACACACAATTGGAAATCACTTAAAATGTCTTAGACTCATTAAGGAGCACGATATTTAGGTTCTACATAAATTGAACGAGATTCACTCAACACAACGAATCAATATTTGCGATATATATCTCAAACGCAATGAAACGAATCCTCACTGATGATGAAAAATGAATTGTCTACAATAACATCAATCGAAAACGATCATGGTCCAGGTGTAATGAACCAGCATAAACCACATCGATAGTTAAATTGCATCAGAAAAAGGTCATGCTGTCAATTTGTTGCGATTACAAAGGTATTGTGCATTTTGAGCTGCTTCCAAAGAACCAAACGATCAATTCTGATGTTTACTATCAACAACCAATGAAACTGGAGGGAAGCAATCAAAGAAAAACGGCCAGAATTTGCAAATTGTAAAGGAACCGTGTTCCACCGTAAAAACGCTAGACCACACACATCTTTGCGAGTGAAAAATTATTGGATGGGAAGTGATGTCCCACCCACCATATAGTCCTGACGTTGCACCATCAGATTACCATTTATTTCGAAGTTTGCAAAATTCTTTCACCGGTAGAACTTTCAATAATGATGATGATGACCTGAAATCGCACTTGTTTCAGTTTTTGGCTGACAAGGATCAGAAGTTCTATGAGCGCGGAACCATGAAGTTGTCAGAAAGATGGCAAAATATCATCCGAGTTCAGTCTTGGGAAAGTGTCTTCTACTGCAGCCTCGGGCCGACCAAAACCGTAAGGGATAAAATACCCGTATAAACAGCTCGCCGCCTTAATTTGAAAGAAGATATTGGTTTCAAATCTTGAAACAAGGCCAGAAATTTCGATGGAGGGATTAAGTCTATCACATCGACTCCAGGAATCAAGTGGTACATATTTCATCGATCCCGAAAGGATAAAAGGCAAGTTGACCTCGACAGATTTTGAACGCAGAAGTGAAGACGGACGAAAAGCCGCTACGCATTTTGCCTGGCGTGCTAGCGATTCTACCAGCTCACCGCCTTAAGATTGAAAGAAAAAAGAAATTAAAAGTCTAGTTATTGATTTAAAAATTAAAAGTCTAGTTATTGACTTTAAAATCGTGACCAGGCAGTAGAAGTAAAGGTTCAGTTTATTTTTCTGAGGTCCAAAGTTGAAAGAGATGAGAGATACTCAAACGAAATAAGAAGAATAACTGTGGGAAAAGACTGCTATGATAGAACTATAGATATTTATGAACGATTAAGGAGTGTCTCAAAGAACAAAGTAGAGTTTGTTGAAAACATCTTGGGATATCCTATAACGATGTATATGTACGGAAGTTGGACAATTGACAAACATAATAAGAAAGGAAATTGATGCATACGAAACGTGCTGCCAGATAATTTGAGTTGGGAAGAAGAACAATTAGCCCAAACACAAAGATTTTATTCTTTTGTATTTTAAATTATTGTTCTTATAGTTTGGTCATGAAATAGTTTGGTCATGTTATGAGATGATATTAAAAATAAATATAACAGTTCAAGAGAGAAGGAAGACCATCCATGAAGTGGATAGGCGAGATGAAAATTGTGGAGAGATATCTGAGAATAGGCTCCAGCTGTCTGTAAAATGTTAAGATTGGTGCAGGATTGGTGGCGACGTGTCCATGAGAGCGTCAAACGACGAACACGAAATGATACTTTTACTCTTTTACTTGTTTAAGTCATTTGACTGCGGCCATGCTGGAGCACCGCCTTTAGTCGAGCAACTCGACCCCGGGACTTATTCTTTGTAAGCCCAGTACTTATTCTATCGGTCTCTTTTGCCGAACCGCTAAGTGACGGAGACATAAACACACCAGCATCGGTGTCAAGCAATGCTTGGGGGACAAACACAGACACAGAAACACGCACACACACGCACATATATATATATATATATATATATATACATATATACGACATGCTTCTTTCAGTTTCCGTCTACCAAATCCACTCACAAGGCATTGGTCGGCCCGAGGTTATAGTAGAAGACACTTGCCCAAGGTGCCACGCAGTGGGACTGAACCCGGAACCATGTGGTTGGTAAGCAAGCTTCTTACCACACAGCTACGCCTGTGCCTATATGATAATACATTTATTTTCTACTATAGGCACAAGGCCTGAAATTTGGGGGAAGGGGATGAGTCGATTATATTGACCACAGTGTGTAACTGGTACTTAATTTATCGACCCCGAAAGGATGAAAGGTAAAGTCGACCTCGGCGGAATTTAAACTCGGAACGTAACGGCAGACAAAATACCACTAAGCATTTCGCCCGGCGTGCTAACGTTTCTGCCGGCTCGCCGCCTTGCGAAATGATAATATAAACGCATAAACACACACAACTATGCACACACACACACAACACAGACTCACAAGCACACGTACATACATATACATCCATCCATCCATCCATCCATCCATCCATCCATCCATCCATACATACATACATACATACATACATACATACATACATACATGCAGGCATACATACATACATACATACATACATACATACATACATACATACATACATACATACAAAAATACCCCGCTGATGTTGAAATTCCAATGAAGGGGCATTGGATCTAGGTTAGAAACCGGCTCTTTCTCTATTGGCAAGAAATCTTGAAATAAAAATTAATGACATACATGTTTTAGTATTTTATTCTTTTTGACGTTTCACTCGATGGACTCCAATCATGCCTGGGCACCGCCTTATACATGCATGTGTGAATGTGTGTGTGTGTGTGTGTGTGTGTGTGGTGTGTGTGTGTGTGTGTGTGTGTACATATATGCATACACACACACACATGCATATACATATACATTAATGCATACAAGAGGGTACCCAAAAGTAACCGGAAACGTTCTCTGTGGGACAAGCCCATTGTAGTTCAGGATTCTGCCGCTAGAAACCATTTGATGCGACCCTCAGACATTAGTTTGCCAAACGAAGTCGTCTAGTGATGTCGTTCTGCCACATGATGTGTCTTTGTTTTACAGTGCTTCCTTCCTGTTCGTCGATATTTGCGATGGCTGAAACGAAAGAACAGCGTGTTTCTGTGAAATTCTGTTTTCTGTCGGGGAAAACGGCGGTCGAAACAGTTATCCTGCATCAGACAGCCTACAAGGACGCTGCCATGAGCAGAACACAAGTTTACAAGACGTTTTCATGCTTTAGGAACGGTCACTTGTTGCTTGAAGGCCAACCTCGTTCAGAGCGCCCGTCAACCTATCGAAATTACGAAAACATCACGAAAATTCACGAACTATTCTTGGAGGACCGTTGCCGAACAATTGGTCAACTTGTTGATATGACTGGTATGTCCTGGAGCTCCTGCCAACGGATTTTGAGCGATGAATTGCGAATGAAAAGAGTTGCAACAAAATCTGTGCTTCGCTTCCTCACGGACGATCAAAAACAGTCGCGATTGAATGCTTGTCGTGAGCTGAAAGATCAGCTAGAATTTGATCCGGACCTTTTTCCGAAGGTTATCACTGGTGACGAAAGCTGGTGTTATGGCAACAGCCCGGAAACGAAGCAGCAATCAAGTCAGTGGAAGCATTCGATGTCACCATGCCCCAAAACAGCACGTCAAGTGAAGTCCAGTGTCAAAACAATGCTGATTTGTTTTATTGATGTAAAAGGAATTGTCCACACAGAATTTGTTCTTCCTGATCAAACTGTTAACCAGGTACTTTACTTGGCAGTTCTAAAACATGCCCCTGCTTATCAACCCTCCCTATTCGCCCGATCATAGTCCCCTGAATGAAAAAACGTTTTTACAGTAAAACGTTTTGCAGATGTGGAGGAGGTCAAAAGAGAAAAAAAATGGAGATGTTAAAAGGCACCATTTCGCAAGATTTCCAGAACTGCTTCGAACAGTAGAAAACGCGTCTGGACCGATGCATTGCTTCAAATAGAAAATACTTTGAAAGCGATAAAAGTGTAAACATGTAAAACTCAGTGAATAAAATATTGCAAAATTCCGGTTTTTTGGGGGTACCCCCGCGTATATACATGTACACACATGTAAGATCGCATGTATGTGTGTGTGTGTGTGTGTGTGTAAGATGCTTGTGCGTGCTTTGTGCGTTCTAAGATACATCTATGCATCATTGAATTGTCCCGAGGATCGTTGGGGATTTTGTGTTTTTCAATATCAGATCATCTAACCAGTTGACCCGGTCTGAATTGATAAAATCCTAGCTTGCATGCAACAGCAACATTCAAAGCAATCTAGCGGTTTTCTCAGCAGATTTTGTGTTGGCAATACGGCCGACTTCTACTGGCATGTGTGTGTATGTATAAAGAAAGAGAGAGAGAGAACCACTCGTAGTTACCGTCGTAGATACCGGCATAGGCGCAGGAGTGGCTGTGTGATAAGTAGCTTGCTAACCAGCCACATGGTTCCGGGTTCAGTCCCACTGCGTGGTATCTTGGGCAAGTGTCTTCTGCTATAGCCCCGGGCTGACCAATGCCTTGTGAATGGATTTGGTGAACGGAAACTGAAAGAAGCCTGTCGTATATATGTATATATATATATATATATATATATATATATATATATATATATATATATATATATATATATATATATATACATATATATATATATATATATATATATACATATATATATATATACATATATATATATATATACATATATATATATATATATATATATAGATATATATATATATACATATATATATATTATATATATATATATATATATATATATGTATATATATATATATATATGTGTGTGTGTGTATGTGAGTGTCTGTGTTTGTCCCCCTAGTATTGCTTGACAACCGATGCTGGTGTGCTTACGTCCCCGTCACTTAGCGGTTCGGCAAAAGAGACCGATAGAATAAGTACTGGGCTTACAAAGAATAAAGTCCTGGGGGTCGATTTGCTCGACTAAAGGCGGTGCTCCAGCATGGCCGCAGTCAAATGACTGGAACAAGTAAAAGAGTAAAGAGTACATACATACATACATACATACATACACGCGCATGTCAGAAGACGTCGGCCGTATTGCCGTGTGCAAAGGCCGTCGCGATATCGACTGCGAGTGTATGTGCGTGTCCATGTGTTATGCACCCCTCCCCTAGAGAATGTCGTTGCTCCCATTTTCTGGCAGGTAAGTAAGAAGCTGCCGCTGGCAATCATCCATGCGCGCGGTCGACGTCGCGTGGTGAAGGAAACATCATCGTTGTCAGTGGACGGTTGACTTCGGGTATGTGTTCGACACCGTGAACAGAGACAGACTGTTCAAAATCTTTGCCAAGGTAGGGTAAACCGGGATTGTTCATTCATTCCACTGAAACCTGAAAGGCACCATTCTGTTTGATGATCGCAATGGCCCAGGGGTTAGGGCAGCGGACTCGCGGTCGTAGGATCGCGGTTTCGATTTCCAGACCGGGCGTTGTGAGTGTTTATTGAGCGAAAACACCTAAAGCTCCACGAGGCTCCGACAGGGGATGGTGGTGATCCCTGCTGTACTCTTTCACCACAACTTTCTCTCACTCTTACTTCCTGTTTCTGTTGTACCTGTGTTTCAAAGGGCCGGTCTTGTCACTCTCTGTGTCACGCTGAATATCCCCGAGAACTACGTTAAGGGTACACGTGTCTGTGGAGTGCTCAGCCACTTACACGTTAATTTCACGAGCTGGCTGTTCCGTTGATCGGATCAATCGGAACCCACGTCGTCGTAACCGACGGAGAGCTTCCACTCCACAGCATTTACTGTGGAGTGAAATAAGGCAGTCATCCTGAAGCACACCTTTGGAACATCAATTGATGGTATTTACTCGTACACAAAATCAAACGGAAACTTGCTCAGTCCCTAGTCTAGATTGCGAATCCTCTGTACCCCATGATGTAACACCCGTTAAAAGCCACCGTTTACGGAATGAGGATAACAACGTAGCTTTCGCGCCCGTGCAACCACTAGTCTATCGCGTGTGGTGGGTGGATTTTCAAGTTGCCACACGCATTCTTAGTAGCTTAGAGTAGGCTCGAATTAGAGATAATTCTTTGTGGTTAATGGCGTGAGTCATGATTGGAAGAAGACAGCAGCACTTTACGAAGACTTTGGCTGGAGCATCAGCCGGAAGAGTATCAAATGTTGGACCGATGTTCTGAGCACTCTACTACCATCCTCATTAACAAATGTGATCTTGAGGCAGTCCATGAGCATATATACCTCAGCCTCACCATCACGAACCTTTCTCTAGCATCTGAGACTAACTGACGATGTAGAAGAACAGCTTCAACACAAGCTAGGCCAGTGATTCTGAACCATTTTTTGCCCATGGTTCCTCTTTGACCCCTACTTTATTTGGATGGACCCTCAGAGCCATTAAATGTTTTAAAAAAATCCTATTATATTTTTATGATTAAATATTATTAGGAATTATATTTAAAAATTGTTAAAATATTTTGTGTATAGTAGAAATAGAACCAATTAATGAAACACATATTTTAACAAGATCTTAAGTGGACCGCCAAAGGACATATGGACCCCTTCCTCCTTCAGGACCACTAGACTGACTGATAACAAGAGTCTGGGAAAACATGTACGCTAACGACAAACACTAACACTGCAATCTACTGAGCTAATGTTCTCAGTGCAATGCTTTATAGCAGTGAGATTTGGAGCACCTATTCCAGGCAAGAGCAGCCTTTCATATCTTCCCCATACGTAGCCTGAGATGGATTCTGAACATCAAGTGGACTGACCAAGGTACCAACAATAAGGTTCTGACTCGCACCCAGCCTCTTCATTCTATAGCAACAACGATTTCTCTTTTGACTCATGGAAGGTGGGAGGACCCAAAAGACTTGTTGCATGGCGAACTGGCCTCTGGTAAGAGAACACGGACATTTCATCTTCGTTTCAGAGTTGTATGCTTTGTACAGATACGTTGAAAAGTGAGACGATATTGCTGATGATTGCTCACGCTGGAAGCTGGAACTTGACAAAGGTTTTAAAAGAATGGAGGAGCGGGAGAAGCTTACGGACGAAGAAAAGCAAATCCTATGGGGAAAACAGCACAAAGACAAGACTGGTGGACAATTCCAAGTACGATCATTGTAGCCGGCACTGTCATTTCCATGTTGGTCTACGTCAGTGACGATGCGGTTTCAGATTCTGTCTACCAAATCCACTCACAAGGCTTTGATCGGCTCGAGGCTATTACAGTCATCACAGATATAGGTATGCGACGAGAAAAACAAGATTTTCCAAACGCCAACTCATCGTCTTCCTTTTTTGTGTGTAAGTATGTAATAATACTGTGTATGTGTTACAATATATGGTTAAATACTATCATAATAAGAAAAAGGGAGATAAAAAAAATCACTACAATTAAAAGAACTGTTAGAGTTACCTCCCCTGCAAGTGCCATAGCAACATCAGTTTACCGCGTTCAATGTGATTTAATTGTTTATGTAATAATTCACAAGACAACATGCTTGAAACTGACAATTAATCAGGTGAGCTATAGACACCCTTATTGTTTCGCGAGGGTCTGATCCACCTTGGATACATTTTTGACCTGGTCCTTTTTAAATTTTAACGTTTCATTCAAAATCAACATTTATTTTGAAATAAGTATACGAAATATATGAGATATTTTTAACCCTGAGTTTTCCGTACATTGTAGAGTTTTCAACACTTGTTACATCATACACACCTTTTATCTGTTTACATCAGCGGCATTTATCACTCGTTAATGGACGAGTGTGTGGGAGAGTTGTATATGTATGTATGTATGTATGTATGTATGTATGTATGTATGTATGTATGTATGTATGTATGTATGTATACATGTATACTTATATGTATGTCATTATTCAGTTTTATTCAAAATTTCTTGCCAATAGAGAAACAGCCAGTTTCTAACTTAGATCCACTGAAATGTCAACTGAAATGTCAACAACATCAACAGGGTATTTTTGCATGTATGCATGTCTATATGAATCATTTGGAACCCGTGCATGTGTAGATCTGTATGTTTTGTTTAGTGTATATATTCTCATGCATATAGTTGCATGTTTAGACATGTGCATTTATACTTAACTGATAAACTTCTTGAAAGTTTAACAAATTTTTACCGTTCCATTGAATCACTTTCTCCTTTTTGGTTTTGAGAAGCCTAATTTCTCAAGATTGGTACTTAGGCAATGTGTTATATATCCCAGTGTCCTAATAATTACAGGTATAAACCTAAACTTGTAACCTGATTAGAGTGATTGCAGATTTCTCAATAGTTTGGTGTAGGTATTTTCTTTTTCGCTGATTTTTAGCTTTATGTTAAAATTCGCTGTGTATATGCTTGTCTATCTATATCTCTCTGTTTTAGTATGTATGTATGTATGTAGGTAGGTAAATAGGTAGGTAGGTAGGTAGGTAGGTATGTAGGTAGGTAGGTAGGTAAGTAGGTAGGTAGGTAGATTGGTAGATAGATAGATATGCATGCATGCATGTACGTGTGTTTGTATGTATGTATGTATGTATGTGTATATATATATATGTGTGTGTGTATATATATATATATTTATATATAAATGTATATATATATAAATATATATACATATATACATATATATGTATATATATATATATATATACATACATACATACATACATACATACATACATAAGATAAGATTAAGCTACTTGGGTGTGCCTCTGAGCTTCGTCAGAGAGTTTAGAAAGCTCATAAGATTAAGTTAGAAATATAAATACGTACATATGCACACACGCACACATACATGCATATATATATATATATATATATATATATATATATATATATATATATATATCTTTATACTGAGAAAAAGGTCGCACACGCAGATTTATAAATAATTCCAAGAGAGTTAGAGGTTGTGAATCCAACCAACTAAGGGATAATATCTATCCAATATACTGCTGGTAGAATACCCAATTATTGATACATAAGTGTTTCTTCATTGCATGACAATTACACTACTGAATGTAATAAATGGGTGAGGGTAAAAAGTTGTTTTGTCCTTAATTTATACAGCAATAAGAAAATGGAGGGGATCAAAAGGTGGTATTCATCAACTTTTAGACATTATATTATGTCTATTTATTTAGTTGTTTGAAAAAAAACACTCTTATAACAATATACATACATGTATAGCATAATATGCTTTATATATATATATATATAAAAATACCAGTAATTATTAAAATATATACCGTAGAACATAGAAAGTAGAATAGTTTCTTACAGCTGTTTCAGCCAGTAGGTCATAGTACCCCACTTTACTTCCATCCCTTCAGTGAACTAAAGTATTTGGTAGATAAGATTAAGGTACTTGGGTGTACCTCTGGGCTTCGTCAGAGAGTTTAGAAAGTTCATAAGATTAAGTTATAAATATAAATACATACATGTATACACACTTTTACATATACATAAATATAAATAAACATATAGCTATACATTTATATGTGTATGTATATATATATATATATATATATATATATATATACCGGAGTAAACTCATAAATGTGAAACAAGGTGGAAAAAAGAGTACTCAAATACCAGGGGTAGAGTCATATGCTTTATTTAAAAGCAGCAGAAATTCAACAAGACCTGTTACTCGGAGTTTCACGTTCCCGTTCATCGGACAGTTTTGTTATATATATACATATATGCATATGTTATTTATCACTAAAATTGTGTTTAAAATCTATTTTATCTGACAAAATGCCTCAAATGCAAGACTCTGTGTAATTGTGTTGAGTCACTTAATTAATGAACCAATCAGTCATTTAGTCTTTTAAAATATTTATCTGTCTATTTATTCAGTTAATTACTTTTAATGTTATATTTAAGGGGTGTAGGGGTGGGGGTTAAGTTAAAAAAAAAATGAAGGGAGATAACTCTGGGTTAAAATCTATAATTAGAATAACATACTCAAAAATTTAGGTCCATTATTCAATCAATGCCGATTTTTGGCATTTTTCCGGAATCTCCATAGCCGAAAACGTGGGTTTCCGGGGGAAAAAAAGATTTCGGAGATATTGGGAGTGGGGACGAGCAGAAGTCTTTCCCTCCCTTTTTACCAGCTGAGTGGACTGGAGCAATGAGAAATAAAGTGTCTTGCTGAAGAACACAACACATCTCCGGGAATCGAACTCACGATTGTACAATCGTGAATCGACTACCCTATCCACTAAGCCATACGCTTTCACCCTGTGCGACGTATACCATGTGATATACTCTCTGATGCTGAGACGATTCTGTCAGCTGGTAACCTTACAACATGTGGTTAACAGTCCAAATTGATTTGCTTAACAGTAATGGTTAGTAAGATGTAGATGTAGCTAACAATAGAAACTTTTAGATGTGTTTGGCCCTTTAACATTCAGATTACTCTGTCAAATGTAATGCTTATGCATTCATGGCATTTTGAATGAATTATGCATTATCTCATAGTTTCAAAATTTCAGTAATGTGATTGTTTATTTTTAGAATGACATTACAGGATGGGTGTAAGAGGACAGATCTTGTCAGCTTAAACATAAAACTGGTAGAATATTTGGGATGGATATGGTCAGTTTAAATACTACCGAATTAATAGTTCAGTTTAAACAGATGCAGTTCAGCCACACAGGATCTATTTTTCAGTTCTAACTGACAACATGATTTAACAGCCCAAATTGATAAGATATAGTAATTAGCACCACAAAAAATGGTAAAATGTGGCCAACAGTCCAAACTGATAAAATATATATACGGCAATAAGAAAATGGAGGGGATCAAGATGTGGTATTCATCAAATTTTAGACATTATATTATGTCTATTTATTTATTTTAAAAAAATAAATAATTATAACAATATACATACATGTATAACATATTATGCTTTACATAAATAAAAATACCAGTAATTATTAAAATTATATATATATTGAATATCTATCCACAGTTCAAATTAACAAAATGTAAATAACAGTCAGAACTAACACTCCAGACTGACAAAATGTGGTTTACTTTCCAAATTGACAAAATGTGTTTAACAATCAGAACTGACAAAATGTAGTTACAGTCCAAATTGTTAAGTTAGGATTAACAGTATAAACAGAAAAGCTATAGTTAACAGCCCCAACTGAAGTAGTTAACAGTCTACCTGTATCAAATTTCTTTCTGATGAGAATTATCATTGTTTTTTTAACTGCAAACAATTTATGGTCATATTTCAGCTGTTTTGCCTGATACATCCCCAAGGTGTAAGATGAATTCAGAGTTACCACCTCTCTCTAGTGCAAGCAGCTTTACAGATCTCTCTGATAATAAGGATGGAGATGTTACTGAAATTCATTATAAAAGTGGCAGTGTTTACAAAGGTATGGTCAAAAATAATCATAGAAGTGGAAAAGGAATTTTCACCTGGACTGATGGTTCTTGGTACGATGGAGAATATCTTGATAACAAACGCTCAGGCTATGGTAACTATAAACTACATTACTTTTTTGTATGGCCTGGAATTGATATGACATGAAGTAAGAGAGGTGAATGTTATAACAAGGAAATTGTTCTGAAACCAATCACCTTTCAATGAATATAAATATTGGTTTCAAATTTTGGCACAAGGCCAGCAAGTTCAGGGTAGTGGATCAGTTGATTACATCAACCCTTGTGTTCAACTGGTACTTATTTTATCGATACCAAAAGGATGGACAGCAAAGTAAACCTCAGCAGGATTTGAACTCAGGATGTAAAGACAGACAAAGTGTCACTAAGCAGTTTGCCAGGCATGCTAACAATTCTGTCAGCTCACTGCCATTATATAGAACAGAATATAGGTTTCAAATTTTGAAATAGCAGTTTTGCAAATATAGAACAGAATATTGGTTTCAAATCCTATTGAACCCAAAAGGATGAAAGGCAAAGTTGACCTCAGTGGAGTTTGAAACTCAGAATGCAAAGATGGGTGAAATGCCACAAAGCATTTTGTCCAGTGTGCTACCCTGATTGTTAGAATCTGCTCTTCTCCAACTTCAAAGCAAAATTCCTCAATATAACGCCACATTGTTGGTTAACTGTCATTTCATTTGATGCTGGTATGCAACCAATGTTACTAACCTGGGGCTTTAGCTTCTTTTCTTATCTCCATTATGGCAGTGATGTCATCCATAAAAGCTCACAGAAGTGATTTTTCAGATGGTAGCTATTTCTTAGTCTGTTAGCATAATTCCTCTGATGACACTGTAAAAATATGGATTGATAGTTGGTGCAGTCTTTTTAGCAATGATTATTTTCATTAGAAATTCATTGTAAATAACTTACTGAATTAAGTTTTAATAATTTGTCTTTTATTTTTAACTTTTTCTCATCAAACAGGTAAACAGCTTTTCAGAGATGGTAGTTTATATGAAGGAGAATTTCTAAATGATTTGCGTGAAGGCATAGGAACACAAACATACATCAGTAAGGAGGTAAAACATAATTACTATTAATCTTCTGTACATTGTCACTAAATTATATTTATTGTTATCTAATCATTAGTAGTTTTAAGTAAAGATATAACCCTTTAACCCTTTAGCATTTAAACTAGCCACATCAGGCCCAAATATTTTGCCTGTGTGTTCATACCAGCCAGATCTGGCCTTTCACACCGACCCTACTATGTCATTCTAAAAAGTAACCATCACACCACCAAACCCTTGATGTTGTGAGACAATGTGTGATTTATTCAAAACAATATGATTAATCAGAATGCTAAAAGGTTGAGTTACTTAATATTTATTAAGTTACAATAATTTTATTTATTTTATATTGTTGTTGTGTCATTCACCCACCACACCACTTACTTTTTTTGTTTTGGGACTGGTTACTCATTGTTGTTACTGACTTTCATCAATCTTTGGATATTGGTCAGAGATGGTACTTAGATACATAGCAGAATCATTGCACATTGTTAGATGTTGGTATCATCCTAACCAAGGGAAACATAACCAATGTAAAAAAGCAATTTCCCCTGTGAAAACCACCTCACCAATAACAACACTGAACACCTTTTTGATCTCCATGTGTCTAACACACGTGGACATGCCTACAAAGTCAGAAAACAACACAGCTCCCATGACTTTCGGAAACATTTCTTCACACTCAGAGTTGCTGAAGCATGGAATAAACTGCCTGCGTCAGTTGTTGACTGCCATGACACTGCATCCTTTAAGGCCCTCATGCTTTCCGAAATCCGTCAAAACTACACCTGATTATATATACACTTTCGATGAGTTGTAGTGCACCTGAGCACTGTACACAATGTTTATTATTATTATTATAAGACCAACAATTGAAAACATGCCCCTCCCTTACATGCACAGGTCAGTCCCATATTGTGAGATTGAACCTGGAATCATAAGGTTGTAAAGTAAACTTCTAATCCCTCTTATCATGTCTGCGTGTACTCAAACTTTGGTGGTACTCTATGAAGCTGACAATTTGGGCTCCTGTCAGATTTACCATTTTGTGTTTGGTAAATGTGTTTTAATCATTAATATTAGCAACATTCAACATCTGTTTTCCATGCTGGCATGGGTTGGATGGCTTGACAGGAACTTGCAACACCAGAGGCCACACCAGGTTCCATAATCACTTCATGGAGTGTACTGGGTGTTTTCTATGTGATACCATCACCAGTGCTTTTTGTATGGCATCAGCACCCACACCAATGCTTTTTACATGGCACCAAGGTTTCATGATCTCAGTTCTTCTGTGGCAAGTGGGTCTTCTTGAGTGTCACAATGCCCCACATATCTTGATCCCTCAGTCAACTCCTTCATAAGGCTTAGCATTTTGAGATTCGCCTTCAACACTTCATCCTGGGGTTCTCTCTTCCACAACTTCTCCCCACTTTAAGTGATCAGCACTTCTTTATGCAACTGTGTTAATAATAAGTGTTAACATAATCCTTTCTACTACAAGCACAAAGCCTGAAATTTTGTGGGAGGGGATTAGTCAATTAGATCAACCCCGAAAGGATGAAAGGCAAAGTTGAACCTGGTGACATTTGAACTTAGAATGTAAAGTCAGATGACATACTGCTAAGCATTCTGCCTGGCATGCTAACAATTCTGCCAGCTCGCCACCTTAATATGTGCAAACATAATAATAAATAACATGTGTCAACATCTTTAAAAATCTAAATGAGTAATTATTACTGGGTAGTTGGTTGGTTAACCTTGATGTCTTTTTAGAAATATGAAATTATTAGGAGGAATGGATTCCCAGTCCCTTCACTCCCACTCCTTTTAGTCACCTCTTACACCATGCTGGGAATACAGCAACTGCATTCTCCCAACTCTCCACCACCCACCCAAGTCACAGAGGGGTTTGCTAGTTAACCCAAAGCTGGGACCCTTACAAATGCTACCACTCCAGGCCAGAGTTGACCTGGGAACAAGAATGGCTAAGAGGTGGTTACACACTCCTCAAACCCTGAAACCAGGACCCCAGGGTCCCACTACTGGATGTAGTTTATAGGCATACCCAGGAGAGTAGGGCATGCATTAGGGTGGGTAGTGAAGTAAGTGAGTGGGTTGATGTGAAGGTGGGGTTAAAACAGAGTTGTGTGATGTCTCTATGGCTGTTTGATTTATAGATGGATGGTGTGGTGACAGAGGTGAATGCTAGAACCTTTGGTGGGAGAGCCCAAATGGTGGGAGAAAGTGGAGAGAAATGGTAGGTGAGTCAGTTGTTGTTTGCTGATGATACAGCACTGGTGGCAGATTCGGAAGAGCAACTGAGGAGACTGGCGGTAGAGTTTGGAAGAGTGTGTGAGAAAAGGAAACTGAAAGTGAATGTAGCTAAGAGTAAGGTGATGAGATGTTCAAGAGATGAAATGGCTGGTAGGATGGATGTGAGTATAAATGGTTAGACATTAGAGAAGGTGAGTGTTTTTAAGTATCTGGGATCACATGTGACTGTGAATGGTGGGGTTGACTAAGGAAATGGGATATAGAGTGAGGGAGGGGAGTAAGATACTTGGAATTGTGAAAAGTATGCTGAGAGATAAAAGGTTGAATATGAAAGTGAAAAGAGGTGTGTATGAGGGCGTGATTGTGCTGACAATGTTATATGGTGCAGAGACATGAGGTGAAAAGGAGGCGATGAGATGTGTCTGAGATGAAATGTCTGAGGGCTATGACTGGTGTGACACAGATGGACAGGATGAAGAATGAGGCGGTGAGCTGGCAGAATCGTTAGCACACCTGGCGAAATGCGTAGCTGTATTTCGTCTGCTGTTACATTCTGAGTTCAAATTCCGCCGAGGTCAACTTTGCCTTTCATCCTTTCAGGGTCAATTAAATAAGTACCCGTTACGCACTGGGGTCGATATAATCGACTTAATCCATTTGTCTGTCCTTGTTTGTTCCCTCTGTGTGTAGCCCCTTGTGGGCAGTACAGAAATAGGATGAGGAATGAGGAGGTGCAAATGCAAGCAGGAGAGAGAGAAAAACTAACAACCAAAATGATTAGATGAATGTTGAGGTGATTTGGCCACATGGAGAGGATGGATGAGCGGATGGTAAGGAGAGTGATGAAGGCAGAAGAGGTAGGCAGCAGAACCAGAAGGCAGACCTCGGTTTGTGTGGATGGAGTGAGGAAAGCTTTGATGGTTAAAGGTGTTGGAGTGAGAGGGGTAAGAGAGTTTATTAATGATAGGAAAGCTTGGAGAGTGTTTGTGGATGGATGAGTGAATTTGATGTTGCTCAAAGGGGCATGGAAGCAGCATGATGTGGCAGGGAAAACCAGCATACACAGTTGGGCCCCACTGCTGATATTGGTGGTTGCATTCTATGCCTTGACCCAAGCATAGCATGAGGCTCACTTCTTTGAGCTGGGAAATGAATGGAATGCCTAATGTGTGTCTTGTTGTGTCTACCCACTCCTAAAAGAATTGTGAATAGGCCTGGGTATATATATATAAAAAAAAAAGTTAGTTGGTAAATGCCATCGACCCAAGTACTTTGACTCCAGAAGGGATTTGAACCTACATTGTAAAGAACCAGAACAAATACTGCAAAACATTTTATTCTATGCTTTAATGTTTAAAAATCCATTTTCCTCCCATGCTAGTGGGTTGGATAGGTCTTGTGCACTATATACCACCACTCATTGTGATTGACCCTCATATCATCTCCATTTCATTTGAGATCTGATCTTTCAGGTCTTTCTCCACTCCTTCTCTATCAATAGGGAAGTTGCTCCAGCATAGCCTTAGTTGTGTAATGACTAAAACAAACAAAATAAGTAACAACACAAAGTCCTTTTCCTTCAAGTGCTCATCTCATCACATCATTTTTGTGCCTCAAGACCAGACCAGTACTTTTACTGCTTTAACATATAAGTTGATATTTTTAAAGTCAAACCATTCTATCAACACTTTCTTACAATGCAATTGATCGAGATTTTCTGATCCTTCTGATGGTGTAAAGCACTCATGGTGGTGCTACATAAAAGTGCCCATGTGACAACAAATAAAAGCACCCGTGTGGTGACTCGTAAGAGTGCCCATGTGATGTCACATAAAAGAAGTGCCCATGCAGTACCATGTAAAAGCATCTGGCACACTCTGTAAAGTGGTTGGTGTTAAGAAGGGCGTCCAGCTGTAGAAACCATGCCAAATCAGACTGGAGTCTGATGCAGCACCCTGCCTTCCTGCCAGCTTGTCAGCTCTGGTTACACCATCCAACCCATGCCAGCATAGACAAACGAATGTTAAATGGTGGTGGTGGTGGTTGTTGTTGTGTCGATATTCTACATTTTACCATACTATACTATTCTCAGGAACATGTTCTAGGCTAAATACTTGATTTCAATTACTTTTTAGGTATATGAAGGCAGTTTCTACAAAGATTTTCGACATGGCAATGGGAAGTATTTTTGGCCAGAATCAACACAATTTAAAGGAATGTTTTATCTCAGTAAAAAAGAAGGTTATGGCACTTTTACTTCCAAAAATGGCAATGTGTTCGAGGTAAATACTTAACTTATTTCTTAAGAAGGGCTATTGTTGACTAATTAGAAGTATCTATTGTAAATGATAAAGAAATCATAACACCTTCAGTGCTCGTGACCAAAGTAAACAAAAGAAGAAAAAAAAAGGGAAATTTGATATAAAGCAAGGTTATTGAAAGACAAACTGGAACATAAGTATTGGACTATATTTACGAATGTTGAATTATTAAAAAAAAAAAAAGATTTATAAGTTGGGAAAAGAAATATACAGGTAGCTATTAAAATCAAATAATTAGTAATAACATATTTAATGTAGGCATTCGAAAGCTTATTAAAATTATATATGAGGCAAGGAAAAAATAATCTCTTAATTAACAACATCAGTTAAAGTTAAAGTTAAAGTTAATTTTTTGGCTCAAAAAGCAAAAAGCAAGGCCATGCAGGGGGACATGGAGTTATGTACAGGGGTGTTCATGCAAAGAGTTCAGGCCATTTCTGGTCAAGAGAGACTTTGAACCGAGCAGTCATCGGCATCTTCACTATCTCGTCCGGCAGCTTATTCCACGGATCCGCAACCCGGACGGAGAAAGTCCCTCTCCTTCGATTGAGATGAAATCATCACAGATAGAGCTTTTCGGAGTGACCCCACAGCCTACGCTCTGGAGCAGGAGTGAAGAACAGCTCTTTCGAGAGGTTATACTTTTCTCTTATGATGTTGTGAGGAAGAATGAGATCACCACGGCAGCGTCGTTTTTCTAGAGAATAAAGGTCAAGCATCTTCAGCCTTTCTTCATAAGACAAATGCTTGAGACCAAGAACCATGCGAGTAGCCAGCTTCTGGACTCTTTCAAGATGATGTATGTCTTTGAGGAGAAAAGGAGAAGAGGCTTGAATCCCGTACTCCAATATGGGTCTCACCAGCGTGACATAGAGCGGCAGGAATATGGCTGCTGTGAGCATTCCGAATGACCGTTGAATCAAAAGCAGAACTCTGCGTGCTTTGTTGGCAGCATGGATGCACTGGGCCGAAGGCGAAAAGGAAAAATCCACCAAGATACCCAGATCCTTTACCTGGTCAGTCGTCTCCAGCAGCAGACGACCCAGCTTTCAAATTTTGGCACAAGGCCAGCAATACCAGGGGAAGAGGTAAGTCAATTACATCAACCCTGGTGTTCAACTAGTGCTTATTTTAACTAATCCTGTTAGGATGAACGGCAAAGCCAACCTCAGCAGAATTTGAACTCTGAATGTAAAGACAGCCAAAATACCACTAAGCATTTTGGCCAGTGTGCTAATGATTCTGCCTGCTCACGGAAGCCCTTTTGCATTACTTACAGTAGCCCTTGTACTAACTTTTAAATGCTAAATAAATAATGATAATTTATCCTAAGATGAAACTAGTTAGATTGGTTAATTAATATGAGTCTAGATAGCACAATAGCTTATTTACTTCCAAATTCACTCACAATCAAGATTGGCAGATAAACAGATGGACTGTTTGTTTCTAAGGGTCTCTTCTAAAAAGTCTATCAACATCGTTGAAACTATTATGGTTAGAAGGCACTTGCCAAAGGTGCCATGCAGTGGGACTGAAACTGGAACTATATTGTGAGGAAGCAAGGTTCTTCCCCACCTGTGATACCAGATGAGTTCAAGCACTATTTTTTTAAGGTGCAGATGTGGCTGCATGCTAAGAAGCTTGCTTCCCAACCACATGGTTCTGGGTTCAGATCCACGGTGTAGCACCTTGCATAAGTGTCTTCTACTGTAGGTTCAGGCCAACCAAAGCCTTGTGAATGTATTTGGTAGATAGGAGCTGATAGAAACGCGTCATATATGTGTGTATGTGTAATGTAAGATTTTAGATACGGCTACTATCAACATGCTCTAGTTAAGATTAAGAGCAAAACATTACTTGCATAATGAGAAACTGTGTTAACCTGATGAGATGCTTCTGCACTGTGGGATGCACCATAATTCATTGTATAGTTTCCCACCTGAAAGGGAGCAATGCAGAATGTACCAAAATGAGCATTGTGATAATCAAATTTTCCAGTATTCTCTATCTTCCCTATCCATTGTTTCTACTATACTCAATATGCACTGAGGAATTCCTAATGTAATCCAGCAATAATTGTGCAATTACTGTGGATTACAATTACAGGTAGCCATAGGCAGTGTGCAATTTCAGGTAGCCAACATGCTTTGTTGGCATACTATAGGTGGTGCTATTAAGTTAGACCAGGTGGTGCTATTAAGTTAGACATGGCCTGGGCCAATAATGGCCAAAACCTATCAAAGTATCAAAGTATAGGGACATACCAATCACGCAATGTTAAATTTTAAATTTAAATTTAAACTTTAATTTTAACTTATATAAATGGCTCAGTGGTTAGAACGTTGAGCTTATGATTGCAAGGTTGTGAGTTCGAATACCGTGCCGGGCTGTGTGTTTCATTCTTGAGTAAGACACTTTATTTCACGTTGCTCCAGTTCACTCAGCTGTAGAAATGAGTTGTGACATCACTAGTAAGTATCAAGTTGTATTGGCAATTTTCTTTCCCTTGGATAACATTGGTGGTATGGAGAGGCGAGGCTGGTATGCATGGGCGACTACTGGTCTTCCATAAACAACCTTGCCTGGACTTGTGCCTGGTAGGGTAACTTTCTAGGTGCAATCCCACGGCCAGTCATGACCGAAGGGTGTCTCAGACTTATATACAACTTGGTATCAAAACATTCCCTGACTAGTTTTGTAGCATGCCAACAGATGGCAGCACACAGTTGCATGCCCAGTTGCATGCCCAGTGAGAGCTAGCAGTGACCTTCATGAGGCAGTGTGCCAAATGACATCACTGTGTTTGCTTTGCATGCTGTGAAATTTGTGTCTTTGTGATCATGTGTATGCTGTAGTTTGTGATTTTTTTTCATAGACAGGAACAGAGTCAACATGAAATTTTGCATTAAACTTGGGAAGTCTGCTACAGAGACATTGAGCAGGCTTCAACAAGCTTAAGGCAATGAGGCAATGGGTCGTAAGCATTGTTTTAAGTGGCATGGGTACTTCCAAAGGTGGAAGAACATCCCTGGCAGATGATGAGCTATCTGGAAGACCTGCCATGAGCATCACCCCTGGAAATGTGGTGTTATGCTTTGAGAATTCATCTCCCAGAGCCAGACCATCAATTGAGAGTTCTACTGCAACGTTTGGAAGCATTTGAGAGAGGACATTTAGTGAAAGCGAACAGATCTGTGGAGTGCTAAGAACTGGATTCTTAGCACTCCACAACATGGTATCACTGCTGCACCCCTACTCTATTCACTAGATTTAGCACCTGCAGACTTCTTCCATCTCTACTCCAAGATAAAAATGTGGCTCAAAGGTCACCATTGTTGTGAACCAAAGTGAATCACAGAAGGTCCTTGACCCGCTTATGGAAAACAGCTTCCAGGCCAGATTCCAAAAACGCTGGGACCAGTGTATTGTTGTGTAAGGCAACTATTTTAAAGGAGTTTATGTTAAAACTAGGTAAATAGTCGCCTTGCACAACAATACACTGGTCCCAGCATTCCTGGTGCTTTTGGAATCTGGCCTGGAAACCATTTACTGTAAGTGAGTCAAGGACCTTGTTATGCAAGGCGACTATTTCAAAAGGGATGATGTTAAAACTAAGTAAATAAGTTTTTTTTAGTCAAATATAACTAGTCTAGAAACCTTTTGATATCACTTCATGTATATATATATATATATAAAACTAAGCTATTTTATTCCTCACGGGTAGAAATATAGAAGTCAAAAATGTACTGAGAATAGTTAGAATATTTTAAATTCATATTTAAATCTTTTACCGGTTTCACAGTTTACACTGATTTTTAAAAAATTCAAATAGAAAGACATGGCTTATGTCACAGCTGTCTTGCTTCTGACTAGTGTCTGAAGTTTGCCCCGTTTTTATATGTTTTGAATAGGATTTTATTGGTACAAGGTCCTCACATGACTGGTCTAAGAAATTTTTGTAGGTTCTCTGCTATGTCCGTGTGTTAGCATCAAGTGACAATGATTGGCATTGTAAGTTAAGGCGTTATGTTGTGCTTGAGAAGAAGACCCATCAAGCCGAGCAAAATCGCAGTTGTGGCAGGTACCGGTGTCAGACAAATGGAGCCCATGCCAGTGACACGTAAAAGCACCCATTACACTCTTGGAGTGGTTGGCATAAGGAAGGCATCCAGCTGGAGAAACACTGCCAAATCAGACTGGAGTCTGGTGCAGCCTTCCAGCTTGCCAGTTCAGCAAAAGAGACCAACAGAATAAGTACCATTCTTTAAAAGAAAAAGTTCTGGGGTCAATTCATTTGACTAAAAATACTCCAAGGCGGCGCTCCAGCATGGCTGAAGTCTAATGACTGAAACAAGTAAAAGATAAAAGATATATATATTAAGGAAGAGGAGGCGGTCTGAATTCTGGATAATTCTTTATTTGCACTTTCATTCGTTTAACTGAACTCTTGAAGATAACTACATAGTATTCATAATTTGTTTCATTTGAAAGATTGTTCATGAATATTGTCTCTATTTCCCTTTCTAAAATGCTGTTCTTCTGAGTGGATTCTTATTCAAAGTAAATGCAGATATGGTTAGAACTGCATGCAGAGGCCTTCTTTTTGCTGCTTGGAGAATGGCTTCATTTGTCACTGTCTCAATAAGTGATTCTTGGGATCGTTCTGAGGCTCCACTGATGAAATATGTCGAGTTGGTGAGTGATTTTTGCTGTCAACTTCCAGGTCTCAGCTGCCTAGATCACTAAGGGCAGTATTGCTGTTTTTTACAGACAAATCTTCATGTTATTGCTACCCCAAAGTGTTGTCAGTCTTCTAAATACTGCTTCTGCTTTGCCAATTCTGCAGCTTACATCTGTCTCTGCATTGCTGTTGCTTGTCACTATGCTTCCCAGATATGTGGAGTTTGTAACTTCTTCAACTGGTTCTTGTCCAACTTTTACTGATACATTTTCTACTTTTCCCAACTTGCATTACCTTCAGTTTTTGACTGCTGATTCTCAACCCAGCCTTTGGTGCTTCCCTTTCCATTTTTGTTGTATTTCTGTTATATTCTAGGGTTTATATAAAGAAGATGAAAGACTTGGACCTGGCATTCTTTCCTACAGCTCTTCAAATCTTCAAGATGTTGGTTTATGGCACGGAGAGAAATTAATTCGGATCGCTTTTACCCTTTGTGGGGGTTTCACTTTGCTTCAACATTCACACTGCATCCGTTTACTTCAAGAGAAAGGCCATAGGATTCATATGGCTGATTGCTGGAAGACAGATACATTGTTTGAAGAAATGTGTCAGGAAAACACTTATTATGATATTTTGTCTAGCACACAGCTGTCTGAGAAACTGAAAGACATTTATATTGATTACCAAGACAAAAGCAGTTGGAAAATCAACTATGATACCTTCAATGAAAATTTTGTTTCAGCTGCCAAAGGAACCTTGGATCTAAATGACAGTAGAGGATTATGGAATCTGACACCATTTCTTGTGGAATTACAGAATCATAGCTTAAAACATTCCTTTAAACAGGTATTGTTACTTTGGTTGCATTAATTTCTCTAATGACTTATCTTAAAATTCTTAATTAAATAAGTTGTGACAAAATTGCATGATTGTGATTATTAACTCGTATGCAAGCTGAGAGTTTGGGAGTGCAGGAATGGATATCCCCAGCAGTCTCAAGAGGTCCTAAGTGCTGCCCTCATTCTTAGTGAAAACCATAACAAAAAAAAAAATAGATAAATTATCAAAATGTTTATAGCTAAAATTACTAAATGCCTAGATCAACTGACAAACAACCAAAAGGTTGCTGATTCAAACCCTAGTCCCTGTTATTAGTCGTGGTTCCTAAATTTTTCACTGACAAGGGTTTATTTTTAATTAAATTAATTTTCCCATAGACCCTTGATTTACGAATGATCTATCTTTGGTGATATACTATGCTTGAAAAGACTCATCAAGCCAAATGAAATCGTAGTCATGGCCAATGCTGGTGTCATGTCACTGGCACCTGTGCCAGTGGCACGTGGAAGAAGTACCTTTTGAGTGTTGGACCTCATGGAGGCAATGACAAATGACCAAGAATTTTGGCAATATGCCATGCTTGAGAAGACTCACCAAGCACCTATTACATTTAGGAGACCCGTAAAAGCATCCATTACTCTCTCGGAGTGGTTGGCATTAGGAAGGGCATCCAGCCATAGAAACTATTCCAAATCAGACAGGAGTCTAGTGCCACGCCTCGGCTTACCAGCCCTGGTCAAACTGTCCAACCCATGCCAACATGGATAAGAAACGCCAAATGATGATGATGGTGATAACCCTGTATTTACCTTACTGACAACTAGGAGTCTGATGGGCCTCCGACTGAGAACCAGTTTTAAGCTGTGGTTTATTCCCAAGTCTGAACCAAATGACCTATGACCACAAACAATCCAACTGTGACCACTTTATCATAGTATCAATTTCAAATTTTGACACACGACAAGCAATTTTGGGGAAGGGGGCTAATCAATTACATCAACCCCAGTACTCAACTGGTACTAATTTTATTGACCTCAAAAGGGAGAAAAGGTAAAGTAGACCTCAGCAGAATTTGAATGCAGAATGTAAAGATGGACAAAATACCATTAAATATTTTGCCCAGCATGCTATTGGGTCCGGTAACTCACCACCTTTCACTTCATCATAATATCTACATATACAATGTGTCTGTATTTATTTAGTTATTAAGATAGTAGAGGGTCCTTTAAATGAGATTTGGCTGCTATTTCTAGTAGATTGAGTGGCCATGTAGAAGTTCACATGTTGGCTCATTCAGCTTTAAATTGTTGCCGTTGTTTAGCTCCTGGTCAACTTGACTGAGCAGACCTACAACCAAGCACATCCTAACATTGCCTATTCCATTTGCTAGAGGCATCTGTGACTTACAGACCTGACAAGTATTTTATTGGCTTGTAGAAAAAGCTCCATGTATTAAACCAGCTTTGTTCATTTGGTCCATCACTCATTAATTTGTTCACTTTACGTCTGTTTTTCCATGACAGCATGAGTTAGAGAAATACATCTTATCGAGGTATTTTTTTACAGATGGATGCCCTTCCTGTCACTAACTCTTATCTATTTTTCAAGTAAGAGACTTTTCTTATTTCAAATGTCTCTGAGAGTTCAGAGTTAACTCAGAATTACTTGACAGAGAATAACAGCTGACATCACAGTTTGTTGCTAAATGCTTTTTCATGTAAAGCACACAATGTAAACATTCATATAGTCATACTCTTGTGCACATGCACATGACAGGCTCCATACAGTTTCTTTCCATCTACCAATTTCTCTCACAAGGCACTGATTGGTTCTGGGCGACAGCAGAAGACACATGCCCAAGATGCTGTACTGTGGGAGGGAACTCAAAACCACGTAACTGTAAAGCAAACTTTTTAATTACACAGCGATTCCTATCCTCATCATCATCATCATCATCATCATTTAACATCCGTTTTCCATGCTAGCATGAGTTGGATGGTTCAACCAGAGTCTGGGAAGCCAGGAGGATGCACCAGGCTCCAGTCTGATCTGGCAGTGTTTCGACAGCTGGATGCCCTTCCTAACGCCAACCACTCTGTGAGTGTAGTGGATGCTTTTTACGTCCCACCAGCACAGGTGCCAGGTGAGGCTGGCAACAGCCATGATCGGTTGGTGCTTTTTATATGCCACCGGCACGGAAGCCAGTCGAGGCGGCGCTGGCAACGGCCACGTTCAGATGGTTCTCTTTATGTACCACCGGCACTGGTATCAAAACTACAATTTCCATTGATTTTTTGATCGATTTCGATTTCACTTGCCTCAAAAGGTCTTCACAAGCAGAGTTTTGTTTCCAAAGAAGGAAAGGTATGCATAAGTGGACTGGCTACATCCCAGGTAAAGGCCACGGGTTATGGTCTCACTTGTTCTGCCGGGTCTTCTCATGCACAGAACCTGGCAGGACAAGTGAGACCATATTCAAGGAAATCTTGATCTCTTATTTTAATAAATAGAACATAAACACAGGTCCTTTGTATTCTTCTGAAACAGATTGTTTTGTTGCGTATTTGAATCACACATTTCTACATGACACAGTTCCTCTAACTATTTGGAACAGGCACTGAATCATCTGCAAATGTTACCTGAACTTGACTTGTACTCTATCTAAAATGGAAGTTATATTAATCAGGTGCAGAAGTGGCTGTGTGGTACTGTCTTTATGACAAATTTAATGAAATAAAGTAGCTTCCTTACCAACCACATGCTTTCGGGTTCAGTCCCACTGCGTGGCATCTTGGGCAAGTGTCTTCTACTATAGCCTTGGGCCGACCAAAGCCTTGTGAGTGGATTTGGTAGAAGGAAGCTGAAAGAAGCCTGTCATATATATGTATATGTATATATATATGTGTGTGTGTTTGTACGCCTGTGTTTGTCGCCCCAACATCACTTGATAACCAATGCTGGTGTGTTTACATCCCTGTAACTTAGCGTTTCGGCAAAAGCGACCAATAGAATAAGTACTAGGCTTACAAAGAATAAGTCCTGGGGTCGATTTGCTTGACTAAAGGCGGTGCTCCAGCATGGCCACAGTCAAAGGATTGAAACAAGTAAAAGAGTAAAAGAGAAAGTATGTCTGCTTTATGCCAGCAAACTGGAGCGGTTCATTCAGATGGCTTCAAACTTACAGCATTATACCATTGTAATAAATTAATATATTCTGCAGCAGAGGTGTGGTTGGTGGTGAATTGGCAGAATCGATAGAGTATCAGATAGAATGCCTTGCAGTATTTGTTGTGGTTCAAATCTCACCAAGGTTAACTTCTCTTTCATCATTTCAAAGTCAGTGTAATCCCAGTACTACATTTGATTCTCCTCCTTCTCCTCTTCCCCTCTCTCTTTCCCTCTGGAAGAAATCAGCTGCATTTAAATCTGGAGAAGGATGGGCTTCACCCTGTTTCCATGCTCACGACACACCATATGTCACAGCCACATCCCCACATCTCCATCAGGATTTGAGGACCCAAGGCTTGGCAAAGAGCAATATACACTTACTGCACAATATGAAAAGTTTGCATAATGAACCTGCTATCGTTACTGTGTTTCTGTTACATGTTTCAAATGTTTCCCATTATATTTTTCTGTTTCAGGATCTGATAAAAGTTAATGCCATATTTCATTACGATCGAGAGAAATTCTTGGCAAAGGGCATAATGGAGAGGAGTTCTGAGACATTGCTAAAAAGTGCATTTGCAGGAGATCACGAACTGGTTGAAGCAATCTTAGAAGAAAATATTGTAAGCCCAGATGTTAGTGACAGATATGGTATACATTCTCTGATAATAGCTACAGTAAGTCTTATATGACTAATTTTCTGAAGATGAATTTTTGTTTTGATAAAACAAACAAGCAATGCTCATTTTTTATATGTGTGGAGGCACATGGCCAAGTGGTTAGAGCAGCAGACTCACGGTCAAGGGATCACGGGTTCGAATCTCAAACTGGGCGATGTGTGTTTATGAACAAGACACCTAAGCTCCACACGGCTCCAGCAGAAGGTAATGGCGAACTTCTACTGACTCTTTCGCCACAACTTTCTCTCACTCTTTCCCCCTGCATCTTGCAGCTCACCTGTGACGAACCGGCGTCCCGTCCAAGTGGGGAACCTATATGCCAAAGAAACCGGGAAACTGGCCCTTATGAGCCAGGCATGACTCGAGAAGGAACAACAACAAAAATTTATTATATGTAGCTTTTTCTAAAGGCCAATGAAATACTTATCATTTCTCTGACATGTACTTATTCCATTGGTCTCTTCAGCCAAACCACCTAGTTACAGGGATGTAAACACACCAACACTGGTTGTCAAGCAGTGGTGGGAGACAAACAGACACAAACACACACACACACACACTCACACAAACATGTTGAGCTCCTTTCAGTTTACATCTACCAAATCCACTTACAAGGTGCTACACAGTGTGATTGAACCTAGGACCATGTGGTTGGGAAGCAGGCTTCTTACCACACAGCCACACCATATACATATGAGACCAGGTGTGAGTTATCTTGTTTGTCTATGACTTCTAGATGTTTTAACACCAGGCAAATTGATGAGAATATATTTTCTTACACCTACAAGTGCAGCCTACCCACAAATCAGCAAAGCAGATATCTTGTGTTTGTATGTTCGATATAGTTTGTATACTCTGAGCGACTTCTAATTCGTATTTGAAATTTTTCATTGGTATGAAACATTGGGATATACCAGCAGATGGTTCTTACATCATTTTGCATACAGTGATAGCGATTTAACTTACTTTGGGTCTTGTTTTGGGTACGCAGTATTGACAAATAACAAAAATGATGAAATATTGATGTATCACTCCTGAATGGAACCAGGTGCAAGTTATCTCACTTGTCTATGGGTCAAAAGGTAAAGAACCCCTTTGGTCATGAATGACCATGGGTTGCACCTAGAAAGTTCCCCTCTGAAGCAAAGGTCCAGACAAGGTTTTTAGGGAAAATCATCAGTCACCCATGCATACCAGCCTATCCTCTCCACACCACCGATATTATTCATGGGAAAGGCAAAGGTTGATAAAACTTGGCACCAGTAGCTGAGTAAAATGTAGCAACGTGAAATAAAGCATCTTGCTCAAGAACACAACACAGAGCCCAGTCCAGGAATTGAACTCACAACCTCATGATTGTGAGCCTGACACTCTAACTACTCAGCCATATGCTTTGTCTATGAATTCCAGGTGTTTTAATACCAGGTGAATTGTTAAGAATATACTCTTTATATTGTTGTTGTTTGTTCCTTCTCGAGCCATGCCTAGCTCATAGGGCCAGTTTTCCCGGTTTCCTTGGCGTATAGGTTCCCCACCTGGACGGGACACCAGTCCGTCGCAGGTGAGCTGCAAGATGCAGGAGGAAAGATACCCTTTATATATAGAGAATATATTCTCTATAAGTGTAACCTACCCACAAACTAGTGAAACACATTACGATCGAGAGAAATTCTTGGCAAAGGGTATAATGGAGAGGAGTTCTGAGACATTGCTAAAAAGTGCATTTGCAGGAGATCACGAACTGGTTGAAGCAATCTTAGAAGAAAATATTGTAAGCCCAGATGTTAGTGACAGATATGGTATACATTCTCTGATAATAGCTACAGTAAGTCTTATATGACTAATTTTCTGAAGATGAATTTTTGTTTTGATAAAACAAACAAGCAATGCTCATTTTTTATATGTGTGGAGGCACATGGCCAAGTGGTTAGAGCAGCAGACTCACGGTCAAGGGATCACGGGTTCGAATCTTCTGTATGTATGTTCAATGTAGTTTATATACCTCATGCTGCTTCTGATTCATATTTGAAATATGGTAGGATTTCACTTCTGTGATCAATTAATTGAGATTACTAGTTCATGTGTCCTAGGTTTTATTTTGAACTACACCCAGAAGTAGGATCCTGATGCAGAAATTCCAGGGTTTTAGAAAGTGTTGAACTACTTAGCTATTATTGTTCTCAAGTCTATTTTGACTCAGAGTTGTAGCACCTTATTGGGTTAGGGTTAGGGTCCCTGCTCTTGTTAAGTAGGATGTTATTTAACCTTTACAGCATAAACTCTTACTGTCTTGTGAATGCCTTGGGAAAGGGAAAGGTTCAGAGTATTGACCTTGACAACAAATCAAAGAACAAAGTCCTTTGGGTGGTCTGGTGCCCTCCTTAATGCCTTTCTGACAACTCCAAGCAAGGTGAAGCTCTTCTGCCCTATAAAGCAATTTGTCTTGGAGAAGGCCACTCCAATGAAAGACTGAGAGCTTGCTAATTCACCACAGCCATCCTAGTCCACTGAGCTACTGTCATCAGACCTCTAAGTTTAAAGAGTGGAGGTGCATGGCTTTGTGATTAGGGTGTTGGACTCATGATTATAAGATTGTTGTTTCGATTTCTAAACCAGGTAACATGTTCTCAAGCAAAACACTTCATTTCATGTTGCTCCAGTCCACTCAGCTGGCAAAAATTAGTAATCCTGTGACAGACTAGTGTCCGATCTAGATGGGGAATATATAACCCAGGAAACAAGGAAACTGGCCCTTATGAGTTAGCATGACTCAAGAAGTAACTTTACTTTTACCTTTTTATAAGTTTAATGAGTATCTGGATTGCATAGACTGACTCTCACTTTAAAACTGCTAAACAAAGACAGGAAAAAAAGCTCTGCAACTTCAAAGTTCGGTTTACATAGCCATTTGAGAGTGTGTCACTCTTTGTCATGATCTTCTGACATGAAGAAACTGCCATCATAGACGAAAATTTTCTCTGGGGTACTCAAAATCTTAAAACACTAAAAAAAGGAAGGTAACTCCTACCAGATCAAGTAATTGAAATTTTGGGGAACTATTTAAAATGCAGTAAGATGGCTGTGAGGTAAGTAGCTTGCTTACCAACCACATGGTTCTGGGTTCAGTCCTACGGTGTGGCACCTTGGGTAAGTGTCTTCTACTATAGCCTCGGGCCAACCAAAGCCTTGTGAGTGGATTTGGTAGACAGAAACTGAAAGAAGCCCGTCGTATATATGTGTGTATATATATATATATATATATATATATATATTTATATGTATGTATGTGTGTGTCTATGTTTGTCCCCACAACCGATGCTGGTGTGTTTACATCCCCGTAACTTAGCAGTTCGGCAAAAGAGACTGATAGAATAAGTACTAGGCTTACAAAGAATAAGTCCTGAGGTCGCAGTGCTCCAGCATGGCCACAGTCAAATGACTGAAACAAGTTTAAGGGTAAAAGAGTAAGATGTTTAACCCTTTAGCATTCAGATTAATCCATCAACTATAATGCTTATTTATCCACATTATTGTGAATTGATTATGCATTATCTCATAGCTTCGAGATTTTGATGATGTGATTGTTTATAGTTAGAGTGACATTGTAGTGTAAGTATGAGAGGCTAGCTTTGACCAGTTTGAACATAAAAACAGCAAATATTTGGGCCAGATATGGTGTACTTGAATGCTAAAGGGTTAAATTTAATGTCTTGTATTCTCTCTCTTTTTAATTGTTTCAGTCATTTGACTGTGGCCATGCTGGAGCACTGCCTTTAATCGAGCAACTCGACCCCGGGACTTATTCTTTTGTAAGCCCAGTACTTATTCTATCGGTCTCTTTTGCCGAACCGCTAAGTAACGGGGACATAAACACACCAGTATCGGTTGTCAAGCGATGCTAGGGGGACAAACACAGACAGACAAACACACACACGCATATATATATATACATATATACGACGGGCTTCTTTCAGTTTCCGTCTACCAAATCCACTCACAAGGCTTTGGTCGGCCCGAGGCTATAGTAGAAGACACTTGCCCAAGGTGCCACGCAGTGGGACTGAACCCGAACCATGTGGTTGGTAAACAAGCTACTTACCACACAGCCACTCCTGCGCCACATTCATTGTTGTTGTTCTTGATATTGTTGATAACATGTTGAAAAATGTTTACCCTTCACCCATTTCTTTCTTTTTTTTCTTTCTAGTCTATAGGAAATGATGAAATCATTGAAATACTGCTCAACTGTGGTGCTAATGTTAACCAACTTAGTGATGAAGGATGTTCTGCCCTCACCGTTGGGATTATTCACTGTTACCCATCCCACCTATTTCCGGAGAACATCCAAATACATAAAGTAGGCTATCTTCCAAACTACAGTGTGGGCCGAGAAAATGAGAAACCATGCATACCTCTGTGTTATTCAAATATTTTTGATATTAATGATACTCTTTTCTGGCCTGAATCAATGGATCACACTGTGGATCTCCCTTCACAAACTTCTGCAACAATTATTTCTAAACTGATAGCAGCTGACAACAAAGGTGGCCAATGGCAAGACTCTGCAGTAATGAGTACATTGTTATCGAAACAATCAAATTATCTACAAAAAGACTCTAATTATATACGCAAGTCACTCCCTGACAATAACAAATTATCCCCAAATGTAGCTGCTTATGATGAGACAGCTGATGAGAGAAATACCAAAAGTTTAACTTTGCAAACTGATTTTGCAGGGAATAAAATGGTAGATGTTAAAGATGCATCAGGGACACATGTAGAACTTAAAGCAGAGGATTTAATTTCTAAATTAGAAGGGAAAAAGGGCAAGTCAGAAACACTTAATGTCCCAGGTGCATCACTAAAAGATACTGGCAGTAATGTAAAATTGCCCAAAAAGGTTTCATTCAAAGACGTTTCACAAAAAGAGGAATTCAATATTGAGTAAGTTTTTTTTTTATAGTTATTGTTATAATCTTTGTAGTGGTGGTGGTGACTGGTGGCTGCAGTGATGGTGTTAGTGGTGGTGGTGGTGGCTGGTGGTTGCAGTGGTGGTGGTGGTGGTGACCATGGTGGTTGCAGTGTTGTTGTTGTTGTTGTTGTTGGTGGTGGTGGTGGTGGTGGTGGTGGTGGTAATGATGATGGTGACAGTGATGGTGGTGGCAGTTGTGGTTGCAGTGATGGTGTTACTGGTAGTGACTGATGCAGGCTGAGATACTATTAAAAACTATGGATAAATTTCTCTGTGGCCAAATTAGCTTGCTTTGATTAAAATAATCAGTATGTTTTTTTTTCTTTCTTTTTGTTTACATTTTTTTTTTTTTTGCAAGGCACGCAAACTGTGTCCTCTGTTTAACAATATACATTGTGATGGATGTTGAATGACAAGAGATGAAAAACCATTGATGTAGACACTAAGTATAACTGATAGCACATTTTAGACTTGACTTGATTATAAAGAGTAAAGGGTAATAGACCCTCTTTGGTCATGAATGACCATGAAATTGCACCTAGAATGTTTCTCTTTAAGGCAAAAGTCCAGGCAAGATTGTTTATAGAAGACCAGCAATCGTCCATGCATATCAGCCTCCCCTCTCCACATCACCGGTGTTATCCAAGGGAAAGGCAAAGGCCAACTGAGCTTGGCACCAGTGACATTGCAGCCATTTCTACAGCTGAATGAACTGTAGCAATGTGAAACAATGCATCTTGCTCAAGAACACAACACATGTTACTGCCTGGAATTGAACTGGGAAGCCCAGTCCAGAAATCTACCTCATGATTCTGAGCCTGGTGCTCTAACTACTGAGCCATGCACCTTCGTGATATAAACAATATGACAGCTTATAGATTAACTCTTTGTAGTACTGTAGTTATTGTAGTGTGAAAGGTTGGATCTGGCCGGTGTGAACATGAATCAGGTATAATATTTAAGCTGGATACAATGATGATGATGACACTGACGATGGATATGATGATGATGAAGATGACGATGGATATGATGATGATGATGACGACAACAGATATGATGATGACAACGATGATGGATATGATGATGATGATGACAATGACGGATATGATGATAATGACGATGACGATGGATATGATGATGATGATGATGACAACGGATATGATGATGATGATGACGATGACGACGATGACATCAGCAAAAAAAAATACCTTAGGGATGAGAACCCAGGGTTGGGTTCAAAATTCTACCAGGACACCTGATGAAGGCTGGAGAGTAAATCAGCCAAAATGTGGTAACAACAAACAAGGCAAGGACACATATCCGTCCAATGTAAACAATGTAAATAATGTACACTATAATATTATTTGAAAATAAACAATATCTCATCATCCAAATCTCAGAGCTCCCAGATAATATATGATTAATTCAAAACAGTGTGAATAAATAAGTATTACACTTGACAGAGGGATCTGAATGCCAAATGGGTTAAAAGTGGATTTGTGGAACCAATTGTAAGAAGTGGATCTATCTTTAAGGATCCTTCACATATTTGATTTAGTGTGCTCTAATTCATGAGAAATGGTACAAGCTTGGTAAGCAATCTCTTCAGAATTGCACCATCATTCATTTCAAAAACATAGATACAATGTGTGGCTTACAGTTCTGTATTTAAGAGATGAGGAATTATGTACATTATTTACATTTGACGGATACTTGTCCTCATCTTGTTTGTTGTTAATACAGCATTTCAGCTAATATACCTTCCAGCCTTCATCAGGTATCTTGGGGAAATTTCAAACCTGGGTTCTCATTCTTAAGGTATTTTTCGATGTTATTATTATTATTATATGGCATAGTGGATAAGAGTGCAGGTAACTAAGCCCAAGATTCCAAGTTCAATTCCAGGCAGTGACCTGAATAATAATAATAATTATAACATTGAAAAATACCTTAAGAACGAGAACCCAGGTTCGAAATTTCCCCAAGACACCTGATGAAGGCTGGAGGGTATATCAGCCGAAACATTGTGTTTACAACAAACAAGATGAGGACAAATATCCATCAATTGTAAATAATGTAAATAATGTGACTTACAAAAATTCAGAAAATTGTGAGGGAGGGTGTTATAGATATTTGACTCTGTTACTCAGGTCTCATTTATCTTATTGGGTCCTTGTTGCATTAAAAAAAAAAACTGAATTTCTTTGTGAATTTAGAAAGATATGTAATGTTAAGAATATTTCTGTCTCTGTGTGACACCAGTGTGATGATCTGGGTGATTGAAGCAAAGGAAATAACACAAAAATCTGAGATTTTAAATGCAAAAATATTTATTTCGTTGTTGATAAAAAAAGGTATTATCATTACTACAAACAATGGAAAAGCTATTTACATCAGAATATCATTTTAGCACAACAATTAGTTTAAGAAGGAAGTGTGAGTGGACGGTCCAGCAGCATGACAAGTGTTTGTACCACTACTTGTTTGCAGTAAAAGATTTCTATTTATAGTTTAGTGGCACGTAAAAAGCACCATCCGACTGTGGCCATTTGCCAGCCCCATCTGGCACCTGTGCCGGTGGCATGTAAAAAGCACCCACTACACTCACAGAGTGGTTGGCGTTAGGAAGGGCATCCAGCCGTAGAAACATTGCCAGATCAGACTGGGCCTGGTGCAGCCTTCTGGCTTCCCAGACCCCAGTTGAACTGTCCAACCCATGCTAGCATGGAAAGCAGACGCTAAATGATGATGATGATGATGATGTCTGTGCATGAAAAAAGGAACTGCAAAGAAAAAAAAACTTACTGATAAGATCCTGTTTGCCAGATGTGTGAGTGGTCAGTTTCTTTAATGATATCATCACTAATTGACCAAATCATGTTCATTTTGATACAATGATTCACCCACACTCTACCTTGTGAGCATCTCCACAATTCTCTCTCTCTCTCTTTCTTTTTCTCTACCATTCTCTCTAACTCTATCTCTCTCCTTTCTTCTCCAATTGGGGCAGCCCAGTAACTGCTCTAGGTACATATTTCTATTCCTTGCTGTTATACTTTTGCCTCTTAACTGGCACAAAGTCACCTCCCTCAATACTACTCCCCATCCCAGTTTATTTTGCAAGTTGCTTGGGGAACTCACTGATGCTGGTGCCACATAAAAAGCACCCAATACATTTTGTAAAATAGATGGCATTAGGAAGAGCATTCAGCCATAGAAATCATGTCAAAGCAGACAATGGAACCTGGTGCAATCCTCTGGCTTGCCAGCTCCAAAGGTAAAAAATAGTGTAGGGCCAACACCCCTATCTAGAAAAACAATCTGAGTTACAGGAGCATTCAAAGCTAACTGGACCTGAGAGAGAACAACCCAGAATAAAAAAAGTACAAAAATTTCTTCAGGCACAGGGGTGGCTGTGTGGTAAGTAGCTTGCTTACCAACCACATGGTTCTGGGTTCATTCCCACTGCGTGGGACCTTGGGCAAGTGTTTTCTATTATACCCTCAGGGTGACCAAAGCCTTGTGAGTGGATTTGGAAGACAGAAACTGAAAGAAGTCCATCGTATATATGTGTATATATATATATATATATATATATATATATGTGTGTGTGTGTGTGTTTATATGTTTGTGTGTCTGTGTTTGTCCCCTCGACATTGCTTGTGTTTACGTCCCTGTAACTTAGCGGTTCGGCAAAAGAGATTGATAGAATAAGTACTAGGCTTACAAAGGATAAGTCCTGGGGTCGATTTGCTCAACTAAAGGCGGTGTTCCAGCATGGCCGCAGTCAAATGTCTGAAATAAGTAAAAGAGTAAAGAGTGACATATGCCGAAGCCTTCTCTTGAATTTGAAATGATTATATTATTGTATTACATTGTTTCAAAGTGTGCTTTTAATTTCTGGTTATGGCTATAATTATCTTCTCAGAGACAACAAGTACCGAACATGCGTTAACCTACTCCTACAGCGTGGAGCTGATCCTAATGCTGCTTACTACCCATGGCCAGTTCTGTACTTTGCTATTAGAGCAGCTGATGTAGAAATGGCGAGGTCTCTTTTGTTGAAGAATGCATCCACTTCAGTCTGTCTCTCAGATGAGGTAAGTTAATGTTTTTTTTCCCCTATATTACAAGCTACTTTCATACAATGTTTTGTTTTCTGATATATCACTACTACACAGACAAATTACATTAATGTTGGTTGCATTGAAGATTTCTGAAGAATAAACCATTAGAAATCTGCTTTATTTCACTTGTATAGCTGCATAACCATAATACCTAAGCCCAGAGAAATTATAATTATTTTCACTTAAATTAAAGTCAGTTATATTCTGTTTTATTCTTAATTTTTTTTTTATTACATTTCAACTCAAAATAGCCATCATAATTTTTGTAGTTTAATAATTTTCATAGTGTGTGTGACTTCATTAGGATCTGTTGAGGTAGATTTCGACTGTGAGATGTTCTTCTTATTACCAACCCACACTTGTTTCCAAGCAATATATTTTAACAATTGAAATTCCATTTTCAACCTTGCAATTATCCATTGGCGCAATGGCCCAGTGGTTAGGGCAGCGGACTCGCGGTCGGAAGATCGCGGTTTCGATTCCCAGACCGGGTGTTGTGTGTGTTTATTGAGCGAAAACACCTAAAAGCTCCATGAGGCTCCAGCAGGAGGTGGTGGCGACCCCCTGTTGTACTCTTTCACCACAACTTTCTCTCACTCTCTCTTCCTATTTCTTGAGTAACGCTGCAATGGACTGGCATCCCGTCCAGCTGGGGGGAATACGTGCGCCACAGAAACTGGGAAACCAGGCCCATGAGCCTGGCTAGGCTTGAAAAGGGCTGAAAAAAAAAAAATCATCCATTACCACCTCTCTGTTATCTTCACATGGAAGAAAACTTATAAAACACCAGAGTATCAGAAGAACATTCTGTTTAAAGCACCATCCTGAGCTACTCAAATTGCTCGTTTCAAAATTGGCATTATTTGCCAGCCATCCAATACTTCAGTCAACCCCTTAAATCAAAGAAACAACAGAGTATCCGATAAATAGTTTTGTCTAGACTTGTTCTGAGTTTTGGTTCTACCAACATTGACATTGCCTTTCCTTTTTCTAATGTTAATTAATAAAACAGCAATTGAATCTATTAAAGTCAATCTCGTCTGAGCAGACATAAGTAGTCAGTCACAGGACAAGTGGAGATTTACATATCTTTGCCATTTAACCCAAGCTAAACCTAGCTAAGCAGACAACAGACGTTAAATGGTGGTGGTGGTGGTGGTGGTGGTGGTAGTGTTGTTGTTGTTGTTGCTGTTGTTGTTGTTGTTGATGATGATGATGAAGTCTAATATTTCTTCTAATTAATAAGTCTAATATTTTTTCGAATTAGGTTAACAGAATGTCAATGCGGTTTTCTTATTTAACATAGCACCACATTCTCCTGTCTTCTTTTAGGAAGGAGGTGTCACTCCTCTACACGTTGCCTGTGGAATGCCTGGAAAGGAAGGAATTCAAATGACGGAATTATTGCTCAATTCTCTTGCCGATCCCAATGCAAGGGCTGCACTTGACAACTCCTACTTGAACACAGCCCTGGTCTGACCAAATCATTTTTTCCTCTTTTTCACTGCTGTTGTTTTGTTGTAGTTATTGTTGATTTTAATATTATCTTTTGCTTAGCAGTATTTCATCCGTCCTTGCATTCTGATTTCAAATTCTGCCATGGTCGACTTTGCCTTTCATCCTTTCAATAAAAGGAGTACCAGCTGAACCCTGGGGTCAATGTAATTGATTTAGCTCCTCCACGAAGTTGCTGGTTGTGTGCCAAAATTTGAAAGCAATATTTATCATTTGAATTTACTGGAATTTGTGAAACCCACAAGTAGGGCAGCATAAGAGAAAACTGGCAGTATGGTAAAACCATTGAGAGAACTCCCATGTGGTCACTTGTCCTGCTAGCAATAGCAGCCTAATCTATACTAATAATCTAGATTATTAGCATGGAGATGAGACTACTGAATGTGTCTGCCTATGTCTGGTAGTTATTGTTGATGTAATTGTTCTTTTCTGTTGATTGATTGATGATGCACATTTACCAACAACACACAACTCCAACATCTCATGCATGCTGATACAGGATATATACTGCATATATACATATATATATATATATATATATATATACAGGGTGCATAAGGTATATGAGGACAGATTTATGTTTATAAAAAAAAACAGATATATAATAAACAGATATATTATAACAGCAAGATGCAAGAGGAAAGAGTGAGAGAAAGTTGTGGCAAAAGAGTCAGCAGAAGTTCACCATTACCTTCTGCTGGAGTTGCGTGGAGCTTAGGTGTTTCGCTCATAAACACACACATCGCCCTGTCTGAGATTTGATCCCGCGGTCCCTTAACCGCGAGTCCGCTACTCAAACCACAAGGTTATGTGTCTCCAATAATAACAGATAATAACTTTATTTATCAAAAAATGCTATGAGGATAAAAATAAACCTTCTTTTCTATGATGTTATTCAATAAACCCACCTTCATCTCCAACAACTGCTTCTGTATGAGATCTAAATCATCTACATGCTCGAATCAAGTGGTCCTGGTTCATTTTGGACATTACTCTGACTATGGCAACTTTCAAAGAATCTTTGGTGTTATAGGCATGTTCATTGACCTCTCTCTCTCAACAACACCCAACATGTAATAGTCCAATAGATTGAGATCTGGGGAATTAGGAGGCCAAATGTTAGGGGTTATGTGATCATGAAAATTTTCAATTATCCTGTGTTCCTGTGTTACTAGATCCATGTGTGATAGTACAGAGTCTCACTGAAACATATATGAACTTCCATTGCATACACTGCCTATCCAGGGCTTAAAAATTGTTTCCAGGACCTCAATGTAAGGCCTTGTGGAAAGAAGTAAGGAGGCATCACATGTCCTTCATTGCTGACAACCCCTAAAACCATGACAGTTGCAGGAAATTTTGTATGCATAACACTTGGAACTTCAGATGGGTCTGTACATAACCATCTGTCATTTCATCTGTTAACTTTTTGATATTGGTTGTAGTTTTTCTCATTTTAAGAAAAGCCAAATCAATTCTTCTTCTGCTAGATTTTATAGTTTGTTTAAGAACCTTTTAGATCTGATGTAGTGATTTTCTTTTGGTTTTTTTTTTGGTTTTTTTTGAGAAATTGTCCTTTCCTCATTATATAAGACTTATATCTGATGTCTTTGTGGACAATATTTCTGATTGTTCCATCTGACACACGGAGATCTTTTGCAATTGACCTCATGGACTTTCTGAGATTGTAATCAACAGTCTGTTGAACTTGCTGGATAAATTCAAGTGTTCTGATGATTTCAGAGCATTTAGAATGCTTTTTATGCTTTGATACTGGTGATACATTTCTATCTTCAGTCTCTAACTCCTTACAAACTTTGTAGATGAAAGATTGGCAACTTTTAAAAATTGAGATATTTCTAAATTGCTATGCTCAGCCTTTATAACCACAATAGCAGCATGCCCCTTCATTTCTTGAGTGAGCTGAGGGTCTCCTCTTATAATTTTCTGAAACAAAGATTATACAGAGTTAGCAAAAAAAATGCACCAGTGACCCCAAAAAGGTATGTCTTCAAATACTTTATGCACCCTGTATATCATCATCATCATCATTTAATGTCTGTTGTCTATACTGACATGACCTTGATGGTGGGAACAGAGCTGGCAAGCCAGGAGGCTGCACCAGTCCCCATTTGTCTGTTTTGGCATGGTTTCTAAAGCTGGATGCCCTTCCTAACATCAACCACTTTACAGAGTGTGCTGAATGCTTTAATGTGGTGCTGCATCGGTGCTTTTACATGACACCACACAGGTGCTTTTAGATGGCATCACATGGGTTTTTACGAGGCACTGCACAGGCAGTTTCATGTGGCACTTTTACATGGAGTCACACAGGCATTTTTATGTGATGTCGCAAGGGCACTTCTACATATCGCCACACAGGCACTTTTACATGTATGTGTGTGTAAACACACACACATAAACATTATCAACCACATATACTTAATTCACACATTTTGTGTATTTGCTGGTGGGCTTGTGATTTGGCACAGTGAAGAATACTCTCCCAAAGTGCTGGGTGTTCAAACACCTGAAAGGCATAGACAATGACTTTCATGTATTTTAACATCCAGTGCTTTGTGAGAGTATTCTTCACTGTGCCAAATTACAGTCCAACGGCCAGTACACAAAGCATGTGCATTAAGTATATGTGGTTGATAATGCTTATTACACTACCGTTGCTTATTTCATATTTGAATATACAGGGTATGGTGAATAAACTATTGTCTAAATTACACAAAAATTAAAATAACAATGACATCTCATTTTAACAGATATATGTACCAAAATTATATAAAAATATATTGAAATATTAAGGAGTAAATTTGATTAATAAAATCGCCATTGGCTTCAACCATGGTCTCTAGATTCTTCAGAATCTCCTGCAGCTCTTCTGGACAGTCTCCTTGTTTAAGTTGGGGAACGCTGCCATAATCATTGCCTTCTATCCATCTTTGGTGTTAGAAGGAGTTTTGTTGGTCTCTCACTCAACTGCACCCTACACATAATAATCAAGGAGGTTGCAGTCTGGGGAGTTAAGTGGCCAGATGCTAGGGGTGCGGTAGTCGCAGAAATTGTCTGACAGCCACGATTGGGTTCTCCTGCTTGTGTGGCATGGTGCGGAGTCCTGTTGCCAGGCATAGGGTCTGGCCTCCGTGTTAAGTGTGGGGGCCATGTGGTAAGATGAATGGAATGGAGGCACAACATCACCATCACTAGTGATCACTCCAAACACCATGATGTTGACTGGATATTTGATTTCTATCACTTTTGGTACATGACCTCAGATTGATATCTAAACACTCTGAAATGTTCTTATTGGAGCTTCCAGCGCAAATGCCAAGCATTACAGCATGTCGTTTCCAAATTTCTGGCAGAGTGAATTGCATCATGGTGCTGTTTTTCTCACAGTGTCTATTATGCTATGTGGAGGCACAATAGCCCAGTAGTTAGGGCAGCAGACTCGCGGTCGTAGGATCGCGGTTTCGATTCCCAGACCGGGCGTTGTGAGTGTTTATTGAGCGAAAACACCTAAAGCTCCACAAGGCTCCGGCAGGGATGGTGGTGATCCCTGCTGTACTCTTTCACCACAACTTTCTCTCACTCTTACTTCCTGTTTCTGTTGTACCTGTATTTCAAAGGGCCGGCCTTGTCACTCTCTGTGTCACGCTGAATATCCCTGAGAACTACGTTAAGGGTACACGTGTCTGTGGAGTGCTCAGCCACTTACACGTTAATTTCACGAGCAGGCTGTTCCGTTGATCGGATCAACCGGAACCCCCGTCGTTGTAACCGACAGAGTGCTTCCATTATGCTATGTAGTCAACAAAATCAAAAACAATGTGCATGCACGAAATCAAAGATATGAAATGGTGACTATTTACCCATTGCACCCTGTATATGAGGGGCTACTCAAAAGAAACTGGAATTTTACAATATTATTTTATTCACTTAGTTTTACATGTTTACACTTTTATCGCCTTCTAAGTATTCTCTAAATGAAGCAATGCATTGGTCCAGATCATTGGTCCAAACATCACGGTGTTTGGAGTGATCACTAGTGATGGTGACATTATGCCTCCATTCATCTTACCACATGGCTCCACACTTAACACGGAGGCTAGACCCTATGTCTGGCAACAGGACTCTGCACCAAATCTACTCACAAAGCTTTGGTCAGTCTGGAGCTATAGCTAAAGTCACTTGCCAAAAATGTCACATGGTGGAATTGAACCCGGAACTATGTGGTTGGGAAGCAAACTTCATGCTACACAACCACTGTGCCTGATTTTGAATGCAGTAGTTAGTTCGCTAACAGAGATTATGCCTTTATATTAAGCTAGCCAGAAATCTTCTCATTATCTCATATATAGAGATAAACTGAGTCAGTGAACAACCACAGGTCCTGGCAGCAGAGCTCATTATTGTAATTGTAGAACAAATATCTACTCCTATTATACAATGTTTGGTATAATTCTGTTTACGTTAGACTAATATATTCACTTTCCTTTGATTTAAAGAGAGAAGAATGGCAATTGGATAACATAAGCCCAGAGGCAAAGTTGATTCTAGGAGGACGCACTCCGTTACATATTGCTTGTGCACGAAATGATAATTATGAGGTAAGCTACACAATCAGATTATATACATCATCATCATCATCATCATCATCATCTTTCTTCCATGCTGGCATAGGTTGGATGGTTTGACAGGAGGCAGTCAGGTAGACAACTACACCAGGCTACTGTATCTGTTTTGGCATGGCTTTTACCGCTGGATACCCGTCTTAACACCAACCATCCCCATAGTGTGGACCTAGTGCTTTTTATGTGACACCAGCGTAGGCTGGATGCCTTTCCAAATGCCAACCACTTCACAGTGTTGACTGTACGCTTTTTACGTGGCACCAGCACTAGCAGGGTCACCAAGCAACTAACAAGACAAGGAATTTTGAGAGGGGAAGGGGCGTTTGAGGAGGTGACCTTGTGTCAGATGATGAAAGATTAGAGTGTGACATCATCATTGTTATTGCATGAGATAAAAAATTTTTGGAGAACAAAAAAAAAAAAGCCCAAGAATTGGAATTGGCTGCTAACTCACACAACTTGAGAGCATGGTATGATAATCTGAAAGGCATGCTTGGCCCCCCAAAAGGGCAGTGCATAACCTATTCTTTATAATGACGGGTCAAAACTCTTAAGTCACAAAGATGAAATTTTGAAAAGATTGGCTGAGCACTTTAAATCCATGTTTAATCCCGAATCCACTACTGAACCTGAAGCAATCGATGAAATCCTTCAGAAGCCTATAATTGAGGAACTTTTCCTTGGAAGAGATAAATACAGTAATACCTTACATTATAAGGACCTGCTTTACAAGACCCCAGGTCTACAAGTTTTTATGAGTTTTATTTTCTGTTAATGAGTTTTTGTTTTACAAGTGTTCTCCAGGAACGAATTAACTCATACATCAGGATTAACTCATACTGCAATTAAAAAGAACTTTCCAACAGTAAAGCTTTTGGACGAGGCAGTATTCCTGCGGAAGTGTACAAGTATGGTGGTAGACAAATTGCAAGAAAGCTACACAAATTGATCATTTTGATCTGGGAAACTGGATCTGTTCCCCAACAGTTGGAAGATGTCTCTATAATGCGCTTGTATGAAAACAAAAGGAAGAAAAGCATGTGATAATCACAGAGCAATATGTTTGTTCTGCATAACTGGACAAATTCTTGCAAGGGTAATTCTTAACTGTCTCAGTAAGCATACCAGGGTAACTGTGGATTTCTGGAATCCCCACAAGCAGCCCTAGGAAGTCTCCTTCTTTGGGGGAATTATTCACGGTTATAGTTTTATATTGTTACTGTCTTTTTACTTCTTATACACCTTTTATGTAACCGCACATTATATTGTCCTGTACTATCCTCAAAGTTTTTTGTAAACCCTTAGTGGTTAATAAAGAAAACATTGTTGTTGTTGTTGTTGTTGTTATCATCATCATCATCATCATCATCATCATCATCATCATCATCATTATTATTATTATTACGATTATTATGATTATTATGATTATGATTATTATTATTATTATCATCATTCAGTAGTTTCATTTTTATAACATGCTTTCACTTTACTACCGAGCGCAGCTCTGTGTGCCTTGAGTATGTGCTGTGATTTGTTGTGATGCTCTGATGGTTACTGTATTGAAAGTGTTTTGCGTAGGATGTGTGCAGTGCCCAGTAGTGCAATTTTCTGTATGTTATATATATTTGTAAGTCTTGGTGTTTTTATTATGTATTTGTCTGAATTTTTAATATTATTATTATTATTATTATTATTATTATTATTATTATTATTATTACTATTATTATCATCATCGTTATCATCATCATAGGATGCAGCTGCTATTGTCAGGTTGCTGTTAGAGAAGAAAGCGAATCCAAATGTTTCAACAAATGGTTTCTCTCCCCTTGCTTTAGCAATTGCCTGGGGAAACAAACTGGTGAGTATATCATATAACCATCATGAGACCCTATTTCTAACTCTTGGTACACTGACAAAGTGTCTCAGTTCAATTTTTTTTATTATCAGTAATCAACAGTTTACAGGAATTTGATAGCAAAATAACTCTAATGTTGTTGTCGGCGGCAGTGGCGGCGTTAGCGTCGGCATCGTTGTTGCTCCTTTTGTTGTTCTTGTTAAGGCCCAAGTCAGTTATAATCAAATAGACCAATGATCAAAGGCAAACTAGTCTTGACCATCTTGACCATCTTGTTTCTCCTTCATAAACAGTGCATCAAAGACTACATTATTCAATGTGTCCTTCCTCTTTTTTTTAAGAGAGTTGATACCATTTTGTGTCACCTGAAACATAATATGAAACTTCATATAATCAAAACTCAAAATCTGTTAAAATACTTTAACCCTTTTGATACCAACCCGGCCAAAACTGCCTCTGGCTCTGTAGTACAAATGTCTTGTTTTCATAAGTTTTGAATTAAAATCTTCCACCAAACCTTAGTCACAATTTATGTTCTCAACACTAGCTGAATGATAACTAAGTTCTTTCACTAAATTCTTTATTATATTTAAAAATAATTGAATGAAACACAGAGCATCTCAAAATAAATATGGTAATGAAAGGGTTAACCAAAAAGAGTTGTTAACCCTTTATATAGCTCAAGAGAGACTCACAGCCATCACACCACAACCATAGTTGGTGCTTGTTAGTATGTACAATGCTTTAACTCACTGTTTTAGGTGTCTATGTCATCACAGGCTGACACAGATATCCTTATGTTGCTCTCACCCTTGACCCCAAGGAAACATCAAGGATGTGACACTGAGAGGAAAGTGAGGGAGCTGCATCAAAACTAGGCAGGTATCAGTTTTGGGCTGAGTAGACTTGAGTAATATGAAATGAAGAGCACAACATGCAACCCATAACAGGAATTGAACCAATGGCCTTAGTATCATGAGTCTCTCACTCTTAACCACTTCCCAAAGCCCCTGAGTGCTTCTCACATGCTCAGAGAGAAATCACACAACTTCTACAACTTCAGTGGCTTTTGCCAATACTACAACTCTTGTATGACTATCGTCTGAACTGCAAAGAATTTCTTATGCATTATACAACTTTCAAACATTCACACTCCCAAAAACGGTAACTGAGTCTTTTGGTCTCTTGTGCAACAGATCTCTCCTTTCCTTCACTTTTCAATCATGATACTTTTATAGTCAGTATGAAGAGAGCTTCCACGTTTACTGCTTGCTTTACACAATGCATACGTAACATATATGGCACAAATCTCTTCCAGAACTATCTCTTTCCACCAGTATTTATATATGATTGGAATTTTATTATTTTGTATAACTGTCTGAAGAAAGAGATTAACCCTTTCGTTACTGTATTTATTTTGAGATGCTCTGTGTTTCTTCCAATTATTTTAAATATAACAAAGAATTTAGTAAAATAACATCGTTATAATTAAGCTAGTTTTAGGAACATAAATTGTGACTAAGGTTTGGTGGAAGATTTTAATTCAGAACTTTTGAAAACCAGACATTTGTACTAAAGAGCCAGAGCTGGTTTCAGCCGGGTTGGTAATGAAAGGGTTAAAATATGATTTTACAATTAGACTTTGATTAATATCATTAATTGACAGTAAGGCAGCAAGCTGACAGATGGGCAAAATGCTCAGCAGTATTTAGTTTGTTTTAATGTTGAGGTCAAATTCTGCCGAGGTCAACTTTGCCTTTCATCCTATCCAGGTCAATAAAATAAGTACCACTTGAACGCTGGCATTGATGTAACTGACTTACCTCCTCTCCTGAAATTGTTGACCTTGTGCCAAAATTTGAAATTAATATTGCTATGAAGTAGCTAAATATTGGAATATGATTTTCTCTTCCTCACATAAGTAAAATAGACAGCTCAATCAAAGTTATACATATCATCATCATTGAACGTCCATGTTCTATGCTGGCATGGGTTAGATGGTTTGGCAAGACCAAGAACTACATTATTCTCCAGTGTATCTTTTGGCAAAGTTTCTGTAGCTGGATGTACCTTTCCTAATGTTAATCACTTTACACCAGAGGTTCTCAACCACTTTTAATCTATGGACCCCTTTGAAATACTATTTTCGTCTGGTGGACCCCAAAACCATTCAATGCTTAAAAACTAGTTTTATAGAAAATTCTTTCAAAATTCCTATTTTGCTTTTCATATATTAACTTGAGTAGGTTGAACTATGTAAAATGATAGAAAAAGAAACTTAGCTGTTTCTTGCAATACATACCAATATATAAATCTAAAGCAAAATTTTTTCAGGGGCCCTTAAAATACTATTGTGGATCCCCAGTTTACTATTTTGTTGCATGGACCCCCAAAATTCTTACATGGACCCTCAGGACCCATATGGCCCCCAGTTGAGAACCACTGTTTTACATAATATACTAGGTGCTTTTTTTCATGCCATTTGACTTTAAGCGAGGTTGCCAGAAACCTCATCAATCAACAAATTACTATAGAAAAGGAAGTAAAGAATGATCTTTTGGTCTCCACAAAGTCTTCTTTTTTATCTTCACAGAAAAGCATGAAAACATTTATCAAAATTATTAAAATGATTTTATATTTATTTATTAATCTGAAGCCATTTTATTGTATTTTGTTTGTCATTTTCCAGGCAGTGACAGAATTACTGAATAATGGTGCTGAACCAAACCTGGAATTAACACATGGCATTGGTAACAGTCTCTGTGTTGCTGTAACAACTCAGTTTGAAGATCAATGGAATCTTGAAGACAGATTTGATTTGGTAAGTTCAAAGAAATCATATCAGTTTTAAAGTTTTCATTTCAACTATTTTCAGAGGATTAATTTGGAGAGGTGGAGGAGGAGGAGGAGTGAGGTTTTGTACCTTGTGTAATTTGCTACATATTTTGAAATGGCAATTTAGAAACAAGGATTGAAACAAGCCAATCAAGGGGCTCTCTTTCCTGTTGCTCATATTTCTAGAAATAATGACCAAATCCTCAATTACACTGTACACACATATGTATGAACAATAAGGGAACATCTACAGGATAGTTCAACTTGAGAGAAAGTGTAGCCAGTCTCCCTCAACTCACAACCTACTGTCTTATATATGTATGTATATATATCTATGCATGAACAATTGAAAGGAACCTTTACATAGTAATAGAAATAGTGACCAGTTTCTCTCAAATTATACCCTACTGTCTCATGTATAAGCTAATAAGAGAGATCTCTACATAATAGCTAGACCTGATAGAAATAGTAGCCACTTTCAAATTACATCCTACTCCCTTATGTATGTGTGTGTGTATGTATGTGTGTATGTATGTATGTATGTATGTACGTATGTATGTATGTATGTTTGTATGTATGCATGTATGTATGTATGTATGTATGTATAGATGGATGGAGGATGGATGGATGGACCAATAAGCTACATAGTAGTTTGACCTGACAGAAATAGTAACCAGTTTCTCCTCATGCACACCCTATTGTCTTAGGTATATACGACCCAATGAAGAGGACCGCTAAACAGTAACTGGACAATAGTAGCCAATATCCCTTAAATCATACCCACCGTGGTAAGAAGTTTACTTTCCAACTGCATGGTTCCAGGTTCAGTTCCACTGCATGGAACCATGGGTGAGTGGATCTGCTTGACAGAAACTGAAAAAAGCTCATCTTATGTATGTACATATATGTATATATATCTATGTGCATGTATCTTTGTGTTTGTTTGTCCTCCACTACCAATTGACTTATCAGTGTTGGTTTGTTTACATTCACATAACTTAGTGGTACAGCAAAAGACACCGATAGAATAAGTACCAGACTGAAAAAAAAAAAAGTACTGGGGTTAATTCATTTGACTAAATCCTTTCATAGTGGTGCTCTAGCATGGCCACAGTCTAATGACTGAAACAAGTAAAAATTGAAAGATACTATCTTAACGGAAAAATGGATGCATTGGATGATAAAATTCTACAAAGACTTTATCTGAGAGAGAAAAAAAAGATGAATGGCCATGGCTGGAACACTTTTCATTATAGGTTTGCTTAAACAAGGCTGATCTGGAGTCAACAAATATGAATTTACATGGATGTAAAGGTGTAGTGCTCATTCAAGACTTAAAGTAGTAGGTTTGGAGAAGCATTAGAGCATCAGACAAACATGCCTTATGATATCTCTTCCAGCTCTTTACATTCTGAGACCAAAAATTGCTGAGATCGATTTTGCGTTTCATCCTTCTCTGGTTAATAAAATCAAGTACTGGATTTTTTTTTTTTTTTTTTTGCCTTTTTCAAGCCTAGCCAGGCTCATGTACCCGGTTTCCCGGTTTCTGTGGTGTATGTGTTCCCCCCAGCTGGACGGGATGCCAGTTCATCACAGCGTTACTCAAGAAACAGGAAAAGAGAGTGAGAGAAAGTTGTGGTGAAAGAGTACAACAGGGGGTCACCACTACTCGCTGCCGGAGCCTCATGGAGCTTTTAGGTGTTTTCGCTCAATAAACACACACAACGCCCGGTCTGGGAATCGAAACTGTGATCCTCCGACCACGAGTCTGCTGCCCTAATCACTGGGCCATTGCGTCTCCACAATGGACATTCATTTAGGGGTAAAAGTATTGAATCCCTCCACCCCTAGAAATCATTGTTTATTTTTTTATTTAGATGAGAAACCAGTATAAGAGATTAACCCTACAGCATTCAACCTGGCCATATCCAGCCCATATATTCTATCTGTTTTATGTTCAAATTGGCCACATCTGGCCTCTCACATGTACCTTACAATGTCATTTTAAAAATATACAAACACACAATTGAAATCTCATGATCGAAATGCATGATTAATTCAAAACAATGTGAATAAAGAAGACGTCGCCTTACTGGCGCTTGAGCCCCATGCTAGTAGGGTGCTAAGAGCACCATCCGAGCATGATCGTTGCCAGAGCAGCTAACTGGCCTCCGTGCCAGTGACATGTAAAAGGCATCATTCAAGCATGATCGCTACCAGCATCGCCTTACTGGCGCCTGTGCCAGTGGCATGTGTAAAAAGATTCAAGTGAGGTCATTACCAGTACCGCCTGAATGGCCCCCATGCCGGTGGCACATAAAAGCACCCACTACACTCTTGGAGTGGTTGGCATTAGGAAGGGCATCCAGCTGTAGAAACTCTGCCAGATCAAGATTGAAGCCTGGTGTAGCCATCTGGTTCGCCGGCCCTCAGTCAAATCATCCAACCCATGCTAGCATGGAAAGCGGACGTTAAACAATGATGATGATGTTGATGAAGTTATCTGAATGCTCAAGGGTTTAACTATTTTTGTACTGATATATCATATTGGACTAGTGAGTTAGCATGGCCTATGGGGAGTGGGTAATGAATATTTTGGAGACAAACATCACTCTAAAGATGTTAATTCTCTGAAGATGATTCCGAATGTTTATTAAGGTGCTGGCTTACCATGTGTGTCCCAGTTTTAGAATAGGTATACTATGTTCCTGCTGTCACTACAAATGACTAAAAAGGTTAGTGACAGGAAGAGCAACCAGCTGTAAAATACTGTCTCTGAAAAAAAAAAAACCATCCAATCTATATTAGTATGGAAAAGTGAATGTAAAACACTGACGGTGATGATGATAATGATGATGTGGAGAAGGTGGAAGAGGAGGAGAAGGAGGGTGATGATGATGATGATGATTTTAGGGTACAGGTGTACTTTATAACCACTAAGTTCTGGGCTCAGTCCCATTGCTTGGCACCTTTGGAAGGTGTCTTCCATTATAACCTTGAATTGACTGTTACTTCCCAACTGTTAGATTTACTTCAACATTTAAATTTAATTTGCCAAATGGCAAATTAAATTTAAATGTTGAAATGAATCTAACGGTTTTTGTGTGTTTCTTAAATGGCTTATAAACACCTTCCATGCTACAATTGTTTCCATTCCAGCACACAATCTCAGATCAGGTCACTTGCTATGCAAGTACATCTCCGTAATTTTGATAATTCCTTTTAACCAATTAACATTTAAACTGGCCATATAGAGCCCAAACATTCCACCTATTTTATGTTTAAACCAACCGGATTTGGCTTCTCATACCTATAATACTATGACATTCTAAAGGTAAACAGTCACATCATCGAAACTTCAAGACTATGAGATAATACAGGTTTACTTCAAAACTATGAATACCGAATATTACATTTGATGGAGTTATTTGAATACTAATTTTGATTATTTATTTATAATTTTGATGATTTTAATGAAATTATTATATTTTTTATTTTACTTTTTTTCCTTTTCCTTTTTTAGATTGAAACATTACTGAAGTATGGTGCCAATATTCTCAGAGAAGTTCCCACTGGAGCCAAAAGAGTGATGTCCTCAGTAGTTGACTATGCCTATTACATGTTTAATTTGGTATCATTTATTACTTTATCACCATATGTGTTTCAACTGGGCATTCTGCCTCACACTGCCAGTCTGTTAGGTGCACTCACCCTCTATACTCCCTCAATGGAATACTACCCCAGCATGGCCTTGTGGTTTTCAAAGATCATTAGAAGCTAGTGACTTGTAGGGACACAATATTTCATTATGCAACCATAGTATACTATAAAGTACATCAAACGTTTTTTTATAAGTCAATACTATGTTCTTCTGTGTTAGCAATGTGTTTACATCACTTGTTAAAGTTAACTCTACAGATATTCATTATTTACATTATTTACATTATTTACATTCAATAGATGTTTGTCCTCATCTTGTTTGTTGTTAACACAACATTTCGGCTGATATACCCTCCAGTCTACTTCAGGTGTCTTGAGGAAATTTCGAACCTGGGTTCTCATTCCTATGGTATTTTTCGATGTTAATATTATTATTGTTATTGTTATTGTTCAGATCACTGCTTGGAATCAAACTCAGAATCTTGGGATTAGTTGCCCGCGCTCTTAACCACTACGCCATATGCCTGTAAATAATGTACATAATTCCTCATCTCTTAAATATAGAACTGTCTACAGATATTCTATAAAAATTATAGCTAAACATCTAACATTTCAGATATGAAATGCCATAACAAATATCACTGCTGGCAGAAACTGAAAGAAGCCTGTCGTATATGTGTGCGTTTGTGTGTGTGTGTGTATGTTTGTGTGTGTGTGTGTGTGTGTGTGTGTGTGTGTGTGTGTGTGTGTGTGTGTGTGTGTGTGCGTCTGTGTTTGTCTCCCCCAACATCACTTGACAACCGATGCTGGTATGTTTACGTCCCTGTAACTTAGTGGTTCGGCAAAGGAGACCGGTAGAATAAGTACTAGGCTCACAAAGAATAAGCCCTTGGGTCGATTTGCTCGACTAAAGGTGGTGCTCCAGCATAGCCATAGTCAAATGATTGAAACAAATAACAGAAGATATATATATATATATATATATATTAGGTTGTCAAGTATGAAATTCGTTGTAAGGTATATGGTAAATTTTAACAGCTGATCATTTTGCACCTTTATTATATTCTAATAATCTTTATTTTTTTTGTTAGAAAGTTGACACATCTATTTCTTTATTCTAACTCATTTTGTGCTTTATAAAGTATTTATAAATCGTTATTTGCTATTTTTGTTTAGAGATGTATAAGTCACAAATTCATACAGTTTTGAAATATGAGTTCTTCCTTTGAAGTACTGCATCATAGACAGCTCTGTATATTAATGGAGTATTTTATTCTAATGTTATTACACAGCAGACAGTATCAAATTTCATTCTGGTAACTTTGACCTCACAAATGAGCAATGTGGAAGACCAGAAACAAAGGTGGATAATGACAGACTAAATGCCACCATCGAGTCAGATCCATCTCAAAGTGTCCATGAATTATCGTTGTTATTTGGTGTTGGCAGGCAAACAATATTGACTCGCCATGTTCAAATTGGTAACGTGAAAAAGTTGGATAAGTGGGTTCCACATGAGCTCAATGAAAATCAGAAATAACAATGTTTGGAAGCCTGCATTATGCTACTTTCTCGTCACAAAAATGAATAATTTTTTAATCGAATTGTAACATGTGATGAGAAATGGATCCAATACAACAACTGTAAACATTCAGCACATTGGTTGGACTAAGACGAGCCACCAAAACACAGTCCAAAAACCAAAATTCATCAAAAGAAGCTGATGGTGTGTATTTGGTGGTCTAGCACAGGTGTGATCCATTATCATTTCATTAAACCTGACTCATCAATCACGGCCAAAGTATACTGCAGCCAACTGGACCAAATGATGCAGAAACTTACAAATAAAACAGCCTCGATTAGTCGACAGATCCACTCCTATTTTATTGCAAGACAACGCCAGTCCACACATTGCAAAAATGACATTGGTGAAACTACAGGATTTGGAGTTGGAAGTTCTCCTTCCACCACCATACTCACCTGATCTTGCCCCCTACTGACTACCACTTATTCCAGAATTTGGATAAATTTTAATAGGGAAAATATTTAATTCCGACGATGCTGTAAAACGGCAAGATTTTATTGATTGCGAAAAGTGTATTGACAATATGGGTCCTTGTATTTACAAAACATTAGCAAACTTTTTTTTCTTTTCTACAAATTTCAAACATGATGACCAAATATATATATATATATAAATGAGGATAAGATCGTTAATTTAAATTAAATGACGATCTTATCAAGTGGCCAGCATGGAAATATAATCCTTCAAAGGTAATAATTATTATTAAAATTATAACTTAGAGTATCTATGAGACATCGCCATGCTGAAAATAGCAGCCAGGATCTGACTCTAAAACCACCGTAAGTGTGAACACTTAAGGTGGTTTTAGAGTCGGATCCTGGTTGCTATTGATACCCTAAGTTATAATATAATATATATATATATATAATATATATATATATATATATATATATATATAATATATATATATATAATATATATATATATATACTAGCAGTATCGCCTGGCGTTGCTTGGGTTTGTAAGGGAAATAACTATATAAGCATTTTTAGAGAGTTACTTCCCTTATATAAACCGAACAAAAAATGTATTAAAAATGCGGAAAAATGATGGTAAATTTTTTTTAAATCGCAGACTCATCGTAGACGTGCACTAATACCCAGAAGGGCTTGATATGAATCACGACTATAAGATACTCGCTTTTGGTTAAACTGCACCGTAAAATGTGGGAGTAGTTAGGAATCTAAATCGGAGTAGACAAACACTCACACTCACAACTTCAGTTTTATATATAAAGATATATATATACATAGTATTATTAATCAGTTAATTCTTTTGTTTTCACTCAATGATATTCATCTTTCCAGGATTCCCGTATAGCTCACCTGCCATACCATGCACTGACAGTTGCTGAAAGAGTGACATACAACAACAGAAAGCAGGTGCTCACTTTTCTGGGCACCAAAATGCGAGAAGCTATTCTTTCAGTGTCAAAGCAAAGTAAATATTGAGTCATTTTTTGCCTCAGCTTTTCAGGAACAGTTTCATAAATAAGTGGAAAGTAATGTGTGTGTGTGTCTTATATATACATGTTTATCATCTACATTTATATAATTGCACTGTTCGAAGATAAGGCCCAATAAATAATGCTTTATACATACCAACATTAAATATAAAAGTTGTAAATATATTTTCTTTTATTGGAACAGATTTGGTATAACAAAATTATTATTATTATTATTATTATTATTATTATTATTATTATCATTATTATTATTATTATTATTATTATTATTATTATTATTATTATTATTATCATTATTATTATTGAGAGAGAGAGCAGTGCATGCCATCAAAGTGACACTTGGATAAAATATACAAAGCCCAGTATACCCATCATGACTACCCGTCTGATAAGGGTACACCAAGGCACATGCATTACAACTACATGTGCGCAACATGGTGATTTCATATCAAGATTAACAGTACATGACCTTGCAGCTGGGGCCCAGTTAGAATTTTCTTCAAGTCAAGTAGCCCATCCTGCTCAAAAGGTCCCTGAATAAGGGTTGTTTAAGGATGTTGAATGAAACATGAATGTTTCCTGGAGGTGAATTATCCAAACCTCAAAGAATTCCTTTCAACGCATGGCTATGATGCTCCTCCACTACTTCTGCTCATGATAAGAGATGCACATATCATCAGCTAACAAGAGACATGCTCAACTAGCTAAGGTCAAACAACTGACAAGCAAATCTGTGACATTGAGGAAAATATTTATTGTAGCCCATCTTTTACATCAAGACAAAACAATGTACATGATAACCCTTCCAATCAGTTAAGATGAGAAGCCAAGAGAGCTACTGCCAGGTACTGCATTTATCATTATTACCATTATTATTGAGTGAGGGAGCAGTGCATGCCATCAAAGTGACACTGGGGTACAAATATACAAAGCCCAATATATTCATTATGACTGCCCATCTGATAAGGGTACAACAGGTATATTCATCAGAAACATATGTGTGCAACATAGCGACCTTATATCAAGATAAACAGCACATGACCTTGCAGGTAGGGCCCAGTTAGAATTTTCTTCAAGTCAAGTAGCCCATCTTGCTCAAAAGGTCCATGAATAAGGTTTATTTAAGGATGATGAAAAAAACACCTACATCTCCAGAAGTGAATTATCCAAACCCACCAAAATTTCTCTCAACACATGGCTCTGATACTCCTCCACTATTTCTGCTCATCATGAAAAATGCACATATTCTCAGCCACTAGGGACATGCTCAACTGGTTAAGGTCAAGTAACTGGCAAGCAAATCTGTGGTTTTGAGCAGAATATTTGTACATAAACTTCCAATCAGTTACAATTAGAAGCCATGAAAGCCAATGTCTGGTACTGCATCCCCTGTTTTGCATTGTCCCTATTTGTTTTATGTTCAGCCCTTGTGGCCAATAAAGAAATTATCACTATTATTATTAACATTCCTAAACAGAAACATAATAGTAATAATAATAATAATAATAATAATAATAATAATAATAATAATAATGATAATGATAATAATAAGGTAGTGCTCAAAATACTTTCTATGTAATCTCAAGTTTTAAAACAAACATAATTTTCTTATGGTTTCTTAAACATTCTCTAGAACAACACTATGTACAAAACCAAATATATGGCACCCTAGGCATAACACCAACATGAGCTTCCAACTTGTTGTCTCTTGAGGTTTCTGGGTGAGACTTGGAGCCAACTTGTACAAATGTAAAGCAAAAGTCAAACATAGAATAATAATAATAATAATAATAATATAATAATAATAATAATAATAATAATAATTATAATGATGATGATGATGGTTTCAAATTTTGAAAGGGCAGCAATTTAGAAGAAGGGGATGAGTTGATTACATAAATGTTCAACTGGTACTTATTTTATCGACCCCAAAAGGATGAACGGTAAAATCGACCTTGGCAGAATTTGAACTCAGAACGTAGCAACGGGTGAAATACCGCTAAGCATTTTCTTCCAGCAAGCTAATGATTCTGCCAGCTTACCGCCGTAATAATGATTTCTTTATTAATCACAAGAGTTTACACGAAGAAAAAAAATTATGGACAGTACAGGACAAAGCAAAGACTGTGTGTGAGTGTGTGTTGTTATGAGGGTTTTGCATTTAAACAAGACCAACAAAATTTTTAAAATCAACAATGTGTAGGGAGGAAACGTTGAAAGGCTGCTCAAGGAAAAACCCCATAAAAACCATGGATATCCAGACTTTTAGGGCTGATGTCTCTTTTCCTTTCCTTTTTTCCAATTACAGGCATATGCTCAGGGCAGGCCTATTCACTTGCAAAATTCTCGCCAGTTTCATCCACCTTTCTGCAAAATGAATAATAGTAATCCCTTTTTTCTTATAGAAGAAAGTATTATTATTATTATTATTATTATTATTATTATTATTATTATTATTATTATTACTATTATTATTATTGGTGAGCTGGTAGAATTGTTAGCACGCCAGACAAAATGCTTAGCGGTATTTTGTCTGCTGCTACAAACTCTGCCGAGGTTGACTTTGCCTTTCATCCTTTCGGAGTCAATAAAATAAGTACCAGTTGAATACTGGGGTCGATGTAATCAACTCATCCCTTCCCCCAAAATTGCTGCCCTTGTGGCAAAGTTAGAAACCATTATTATTATTATTATTATTCTATGTTTGACTTTTGCTTTATATTTGTACAAGTTGGCTCCAAGTCTCACCCAGTGACATCGAGAGACAACAAGTTGGAAGTTCACGTTGTTGTTATGCCTAGTGTGCCATATATTTGGGTTTTTTTTTGTTGTACTAGTGAATGTCTAATAAATAGATTTTTTTTTTTTAAATGTTTGTTTTAAACCTTGGGATTACATAGAAAGTATTTTGCGTAGGATATGAGCAGTTCCCATGAGTACTGTCTTTTGAATTTCTGCCATTTTGGGGTTTCCTGGTATCTGAGTTAGGTAGCAATCAGCCCCTTTCACTATCATTCCCAGGGCACCTATGACAATAGGTATTGTTTTAGTCTTCAGGTTCCACATTTTGCTGATTTCTATTTCAAGATCTTTATATTTGCTCAGCTTTTGGTAGGTCTTGACAGATACGTTTATATCGATTGGGACAGTCATATCAATGAGGAGGCATGTTCTTTGTCTGAAGTCTTTCAATATGATGTCTGGCCTATTTGCATCTATCTTTCTGTCAGTTTGTTATTATTATTATTATTATTATCATTATTATTATTATTGAGTGAAAGAGCAGTTCATGCCATCAAAGTGACACTGGGGTAAAATATACGAAGCCCAATATACCCATCATGACTACCCGTCTGATAAGGGTACACCAGGCACATGCATCACAACCATATGTGTGCGACATGGTGATCTCATATCAAGATAAACAGCACATGACCTTTCAGGTGGGGCCCAGTTAGAATTTTCTAACCCATCCCGCTCAAAAGGTCCTTGAATAAGGGTTGTTTAAGGATGTTGAAAGAACCACCCATGTTTCCAGAGGTTAATTATTCAAACCTCAAAGAATCCCTCTCAACACATGGCTATGATGCTCCCCCACTACTTCTGCTCGTGATCAGAGATGCACATATCGTCAGCCACTAAGGGACATGCTCGTCAAACAACTGACAAGCAAATCTGTGGTATTGAGCATAATATTTGCTGTAGCCCATCTTTTATACCAAGACAAAACAATGTACATGATAACACTTCCAATCAGTTAAGCCATGAGAGCCACTGCCTGGTACTGCATCAGGGCAATTATTATTATTATTATGATTATGATTATGATTATGATTATTATTATTATTATTATTATTATTGGCAAGCCAGTAGAATCGTAAGCATACTGGGTAAAATGGTTAGCAGTATCTCGTCTGCTGCTACATTCCAAGCTCAAATTCTGCTAAGGTCAACTTTGCCTTTCATCCTCTCGGGGGTGAGAGGATGGGGGGTTCGATAAATTAAGTACTAGCTGTGTACTGGGATCAATCCAGTCAACTGGCCCCCTTCCCAAACATTTCAGGCCTTGTGTCTATAGTAGAAAGGATCATCATCATCATCATCATTATTATTATTATGTTGCTGTTCAGGCAAAACTGTTAGCATACCAGGCAAAATGCTTGGCAGCATTTTTCTCTGTCTTTACATTCTGAGTTCAAATTCTGCAGAGGTCAATTTTGCCTTTCATCCTTACAAAGTAAATAAAACAAGTACCAGTTGGGTACTGGGGGTTAATGTAATCCTGAAACTGTTGGCCTTGTGCCAAAATTTGAAATCATTACCATGTTGTTTTATTTTTAATTCTAACAGGTATTATGCGAGTAGATTATCTTCCTGAAGATGCTAAAAAAAAAGGGAAGACCCTTCAGTTTGCGGATATTCGAGGAAAAGCAAAACAAGAAGAAGAAGAAGAAGAAGAAGAAGAAGTGCCAGACACCGAAGAAACTGTGGAAAGAGGCAAAAAATCAAAGTATTTATTTATTTATTTATTTAATTATAATTTACTGCTTAATAGTATATTATGTATTGGGTTGTCCGGAAATTTTGTGCTGATTTATAGTAGCTTACCTTTCGACTTATTTTAGAACATGGTTGAGTCCATAAAATAGGATTTGACTACACCTCCATGCTATCTTTTTGTGGAAGAAGATTTATGTTCCTATAACCTGTGTTAATTCTGCAACCCTTTAAAATGGAAGATAAGAAAGTTCATTTTCGGCACTTGATGCTTTGGGAACCAGGCAAAAATTGCTGCAGCTCAGCTGGGATGGGTTACCCCACCCTCCATATTCACCAGATATTGCTCCTTCGGATTTCCACTTATTCAGGTTTCTGCAAAATAGTCTTAATGGTAAAAATTTCAATTCCTTGGATGACGTAAAAAGATAACTTGATAAATTCTTTGCCATGAAACCACCTCATTTCTGAGAAGAGGGTATTTTCAAGTTAAAGGAAAGATGGATACGCATTGTGCAACAAAATTGTTCATATTTGGTTGATTAAAAATGTAATGGCAAGTATTTATTGACCTTTTTCTTTACTTTAAAACTCGGCACAAACTTTCCGGACGACCCAATATATTATAACATACATTACATTATAGTTAATATTTATTCCCACTTAAATGTGGATGTTCTGTTAGAACAAACTATACTGCAATAGATCACAAGAGAAACTCTGATATTGGCTTTTGGTGCAAGATGGACTCTTGCACCCAAAAGCCAACATGAGAGTTTCTGTCATGGAATCTACCACAGTATAGTTTGTTCTAATAGAACATTCACATTTATGGCGGTGGGGGATAAATATTACCACTTGGTATTAATACTGCCTCTGTCATAATCATCATCACCATCGTTATTGTCGTTCAACATCCACTTTCCATGCTGGTATGGGTTGGACAGTTTGACTGAGGGCTGGCAAGCCAGAAGGCTGCATCTGGCTCCAATCTGGTCTTGCAAAGTTTCTACGGCTGGATGCCCTTCCTAACACCAACCACTCTGAGAGTGTAGTGGGTGCTTTTTATGTGCCACTAGGACAAGGGCCAGTCAGGCTATACTGGTATCGACCACACTTTCAATGGTGCTTTTTACGTGTCACTGGCATGGGAGTCAGTCAAGTGGCACTGGCAACGGCCACACTCAAATAGTGCTTTGTACATACCACCAGTATGGGACCAGTCAGCTAGCACTAGCATCGACCATGCTCGAATGGTGCTTTTCATGTGCCACCGGCATGGGTGCCAGTCAGGTGGGACTGGCAATGACCACATTCAAATGGTACTTTGTACGTGTCACCAGAACGGGACCAGTCAGGCGACACTGGCATCGACCACACACGAATGGTGCTTGTTATGTGCCACCAGCACAGGTGCCAACCAGGCGGTATTGTCATCGGCCACAACAATGACTTCACTTGACTCAACAGGTAGAAAGATGAAAGCCTGGGATAAGGTAGTGAAGCATGACCTTCAAACATTGGGCTTTACTGAGGCAATGACTAGAGACCAGGATCTTTGGAGATATGCTGTGCTTGAGAAGACCCAATAAGCCAAGTGAGACCATAGCTCAAGGCCTATGCCAGTGGGTGTAAATAAACTTTGTTTGTGAAGACACTGAGGTAAGTGAAATCAAAATCAAAATTGTTGACATGGCCGATGACAGTACCACCTGATTGACACTTATGCCAGCAGAACGTTAAAAGCCCACTTATGAGTACCCCTCATTCAATGGACAATGAACTTTGCCTGCAAAGACCTATTGAGGTAAGTGTTAACAAATCAAAATCGCTGATGTGGCTGATGACAGTACCGCCTGATTGGCACTCATGCCAGTGGAACGTTAAAAGCACATTTGAGCATGATTGTTGCCAAGGTCACGGATTGGCTCCCATGCTGGTGATATGTGAAAAGCACTAGCTGAGCATGAGCATTGCCAATGTTGCTTTACTGGCATATGTGCTGGTGACACGTGAAAAACAACATTCGAGCATGATCGTTGCCAGTGCCGCCAACGGGCTTCCGTGCAGGTAGCATGTAAAAACACCTTCTGAACACGGTCGTTGCTAGTACCACCTGACTGGCCCTTGTGCCAGTGGCACATAAAAGCACCCACTACACTCTTGAAGTAGTTGGCATTAGGAAGGGCATCCAGCTGTAGAAACTTTGCCAGATCAGATTGAGCCTGTTGCAGCCTCTGGCTCACCAGTCCTCAGTCAAACCGTCTAACCCATGCGAGCATGGAAAGCTGACATTAAACAATGATGATGATGATATACATATATATACGTGAATATATGTGTGTGTGTGTGTGTGTGTACACACATATACATACCGTAAATCTTCGAGTATAGTCCGCCCTTGAGTATAATATTCTTTCATTGCTTCTCTCCCTTGCACAGAAAACGCAACAAATAGAGAACATGCTGACTGTAAATCCTCAAGTATAGTCCACCCTTGAGTATAATACGTAGGGGATTTTTAGTGGGCTGTACTTCTGAAAAACCTAAACCTTGTGTATAATATGCACCCCTTTTCTAACTTGAGTCATGCTTAATTAAGCCAGCATCACCTAGTCGAACAAACACTTCCGTGCATGCGTAATGCAATAATGGTGAAGTTCTTAACTGTTATATGGGAATGTAAATATGTTTGCAAATTGTTTTTGTTACATGTTATTCTGTGTTCTGAATACTTTCATTTTGATAAATGTTGCTTACTGCAATTTATGGGTGATTCTTTTATGACGTCATTGCTTTCAGGCTCAGCTTAAGGTAGAATCAACATTGCCGGACAGCAAATAGAGACTTGGATATTGCTTAGAAAATATTTTTCATTTTTAACCTCGTACATAGTATGCTCTAGGGATTTTGACCTTTAAATTTTGGGGAAAAAATGCCGATTATACTCGAGGATTTATGGTACATATATGTGTGTATGTTGTTGGTGTTAGGAAGAGCATCGAGCTGTAAAAACCCTGCCAAAATAGACACAGTAGTGAGGGTAGTTTTCTACCTGGTTAGCTCCTGTCAGCTATCCTACCCATGCATGCTTGGAAAATGGATGTTAAACAATGATGATGATGATGTATGTAGTTAATAAATCTTATAGCATACAACTTGTTGTTTACAAGTAAAGCTTGTTCACTGGCTCAGTATTTGTTGGATATTTGATTAATGAGAGAGATGGAAAATGTAAAGATTCTCAAATATTCCATTTTCTTTCCCTCTCCTTGATTATATATATATATATATATATATATATATACTTATATGTCTCTGAAAGTAAAAGTAGCAGTCTACAAATCTGTTGTTCTATCTACTCTTCTGTATGGTGCCGAAATGTGGACCTTGTATCGCAAGCATATCAATCAGCTTGATTCCTTCCATATGAGATGTCTGCATTCTATTTGCAATGTTAAATGGCAAGATCGTATTCGAAATAGTGAGTTACTGGAGAGGTGTGAGATCACTGGTATTGAAACATTTTTGATTAAGATACGAATGCGGTGGTCTGGTCATCTCATAAGAATGGATGACTCAAGAGTTCCAAAGCAGTTTTTTTATGGGCAATTGACAAATTCTTCCCGTCCAACAGGGCGTCCTCTTCTTCGATACAAGGACAAACTAAAAGACAATCTGAAGCATTGTGACATTGCTCTGAGCTCCTCAGAGGGTGCAGCAGGGGATCGCAGCAAGTGGAGGAAAATGTGTTTTCTAAAGACTAGAGAATTTGAAAGTAACCGTCTTCGCCATAGGGATGCCCTTCGGGCAAATTTGAAAGCAACGCATCAGCAAAATCCACCAAACAATGACTGCGTGTGCCACTGTGGGTTTAAAGCACGAAGTAAAGCTGGGTTAGCTGTCCACTCGAGAAGACATTTTGAACCAACGAATACATGCAAGTGTACCATTTGCGAGAAAGTGTGCAAGACATCTGCTGGATTGAAGGTACACATGCGGTGTCACAAGGCTTAGGAATTGTTGAAGGTTATTTACTGAACACTCATTCGTCGTCTTCAATGAGAGAATCCACCATATATATATATATATATATATATATATATATATATATATATATATATATATATACCAAAAATTAATTTACGAAGGTGTCATTAATTCTATTATTTTCCAATTTAACAATTTGACACCTTCGTAAATTAATTTTTGGTGAATTATTTTTCTCGTAAATTGTATCGAGATTATTTTACACCGGTGGCTGTTATGATTTCGGCGTGAAACGAATCAGTTGCAGCACAGACTTCGAAGCGATAGGTTGGGAGTCTCTAATCATGGTAACGCATGCTGAAGAAGCTAAGGTTTTATTTTACCAATGCAGAAATCAATCCACGTGAGTCCAAATACTTAAATGCATGTTAGTAGATTGTCTTAACCTGATTTTGCCTTCGTTTGATTTCTGTAGTTCTCATCGGTGTATTTTTGGCGATTTAATAAGAGTTTTGACTGTTATTTCAAGCAGGTTGACATACCTAGTATGTCCTTTGATTGATTTTATATATATATATATATATATACCATTACCATCATCATCATCGTTTAACATCCATCTTCTATGCCTGCATGGGTAGGACGGTTGACAGGAGCCAGCCAGGTAGAAAAACTACCCTAGACTATGTGTCTGCTTTGGCAGAGATTTTATGGCTGGATGCCCTTCCTGACACCAATCACTCCACAGAGTGGACTCAATGCTTTTTACATAGCACTAGCACAGGCAAGGTTAGTTTCGGCATGATTTTCATAGCTGGACGCCCTCCATATATATATATATATTATATATATATATAAATAAATGAAAAGAATGGAGTCGAACGAAGATTTTAACAAAATTCCTTTACTTTCGACATATGTTTCGAAGACTGCATACTCTTAATTTCGAAGGAATGAAGGTTGCATTATGCCGTCTTCTCATCAGGAAATACAAGGAACCTCGTTCGACTCCATTCTTTTCATTTATTCATTTAAAAAAACACACAAATTTCCATACACGAACACGGGGTTCGGCCCTTGGCATGTAACTTCAACCGTGTTTTACTGACGTGATTTTGCTACCCAGGTATCGATTAACCGAATTATCCATACTAGGATAATTCATTCATCTACTTAAATATATATATATATATGTATGTATGTATGTATGTATGTATATTTATATATATCTGTGCATGTGTGTGTGTTTATGTAAGTGTATGAGTGTTTCAGTGCTAATCCTTACATTCTGTGTTGATCTGAGCAACACACAGTGTCTTTTGTTGACATTTCCCAACCCACAAACCATCTGGTAGTTTGAACTGTCAAAGACAAGTTGAAGGAAAACCTCCCAACTTACTTGAAATACAAGTGTTAATGACAGCAAGTGCATCGGGCTGTAAAACAATACCTCAGCATATTACATCAATTCACTACTGGAAAGTTCACTGCGAGGAAAGCTTATGGAGAAATAATAAGTTCACTGTAAAAGAATAACTATACTACTACTACCACCACTACTACTACTACTACTACTACTACTACTACTAACTACTACTACTACTACTACTACTACTACTACTACTACTACCACTACTACCACTACTACTGCTATCATCAGCATCATCAGCATTACTTTTCAGTAGCTTATTTTTATTTTGTGCCCTCACTGCACTACTGAGTAAAGCTCAGTGGCCTTCAAAGTGCTCAGTATTTGATTTTCCATTTTTCAACGTTGCCTTGATACATTTCATCATCATCATTTAGCGTCTGCTTTCCATGCTAGCATGGGTTGGACGATTCAACTGGGGTCTGGGAAGCCAGAAGGCTGCACCAGGCCCAGTCTGATCTGGCAATGTTTCTACGGCTGGATGCCCTTCCTAACGCCAACCACTCCGTGAATGTAGTGGGTGCTTTTTACGTGCCACCAGCACAGGTGCCAGGGGAGGCTGGCAAACGGCCACGGTTGGATGTCATGCCAAATTTCAGATCATTTCCTCTACTAAATCTGTATATTCTCTGTAGCATTGTTTCTAGAACTTTCTTCATGGTGAATTGATGGAAGTGAACTCTGCGGTGTAGTTACCTATAATCATTCATCTAACCCATGCTAGAATGGACACCAGATGTAAAACAAATGAATGAATGCATATGCATATGCATGTATGTGTGTGTGTGCGTATTTAAATTGTACTATGATATACTTTAGTAAAATGTATAATTAGTGTGTTATATACTAACGATATATACCTGTATATTATATTACAGTAAAGAAAGGTAATTATTTTCTTGCTGTAAGGAAGACACAGGGGAAATTTCCATAATTTTGGACAGTGATTCTTCAAGAAAAAGCTGAGAAGGAAACAGAGCGTAATGCTTTATGATGAGAATCCACTGGTGAATGAATAAAGTGGAGAAAGAGAGGAGAATGGAATGGTGTTTCACAGTCAGGAGAGTATTTTTCAGCCAATGAATATGTATGAGACAGTTAATGTACATGTGTGTGTGTATGGGTATATCAGAGAGTGTGTTGGTGTGTGTGTGTGTGTGTGTGTGTGTGTGTGTGCGTGTGTGTGTGTATGTGTGTTTGTGTGTGTGTATGTGTGTGTGCTATTGTATCCGGAGAAATAAAATATGAGAATTTTATATTACCATATCTATCTGTTTGCTAGTCTGTGTGTCTTTATTAATCTGTCTATGCAGTAAAACAGACAGGTAGATGGACAGATGGACAGATGGTCAGATGGACGAACAGATGAACAAACAGGCAATTAGTTATTATAATGAGTCCAGATTTAGAGCTGTGAGGGCTCAGAAGATGAAAAGAGGGGAAAAAGTATAGAAGCTTAAAGATCCAGCAAAATGTCAGGAATTTAGAATACTAGCTGAAGCATTTGATGATAAGGAGGAAATAAAAGCTTACAGCATAAAGGACAATTGAAAGTTCTTTTGAGACAACTTGCTGAAGTTTACCAAGTCAATGGATGGGGCAAAGTTCATATTTAGAGTGAAGGTAACATGCTGGTAGTACTGTGGTGTAGACAGACTATATCAGCAAAGAACAGGTCTGGAAAAACAAGAGAAAGTGATGCAGCAGAAAATTATAGCAGATAGCTTAAAAAGAAGTTAGGTGACAAATATACTTGTCAAGGAGAAATCAGAATGTGAGCGATTTGTTAATGTCCCACAATATGAGGATTAGAAGAATAGGGTGTTCTAAATTGCAAGGATAACGAGGATAATAATACAGAGAAGCGTCAATTGCTTAACTTGCATGGAACTTGTGGAGGAAGAAGACCCAGAAAAACATGAGGTGATGAAAGATAATCCAGGAATGCTGAGTCCCATGGAGACGATCAAGGACCAAGATGATTGACAATATACAATGCTTTAGAAGATGCACCCAGCAATTCTAGCACATTGTGACCAAAGTGATATGTGTAGGCACACAACAGATGTTGTCTATCAGAAGTGGCTTAGGATGGACCCCTCATTTTTACCATCATCACACCCCACCCATACTATCATTTTTTTCATTATCTACCTTTACTCCTATTTTATCCCTCTCTCGCTCTCACCCTACACACTTGCAAACTTTAACTCCTCTCCTAATCTCTATCACCCATTCCTCCATTACTCTCCTATCTACTGTATTATTCTGTGGTTGTAAATAATGAAGTTAAAACCTATTACTTCTAACCATTTCCTACCGCCATTTTTATGCTCCTGGTCTCCACTCATTCCCTTCTAAGTTAGTCACAATTAACACCATTTTAACACTTTTATTCTCATATCACACTCATATTTACCAACAACCACCCAACCTTTGTTCACCATGTACTACAATGGACTTCTTTCAGTTTCCACTTACCAAATCCACTCACAAGGCTTTGATCAGCATGAGGCTATAGTAGAAGACACTTGCCCAAGGTGCCACACAATGGAACTGAACCTGGAACCATGTGGTTGAGACGCAAGCTTCTTACCATACAGCCATGCCTGTGCCTATATATATATCATATATCATATATATATATATATATATATTCCTTAGTCCTTCAGTCGTCCCTATCCTAAACTGCATATCCCTGGAACACTCCCTACTTAGGATTTTCCTCCAGATATCAAACTACAGATGTTCAATTATAAAAGAGAAACACTAATAGACAGCTATATGATGGTTGATGGTGAGGAGAAAGTAATGAGAAAGAGAGACATCTCCATGATGGTTGTCAACAAGAAGAGAGTAATGGAAGAGAGAGGGTGAGAGTAATGAGAGAGAAAGTGATCGACAGCTACATGATAATTGTTGGTAAGGAGATTGACTAGAAACAGCATGAATGGCATGCATCAGGCTCACTTGTCTGTTGATGGCTTACTCAGGTTCTGGGTACCACCTCCTTCTGAAATTAGTAATTAAAAAAAGAACCACTTAAATGGCATAATGTTTAAAGCTGATAATATTTAAAGCTATTACTTTTACTTTCAGGCAAGCAGAAGTCAAGTATTGTTACGACTGCTGCAGATCTGCGCATGTACACCTGAAATCATGCACTCGCTGCAAAGCCGTTTCCTACTGCAGTAAAAAGTGTAAATCAACAGCATGGACGGATAGGCATAAAACCGAATGCCAAGGCATAGTTGAAAACAGTAGAGTATCTCTTGTTTGTTTAAAAATTTCTAATTTTCAGTTTTTCAGTTTGTGTGAGGGATCTCGTGAACAAAGAAAGTAGTTTTGACAGGTGGTGGAGTAGCAAAATCATTTTGAGAGGTGGATGACAAAGGTGGCGAGTTGGCAGAAACATTAGTACGCTGGGCGAAATGCTTAGCGGTATTTTGTCTGCCGTTACGTTCTGAGTTCAAATTCCACCGAAGTCGACTTTGACTTTCATCCTTTCAGGGTCAATAAATTAAGTACCAGTTACGCACTGGGGTCAATGTAATCGACTTAATCCATTTGTCTGTCCTTGTTTGTCCTCTCTGTGTTTAGCCCCTTCTGGGTAGTAAAGAAATAGGTATTTCATCTGCTGCTACTTTCTGAGTTCAAATTCTGCCGAGGTTGACTTTGCCTTTTATCCTTTTGGGGTCGATAAATTAAGTACCAATTGCACACTGGGGTCGATGTAATCGACTTAATCCCTTTGTCTGGCCTTGTTCGTACCCTCTAATTTAGTCCCATGTGGGCAATAAAGAAATAGGTGGATGACAAAATATGTTGCAGTATTTAGTTATGGCACTTTACATCTTGAGTTCAAATCCCACTGAGGTCAGCTCTGCCTTTATCCTTTTGAAGTCAATAAGATATAATTCCATCAAGTACTGAGGTCAATGGTATTGATTAACCCCTCTCCTCAAAATCAATGGCCTTGTGCTTAAATCAGAAACCATTCACTGCCAGTCATTATTGTGTTAAGCTTCAATCTATTATTCATGGTTGTGTGACCCTGTAGAGATTTCTTTAATGACATAGGGTGGTTGTTGTTTAGCCCTTGGCTAATCAGTGTAGCCATCAACTGCTTACAACAACAATGGCATGGCTTACAAAGCTCTCACTTTTATGAAACATTGTAAAACTACTAACCCAGTTTTGTACTATTTACATTAAATGTCCCTGGCTGCAAATGCACTTCATCTTTGAGTCATCTGAGACTGCTCACTGAAACAGCAACCAAAACCCTTTTTTGGACATGTTCCACCACTGTTGTCACACATGTATGTCTTCTATACTACAAGGTAGCTATATTTGTGTCTTCTCTAGGCAACAGATTCTGTTCTCCTATTAAAGCTGGCCCACTTCCAATGTCAGATCTTACTGTTTTCAAAAACAAGAGGACACACACGACAATGTTGTCTTACATACATCTAAAAAGACAGAATAGTCACAAATAAAATGCTTTTAATTCTAGGTCTGCTTGGTCATATTTGAGATCAGATTAAACAATAGCAATAACAATATAAGACTTCCTATTATATATACTATAGTATATATATATATATATATATATATATATATATACTATATATACTATATATACTAAATATATATGGCGGTGAGCTGGTAGACATGTTAGCGCACCGGGCGAAGTGCTTAGTGGTATTTCGTCTGTCGTTACGTTCTGAGTTCAAATTCCGCCGAGGTCGACTTTGCCTTTCATCCTTTCAGGGTTGATTAAATAAGTAGCAGTTACGCACTGGGGTCGATATAATCAACTTAATCTGTTTGTCTGTCCTTGTTTGTCCTCTCTGTGTTTAGCCCCTTGTGGGTAGTAAAGAAATAGGTATTTCATCTGTCTTTACATTCTGAGTTCAAATTCTGCCAAAGTCAACTTTACCTTTCATCCTTTTGTGGTTAATCAACTGGCCCCTTTCCCAAAAATTTCGGGCCCTGTGCCTCGAGTAGAAAGGAATTACTTAAGTTTCCTATGTATTTGCAAGCAGGCAGAGACACTCTTTCAGCTCACCATCCTGTGACTCACTCAGCTAGACATTGAGAACAAGACAGCTGGAAAGAGAGGAGGAGGGGAAGAGAGAGGGAGCTGCACCAACACCTAGTTAGTACTCATTATAGCAGAGTAGAGTGGAGCAATCTGAAATGAATTGCCTTGTTCAAGAATCCAACATGATGCTCACTTCAGGAGTCACACATCCATAACCACCAGGCAATGTACTAAAGGGACAAAAAACTTCGGACTCACCTTAATCGCATATAATAAATATGAAAGGGCATGTTTTTGTGTAGATACTTATCCTGTGAACAACTGCATTACAATATTATTCATGAATATGTTCATATTTTCTTTGATCACCTGCAATTTGTTTTACATCTATTTTACAGGAAGAGCAAAGAAGAGAGGAGGTCAGGTAAGTTGTTTTGTATATGTATATATATATATATATATATATTTGTTATTTGTTTTGTTTTTGTTTTACTTATCTTTACTGAAATTATTACTTTGAAAACTAGACTAAGAACACACATACATACATATATACATATGCATACACACACATATATACATACATACACATGCAAACATACATACACACATACATACGTACATGCATGCATGCATAGGCACACACACACAGAGTGACCCACACACAAAAAAAAGGGAACACAGTGTAAATAACGGACAGAGTCAAGACTGTTGAAAAGGTTGCAAGACGCAATGAAAATTTTAGGGAAATAAAAATAAGAAATAAGTGGAAATTTTACCGGTGAGTGTGTTACATTATAAGGCAGAAAAAGAAAATGACTCTCCGCAGACATAATAGAACTAAGAATTTTTACCAAATTTTCCCTAGACTTTACCATAATGTTCTATTAAAATGTCAAACTGTTACAACCAACCAGAAGGTTTGATGTGCTAAAATTGGTAAAGAAGGGAAAATAAAAAAAAAAAAAATGTAAAGTTTGAATAGGAAACTCTATGGTTGCTTTTTTTTATGCTTTGCTAGAGCAAATATTTCAAGCATTAACATTAAAACATTAATCAATGAATCCTATTTTCTAAGTTGTTAAGAGTAAGCATAGCCATCTTGTTATGAAGTTCACTTCACAACTTCATAGTTTTGGGTGTTCTACCCTCACTGCACTGCAAATTGAGTAAGTGTCTTCTGTAACCTTGAACCAACCAGTTCCATGTGAATAAATTTGGTTGAATCTGCATGAAGCCGATCGTATATATCACCATCATTAGCATCATTTCACATCTACTTTCCATGCAGGCATGAGATTCTACAGACTGAAGAATTATGTCTCTCTTTCCATGTCCTGATTTTTATCAATGGATTTTTGTTGTTGTTGTTAAGCATCAAGACGGATAAAGGTGATTAAGAGATGGTCTAGGGCTTAGGGGCGGGAGACCCCAGACCATGGAAAAAAAAACTTTGGTCGTCTTGTAGTCGAGGGCTCTTCGTTGACACCCGACACCACTGGGAGGTGGCCCTCGAAGTCGCTGGAAATGGAGATCTCCAGGTCCAAATTCTTGAACAGCTCTATCAATGGATGCCCTTCCTAGTGGCAATCACCTCACAGAGTGTACTGATTGCTTTTTTTTTTTTCATGGCATCGACAACATTAGTGAGATTGCCTTGTAATAAGACTAAAGAGCCCCCCCTCCTCCTTCAACTATGAAGGAAAATTGTGCAAAGGCAGGTTAATTTATGCTAAGTGTTGAGGAGTTAAAGTATAATGAGAGAAACAGAAACAGGCTTGTTGTTGTGAGGAGAATAATGACTACCATTTATTTTATCTATTCCTGCTTAAACATGGATGCTTCAGCATGGTCACAGTCAAATGACTGAAACAAGTAAAAGAGTAAAAGAGTGTATCGTGAAATACACGTGGAGGTGCATGGCTCAGTGGCTAGAGCATGGAGCTCACAATCATGAGATAGTAAGTTCAATTCCTGGACAGGGCTGTGTTCTTGAGCAAGATACTTTATGTTACATTGCTCCAGTTCACTCAGCTGTAGAAATGAGTTGCAACATCACTGGTACCAAAGCTGTTTTGGCCTTTGCTTTTCCCTTGGATAACATCAGTGGAGTGTAGAGGGGGAGGCTGGTATGAGCAACTGCCTGTCTTCCATAAACAACCTTGCCTGGTCATGTGCTTCAGAGAACTTTCCAGGTGCAAGCCCATAGTAATTCATGATCGAAAGGGGTCTTTACCCTTTTATCATGAAATGTAAGACAAGCTTCTATTTACAAAAACTTATAGTTGCATTTGCACATATGAATGCGCAGGAGAGGCTGTGTAATAAGTTTGCTTCCCAACCACATGGTTCTGGGTTGTCTCACTGCATGGTACCTTGGGCAAGTCTTCTACTATAGCCTTAGGCCAACCAAAGCCTTGTGAGTGGATGTGGGAGATGGAAACTGAAGAAGCCCATCATATATATATATAATATATATATATATATATATATATTATATATATATATATATATATAATATATATATATATATCTATATATATATATATGTATGTATGTGTATGTATATGTATATATATATATATGTATGTATGTGTATGTGGAGGCACAATGGCCTAGTGGTTAGGGCAGCAGACTCGCGGTCGTATGATCGCGGTTTCGATTCCTAGACTGGGCGTTGTGAGTGTTTATTGAGCGAAAACACCTAAAAGCTCCACGAGGCTCCGGCAGGGGGGGGGGTGATCCCTGGTGTACTCTTTCACCACAACTTTCTCTCACTCTTTCTTCTTTTGGCCTGCTTGCTTAGCCAGCGGGGTGGCGTCATTCGAAGGCTAAAACAATGCGAACGCATTGTGACCAGCGATGTGTAGCAACATGATGATGATGATGATATATATGTATGTATATATATATATACATGTATATGTTTGTGTGTCTGTGTTTGTCCCCACCACCATCGCTTGACAACTGATGTGTTTAGGCCCCCGTAACTTAACAGTTTGGCAAAACAGACTGATAGAGTAAGTACTCGGCTTACAAAGAATAAGTCCTAAGGTTGATTTGTTTAAATAAAGGCAGTGCTCCAGCATGGCCGCAGTCAAATGACTGAAACAAGTAAAAGAATAAAAGAATGCTGTTGTTTATCTCAAATCTGAACGGTTCTTCTTTTTTGCAGGCACCCGACGCAAAGGCTAAAAAATCTGGTAAAGGTCGGAAAGCCGGTAGAACTGGTAAAGCCGGTAGAACTGGTAAAGCTGGTAGAACTGGTAGAGCCAGTATAGATGGTAAATTTGGTAGGTTCGGTAAAGCTGGAAACATTGGAAAAATAACTAAATCCGATAGATTTAAACACTTTAAGAAAGGAAGCCCATTTAAGTCTGGTATGACATTTGTGCCTGGTCTGAGTGATAGAGTATTAAGCAGAGAAGAAGTATATGGAAGCAACTACAGCCACAACTGAATGGAAATCTTACATGAAAAATCAGCTACATTTATATATTTCATGTTAACTTGAGATGTCTTTAGGTTCATCTCTTTTACTTGTTTCATTGCAAAAGCAGAGAGCATGTTTCAGTACAGTAAATTGCTTTAATAAGAGAAGAAAAAGCAACAGAATAATTGCTCAGTGTTTAAAAAGAGAGAGAACACGGAAAAATAAAAGAAAACAAAATAAAAATTTAAAAAAAACAAAAAACAATACTCATTTTTGTTATTATATTAAAATGCTTTTCCTGAAGCTTTATTCCTGTTTACAATGTCTCATTTTCTATTAAGATATGAAATAATGTTAAAATAAATGAATTTGATGAATCTATAGCTTACAGTTTCAATGTTTGCATTACACATCTATATATATAAAGCTGAAGTTGTCTGTATGTGGCAGGTTTGGTAGCCTTCAACTAACACTATCTCCTCCGAGACCCTGTGGCGCAAGTTGACCAAAATTGAGAGTACGATAGAAGAAGGCTTGCTCTTTATTCCGTAGAAGATAAAATTAAAATCAGACCATGTTAAGGCCAAAAATTATTTACATCAAAAAGGTGCTTTTTTTCTATGAAAATCCCTATTTTTTACGATTTTTTTTACTGTTGTGTTGCCATTTTTCGGTGTATTTCAACCACAAAAATGTTCAGAGAATAACAAGCTACATAATGCAACATTTTTACTTTTCAAAAATTCCAATTCTAAAGGGTCGAAACACGGAGCGATACTGCTAGTAAATAAATAAATGTTAAAAATAAAAAGAGATTGTATGAGATTCGTACCCTTAACTTTTCAGTTGCTTCTTTGATGATATCCCTATTAACTTGTCCTATCATTGTAACTCTCTATATTGTTGTCTTTACCCTTTAGCATTTAAACTGCCATATTCAGCTAAATTATTCTACCTGTTTCATGTTTATGTTCAAACCAGCTGGACCTGTCTTCTCACACACCTTCTCTACACTGTTATTCTAAAAATAAACAATCGCATCTTTGTAATTTTGAAGCTGCAAGACAATGCACAACTAAATAAGTGGCTGGTGTTAGGAAGGGCATCCAACCATAGAAACCAAACCAAATCAGACTGGAACCTAGTGCAGCTCTCCATGGTTGGTTCTTTGAAGTACGTATATAGTACACCCAATGAATTTTGATTCAGTTTCCATCGATGGAATTTTGCTCAGAAGATTTTAGTATAAGAGATGACAGTTAAACATATTTCGTCAAAGTGTTGCAGGATAGGATTAAACTCAGATTCTCATCATTATGAAGGGATCTTCTTAACACCTTCACTAAGCCTGTGCTTAGTCATTATCATCATCACTTTACATCTACTTTTCATGCTGGCATGGGTTGGGTGAGTCATCATAGTCCAAAGAAGTTTCAATTTAGAGTTACAGCCCTTCTAGATGAGTTGGAAACAATATACATTCCATTTTGATGACTTCCCTAAACCATCCACTTCACAGAGTGCATTGGGTGCATTCTATTGCAGCTCCAGCTCTAGAGAAGTTGTCATGTCGTCAGGAAGACTAAAGAGTCCTCTTGATCCTCTTCAGTGTCCCAACCACTTTCCAAAATGTGTGAGTGCAGTTTATAATAGCACCAACACTAGAGAGGATCTTTTTCCCTGCAAGACTCTACTCTATGTTGTCTCAAGAGAATGTAAGCAAGATAGTAATTTGAAGTGAGAGTGATGACACAGAGAGAGAACTAGAGTGAAAGAATGAAAGGAATAACAGAAAGTGAAAGAAGGGAGAATATGATAAAGTGTGAAGTGGATATTAGAAGAGAGCCAGTGATGGGCAGCTATGTACTGTATTTGTTGTTAAGAAGATCGAATCAGCATAGCTGACATGATGTGGTGAGAATCAGCATGGCTGGCACAACAGAAAAAGGAGATAATATGACTGAAGAAGTAATGGAAGAGAGTGATGTATACCAATGATGAGTGATAGAGTAGATAGTAATGTAGAGGAGAAAAAGAGTGCATGGATAGCAATAAAAAGAGGTGATATAAGGCAGAAAGTGAGTGATAGTAGCAGTGCTCAAAACAGTACCAACTATTAAGCACAAGAATACTCCAATGTAGCAAAGAAAACATTTATGTGGTTGCTGAACCTGCTAGAAATGGCAGCAAAGCCTCCCTCATCTTTAAAAGAGAAAAGATACAATGGGTGATATAGCACTGGACATTCAAATAGGATGGATACCATTAATAACATAGAAAAGGATGAGATGTGTGGTTCTACCTCTCATATGATTACAATAGCTGAACAGTGCCATAATTAGAAGAGATAAGTGTCAGGAAGATGAGAGATAAGAAAGGCTTGATGGACAGATTAAGTACAAAGCCCAGTGTGTATAGACATAAACACGTTTCAGAACTGTGATGGACAGGTTTTCTCAAGCATAGCAAAATGCCTATCATTTCAGGGTCATTTGTCATCTCCTCCATGAAGTTCGACATCTTGAAACCAGCCTTCATGACCTTGTCCAATGTCTTCCGCTTATGCAAATACCATCTACTTTATGCAATTAGCACTTCTTTATACAACCATCTCATGAGGCTCCGGCAGGGATGGTGGTGATCCCTGCTGTACTCTTTCACCACAACTTTCTCTCACTCTTACTTCCTGTTTCTGTTGTACCTGTATTTCAAAGGGCTGGCCTTGTCACTCTCTGTGTCACGCTGAATATCCCCGAGAACTACGTTAAGGGTACACGTGTCTGTGGAGTGCTCAGCCACTTACACGTTAATTTCACGAGCAGGCTGTTCCATTGATCGGATCAACCGGAACCCTCGTCGTAACCGACGGAGTGCTTCCATCCATACAACCATCTGTATCCATGTACATCATATAACTGAACCAGCAGTCTTCTCTTGCATGCTGTATCTGATTGCTATTATACCTAATTTTTCTCACAAGACATTTACATTGTCATACATGGACACTGAGATTGCATATCCAACAGAACATGCGAGCTTTATTCCTTTCTAGGATGCATACATCCACTGCATTTAACGTTGTTCACACACAAGCATCACTGAAGAAGAGACCTTTTGTTGCCAACAGAAGTAACAACTATCTGAACTTTCCCCATCTTGTTCTTATTCAAGCAGCCATATTTGCTAATTAAGTAACTCAGGTAACAGAAACTATCTACTAAAGGCAGTGAGCCAGCAGAAATGTTAGCACGCCGAGCGAAATGCTTAGCGGTTTTTCGTCTGCCGCAACATTCTGAGTTCAAATTCTGCCGAGGTCGACTTTGCCTTTCGCCCTGTCGGGGTCTATTAAATAAGTACCAGTTATGCATTGGGGTCGATATAATTGACTTAATCTGTTTGTCCCCTCTGTGTGTAGCCCCTTGTGGACAGTAAAGAAATAAGAAACTATCTACTACCCTCTAAGGACCATCCTAAACATTCAAGAAAATGTTTTCCCTTGCGTTCTTAACATCTAATGCTCCTGCACATCTGCTTACCTGTATTTTGTTTTTGATTGTGCACACCCTATGGAATTCTATCTACACCTTAAAAGGTGTAAGTAGAAAATATCAACTAGGGCCATGCTTGAGGCAATGTTGGTGTTGCGTAACTAGCACCTTTCAAGTGCTGGGCCTTACAGAGGTAATGACAAATGACCGAGACCTTTGGCAATATGCTGTACTTGAGAAGACCCATCAAACCAAGTGAAATCATAGTCATGGCAGATATTGGTGTCATGCATCTGACACCCATGCTGGTGGCACGTAAAAGCACCCAATACACTCTCAGAGTGGTTGGTATTAGGAACGGCATCCAGCTGTAAAAACCATGCCAAATCAGACTGGAGTCTGGTGCAGCCTTCCAGCTCTGGTCAAACCATCCAACCCATGCCAGCATGGACAACAGACACTAAATGATGATGATGATAACTTAACTCTTAGATAACAAAGAAAATTGTATTAGTTCATTCAGTTTCCTACAAGAATATATATAGTTTTATTTATGTAAAGTAATTACTTTATTTTTTATAATTTTTTTTTGAAAAATATGAGCATACCCTCTGTAGGGCTTGTGAAAAGGGTTCCGTCTTCTTGGCACTGAAACTACAAATGAGGCTCTGTCTCCAAAGGTTTAACATCCATGTTGCATGTTGGCATGGGTTGGATGGTCTGACAGGATCAAATGGGTATAAGGATTTCAATGAGCTCCAATGTCAGCTTTGTTTTAATTAGAAATCTGTTCTGCTCAGACCCTTTTATACTGTAAGATCATATTTTATGGGATGAAGTGGTGAAAAAGGATCTCCAGACATTGGGACTCACAGAGGGAATGACTAGGGACCAAGACACCTGGTGGTTTGCCATGCTTGAAAAGAAATGCCAAGCTAAGTGAAAGTGTGGTTGGCCTTGTGTCCAGGCTCATCCCTTGCAACCCTCTCCAGCTGAGCATTCCTAATCTTGTGTCCACATAAAAAGCACCTGTACTGGTGCTGTGTAAAAACATCCAGTACATTCTGTCAAGTGGTTGGCATCAGGAAGGGCATACAGCCATAGAAACCAAACCAAAACAGTCGTGGAGCCTGAACAGTCCTTCAGCTTCTGTCAAACCGTCCAACCCATGTCAGCATGGAAATCAGACGTTAAACATGGGTGATGATGATCAATCAAGTTCAATTTGAAAGAAATAACACTAAAATATAAACAACAGCTGTAATTTCACATTTATTTCTCTCATTTCACCAATGTCAAACTTTACAATTTCAAGAAGTGAATGAAGAAAATAATTAGTAAAAGAATCAGTCATCTTTTTTATTAAGTAATTTGTCAATGAGATTTTTCAATTCAGATTTGTAAATATTGTAACATAGAACACCATTTTCATCAAAATATTTCGCCACAGAATGCTTTAGGGTTCCTGACCTGGAGGAACCTTTTACACCATTTTCATAATCAACCATGAGTTGGTATACATCGTCATATCTGTAAGACAAACAAGGAATCAGTGAAATGAGCAGTTCATTATGAAGAAGAAGAAAAAAACCTTAATTAATACCATAATACAAATATTTCAAGAAGTTCTTTGGCCACAAAACACATTAAAAGATTTTCCTATGGCAAATCTGTCTGGCCAAGTCCCTCTTTATCCAACCCATAACATAGACACACAAACATATATATATATATATATATATATACATATATATGACGGGTTTCTTTCAGTTTCCGTCAACCAAATCCATTCACAAGGCTTTGGTTGGCCCGAGGTTATAGTAGAAGACACTTGCCCAAGGTGCCATGCAGTGGGACTGAACCCAGAACCATGCGATCAGTAAGCAAGCTTCTTACCACACAGCCACTCCTGCGCCTTTGTGTACTCAATGTATGTATGTGCATATATATATATAATTTATTATATAAATGTCATAAAATAATTGTTGACGAGTGCTGAAATAAGCAGTAAGGTGAAACTGAAATCCAAGTCAATATGGATTTTATAAATTTGACTCTTTCAGTATTGAGTCCTCCTATCAGTAAATATTCCAATGTTATTATTAAACTTGCTTCAAAACAATAACGTTAATTTAACACACAGATAGATAAGACATTAACAAGAGATCCTATGACATTAGGAAATGTATTAAAATAACAACACACTAACTTTTTGAGATAAGATGAAATGGTTAACACATTATCCGGATCAACACCGGCAGGATCTTTCTGTAGTGCCACGAGAAATATTCCTTTCTCTTTGTAAGATGTGTAAAGTGTGAGAATAGCCATCAAGAAAAAATATCTATATTTCAGATAAGGATACGATAAGAGAGACAAATTGGAGCTTCAATATTTTCACATTTTAATAGTGTCAAATAAAGAATGGCATACTGGAAGAAGAAATTATAGATAAGAAAGAACTATTTATTAATAGCACACAATTTTAATGACATATTCATAATAAATCTGTTTTAGTGTAGTAGAAATAGCTCATCATCATCATCATTGTTCGACCGTGGTCGAGACAATGGAATTTACCATGCTACGCCAGACTTCACGGTCCATCATGGCATTACAGAGGTCCTGTTGCTGGATGCCTGTATCCCTGGAGATTACATCAGGGTAGGAGAGTGTGTGCCCTCTGGTATTGCGAGTAGATGGCTTCCAGAGAAGAGTAGAAATTACTTCTTTTTCAGCTCTACAACAATGTCCAGCAAACTGGACTCTCCTACCTTTCACAAGAGATGACACAGGTGGTAGTTTCCCATATATTTGCTTTTTGGTTGGATGGCGCTTCCACGAGAGATTTTGAGCTCTCATAAGGAGGCGAGTGTAGGTTCCATCCAACCGCCTCTCAAGCTTCTTTGATAACGTCCAGGTTTCTGAGCCATATAGTAGAATTGGTTCGACTGTGGCTTTGAATATTTCAAGTTTGAAGTCTCTACTTAATTTGACGACCAGATCTTATGCATGTCATTACAGGCTGAAATAGCTAAACCAGTGGTTCTTAGCCTGAGGATAGTAGTACCCCATTGGGAGCATTGGGAGCTCTCAAGGAAATAAGGGGTGAGTAGAGAGATCATCAGTTTTCTCTCAAATAAAATATTCAAACTACGTAAAACACACACACCCCATTGTTTTAACATCCACTTTTTTCATGCTTGTAAGGATCAGGTGGAATTTGTTGAAGCAGATTTTCTACAACTGGATGCCCTTTCTTTTGCTATCAACCTCCAACTGTTTCCAAAAAAGTAATATTTTCCCATGGCCAGACAAGTTTTATGGAAGACTGGTTTACAACCATTCAGTGACATCAAGACATGGGTGCACACAAACACACACACACACTTTAGGGCTTCTTTCAGTTTCTATCAACCAAATCCACCCATAAGGCTTTGGTTGGTCTTACTTTGCAAACACATTTCTGAAAACAGCATTTGTAATTTCATTTCATTATTACTTACTGATATTCCTAATCAAAAAAATGTCTACTAATAAACGACTATCAAAAAATGAACACCACACAAATGCATGACATGCAATGCTTTTTCTTTATCTATTGTGCTATTGCCTAATTTGTTCTGACAAAAATTATGCAATAGTACAACACTAATTGCGCACTGACACAGCATTTGTAATTTCATTTGACTATTACTGATATTCCTACTAAATGATGTTCCACTTAACCTGCAGCCTTTTCAGTGCCATCGCAGTCAAATGGATTCTGTAAAGCTATTCTTCTATATGATATACGCGTTTTTCTAGCTTCTCAACCTGAGAAACAGTAAAAGTAATTACCCGATCAACGACAGGCATTACTGCTAGTTGAGTATAAATTGAAACAATTGTAGGAATGATTATCAATTTGTTAATAAATTAGTTATTAACCATTAACTCTCAATTTTCTTCTCTTAATTATATATATATATATTATATATATATATAATATATATATATATATATATATATATACACACACACAAGTAAGCACATAAATGCAAAAGAAGGTAAAAAATAATAGTACTCGAATACTGAAGGCAGAGTAATGTGCTTGTTCTTAAAGCCAAATATTTTTTTGACTTTAATTAAAAGTATATATATATATATCATCATCATCACCATCGTTTAATGTCCATTTTTCCATGCTGGCATGGGTTGGATGGTTTGACAGATGCTGACCAACTGAAGGGCAATCCAGGCTCCATGTCTGTTTTGGCATGGTTTTTATGGCTGGATGCCCTTCCTAACACCAATCACTTTACAGAGTGTACTGGATGCTTTTACACAGCACCAGCATGGGTACATTTTATGTGGCACCAGCACTTACAAGCCCGCAAGATTAGGGATACTCAACTGGAGTGAATTGCAAGGGACGAACCTGGACACAAGGGTAATCACACTTTTACTTAGCTTGGTCTTTCTTTTCAAGCACAGTAAACCGCCAGGAGTCTCAGTCCCCTGTCATCTCCTCTGTGAGTCCCAAAATTCGTAGATCCTTTCTCACCACTTCATCCTACATCTTCCTGAGACTATCCCTTCCACATGTTCCTCTACATATGTGTGTGTGTGTGTGTGTGTGTTTATCACTGCATTTATGTGTAAGTGTGGCGATAAAGACCACTTTGTAGTAAAGGATACGAGAGAACACAGACAATGAGAACAGGCCGAGAGTTTGGGAAAGGTTTCAAATAATCCCAAATGAGTGCAAACATTGCAAATCCGACTGCAACTGTACAGATAGCTAGACGTCCATCCATCAACTTGTGGCTTTCAACAAATCCCATTTTCTCAACAAGAACCTAGAATAAAAAGAAGAAAAAAAAAAAGAAACAAAAATGACTATGTATTTATGAATACACATCAGACATGCTGAAAATGAAGAAAGATACACAAAAGTACAATACTTTAAAAAGGTATATCTTTATATATAAAAGTGAAGTTGTGTGAGTGTCTGTCTCCTACGATTTAGATTCCTAACTACTCCCACATTTTGCGGTGCAGTTTAACCAAAACCGGGTATCTTATAGTCGTGATTCATATCAAGCCCTTCTGGGTATTAGCGCGCGTCTACGATAAGTCTACGATTTTGAAAATTATTTACCATTTTTTCCATTTTAATGCATTTTTCGCTATTATATAAGGGAAGTAACTCTCTAAAAATGTCTACGATGAGTCAACGATTTAAAAAAAAATTAACCATAATTTTTTTTCCATTTTTGATGCATTTTTTGTTATTTTTTGGCTATAACTCTCTAAAAATGCTTATATAGTTATTTCCCTTACAAACCCGAGCAACGCCGGGCGATAGTGCTAGTTCTACTTATAAATTAGGATTATTGTAATTTTTAAAATTTCTGTTGACATACATTTCACATGATGCTGATAGAGACTTGCAAAAGGGGATATAATTTTCCTAAAACATTTTAAAATTAATAAACAAGAAATAGAAAATGAAAAAAAAAATGAAAATAAAAGCTAACAATGTAGAAAGTTTTACAAAAAAAAAAAACCTTTATATCTTAGTTACAAAGGAAGTAGTCCAAGAAATGTGTATTTACATTGAATTTGTATTTTAAACTGCAATTTAAGATAAAATACGATAAAATGAAATCAATTTTGTTATACACATTATTTGGACTGCTTCCTTCTGAAGATAGGTCTTTGCACTTGAAACATAAGAGTATAAAAGCTTTTGTAAAATTTTCTGCATTGTTAAACACTTTCTCTATTTCCTTTTTCTTTCATTTTCTACTTCTGCACTACACTGCTTCAAATGAACTACAACACTCTTAAACAATGTGGCCTCTAAATTACCATTCCTATTTTTGTAAGCACTTTTTTTTCCTTTGTTGTTACTTCAAGTTCTTCAAAGTATGAAGGGCAAGCAGGTATGGCTGTTTTCACCATTGTCATTTAATGTCGATTTTCCATGCGGACATGGGTTGGATGGTTTGACAAGATCCAGCAAGCTGCAAAACCATATGTCAAGCTTCAGTGTCAGCTTTGGCATGGTTTCTATAGCTCAACGTCCTTCCTAATGCCAATCACTTTACAGAATGTACTGGGTGCTTTTTTTCATGCTACCAGAACTAGTGAGGTTGCCGTTTAAACTTTCAAGAACAGGAAAAAAGAAAAAGCTCCCACTTATTAAAAAAAGGAGTATTTGAGAAGGGAAGGTGGAGGTAGGTAACATTATGCCACGTGTTGAAAGACTAAAGTATGATGGAGGGACAAGTACAGGTGCCTTGTTGTAGAGAAGAAACATGGTTGAAGGAGATAAAAGGAAAGTACTGATGGTGTGCTAAATTCAACACTCAAAGTACATAAGGGTGAGCATAAGGGAGAATAGATAGTGGATCATGTGAGGGGATGAGGGGGAGGATATTTTCATAAGAGTGTGAGGAGAGGGTAACAGATGGTTCAAGATGGGAGTAGAGGTGAATATAGTGAGTAATAAACAAGGGTGAAGGCGCAGTTGAAGGGAAATAGCAGCATGCAGAGGGATACAATTAGAGATACAGGAGCAGCACTGGAAGGGGAATAAGTCAAAAAGTAGTGGGTAGTGGAATGATCAACCATGTAGATTCAGGTTCAATCTCATTGTAGAGCAATTTGAGCAAATGATAAGCTTGGGTTGACTAAAGCTTTACAAGTAAAATTTTGTAAATAGAAACTGTGTGGAAGCCTTCCATGTGGTAGACTTAATCCATAGCCCAGTTTAATCTTTTTCAACATTTGAAACCTGCCATATTCGGCACAAATATTCTACCAGTTTTATGTTCAAACTAGCCACATCTGGCCTCTCACACCTACCCTACAATGTTATTCTAAAAATAATCACATCATTGTTATCTTGAAGCTTTGAGATAATGTGAATGAATAAGCATTGCATTTGACAGAATCAGAATACTAAAGGGTTAATATTCCAATGTCATCCTTGAATACCTTTTAAGAAATTCACTCCAGTGCAATCATATGGGTCTGGCTTTTTATTCAAGGGTAACTATCTACCACTGACACAAGTCATGGACACAGCCTTTCCTCCTCTAACTCATCATCATCATTTAGCATCTGCTAAATGGTTTGAGTGAAACTGGTAAACTGGAAGGCTGCACCAGGTTCCAATTTGATTTGGCATGGTTTCTATGGCTGGATGTTCTTCCTAATGCCAACCACTCCAAGAGTGTAATGGGTGCTTTTTATGTGCCACTGGCATGGGTGCCAGTTACGTGACACCAGCATTGGCCACAACTATAATTTCGCTTGGCTTGACAGGCCTTCTCAAGCATGCCATATCACCAAAGATTTCAGTCACTTATCATTGCCTGTGTGAGATCCAACATTCGAAGGGTGCTTTTTACGTGCCACCAGCACAGAAAATTTTTTTTAAAAAATAGACAAAATAAAAAGAGCAGCAGACAAAACATACCTTTTTTGCAGCATCATCCAGAGAATTCTTTAAAGCTGTACCATCCCATTTATCTACTTTCACAGGTTTATCATCAATCGACCACTAAAAACAGACAAAAAGATGGAATAGATTTTTCACATATAATTTTGTTTTTTACATACACACATACATACATATATATCATGAACTAACTGTTACTTTCTCAGATGCAGCATGGAATTTTGTCAGTGAACAGGTTGTGGTCTCAAAGCAACGAAAATATTTGGGCAAATTAAATTTAAATGTTGAAGTGAATCTAATGGTTTTTGAGTGTTTCTTAAATGGCTTATAAACACCTTCCATGCTGCAATTGTTTTCGTTCCAGCACACGATCTCAGAGCAGGTCACTTGTTATGCAAGTACACCTCTGTAATTTTCTTTTTTTATTAAATCTAGAAATTCAAAGTTCATAGTTTGCTATTTTTTAATGATGTTTGATAGCCAGGTACTTTTGTTGCCATTGATATGAAAGGTGCATAAATGACTGTGTTGTAAGCTTTACAGTGTGGTACTTTGGGCAAGTATCTTCTACTATAATCCTGGGTTGACTAAAATCTCACTGTGTGTGTGTGTGCATGTATGTATATCATCATCTTTGTTTAATGTTTGCCTTCCATGCTAGCATGGGTTGGACAGTGTGACAGGAGCCTGCACCAGACTCTCTGTTTGGCAGGGTTTTTGTGACTGGATGCCCTTCCTAGCACCAACCGCCCAGCAGAGTGAACTGAGTGCTTTTTATGAGGCACAAGCACAGGCAAGGTCAGTTTTGTGTGTGTATATATGAGGGGGCACTGAAAAGTTCCTGGCTTTAAGGATATCATGAAAGGCCTGGTTGGAGGCCCAACCTTCCGACTTCTTTCACAGGGCTTAGAAAAACTGAAGCACAGCTGCAATAAGTGAGTGAAAGTGAGGGGGGAATTAACTGATCCTATATTTTCTCTTACCCAAAGCCAGGAACTTTCAGCATCCTCTGTATGTATGTATGTATGTCCGTACATACACACACACATATATATTATTCTTATACAAGAATGATATTGACAGTGACTTCAAAGTTTCAGCCAGCTAAACCATCATCCGATAATGGGTTAACTGGCCGAACCTTTGTAGTCACTGCCAACAACATTCTTTTATAAAGATAATAAATTTGTACTCTACAAAAGTATAGAGTAACCCATGAGACTAATGTAAAATTGTTTTTATTAAAACTGAACATAAAAACACACACACACACATATATATCATCATCATTTAACGTCTGTTTTCCATGCTAGCATGGGTTGGACGGTTCAAGCGGGGTCTGGGAAGCCAGGAGGCTGTGCCAGGCACCAGTCTGATCTGGCAGTGTTTCTACAGCTGGATGCCCTTCCTAACACCAACCACTTCGTGAGTGTAGTGGGTACTTTTTACTTGCTACCGGCACAGGGGCAGAAAGGGTGGCAAACAGCCACGATTGGTTGGTGCTTTTTACGTGTCACCGACACGGATGCCAGTCAGGCGGCGCTGGCATCAGCCACTTTCGGATGGTGCTTTCTACATGCCACCGGCATGGGTATCTTTACAATTTCCATTTGATTTATATATATATATATCTATACACATACACACACACACATATACATACATGTATGTATATGTTACTATCTCCTAGCCTTGTCATTGCCTGATAATTGCAATCATGTCTCACCATCATACAAGCAGTGACCTTCATTTCCAATTTTTCATGAAAACGTTTTTCCATGAAGAAATATTAGCTGAGCAGGAGACAAGTGAGGGTTGGTGACAGCAGAAGCATCTGGCCAGAGAATATACACCTCCACAAATTCCATCTGACTTATGCTGGCACGGAAAAGTGGACAATGACATTTTAGCATTCAGATTATTCCGTCAAGTGCAACACATATTTATTCATTCTTTTGTGTTCTCATGGTGAGATTATTCCTGTATTCATTTCAGCCACAGTCATGCTAGAGCTTTATTTTAAGAATGACATTGTCAAATAGGTGTAAGTGGCTGGATCTGACCAGTTTGAACATGAAGGAGGTAGAATATTTGGGTCAGATAGAGCCAGTACAAATGCTAAAGAGTTAAATGATGATTGTGATCACTTATGCATGAAATTGTTATTGTTAGGTTAGTAGTAGTATTTGAGCCGAACTCCTTTAATATGCCTATCAAATCCTTTTTAAATCTATCGTACTGTGGTGAAAAAAAAACTGTCTTTCTTCATTCATTTTAATATTATCCATCATAAAATGCATTACAAATTAAACAAAGGCAGAAGGGTGATCTTCATGAGAAATTTAGCTAACAGCCAGATCCATTCTACACACAACTGTCTGACCTAATTTCACAAACTTTAATGAATAAAAACAACACTTCTAAGTAATTTGCATATGACAATAAAGTAATATTGTAAAACATAAAAGAAATGGCCTTCATTATTTGTACACTGCAATCAATATACAGTATGTATTTACCAAGGCAGCAAGCTAGAAGAAACGTTAGCACACCATGCAAAATGTTTAGCGGTATTTCGTCTGTCTTTACGTTCTGAGTTCAAATTCTGCTGAGGTCAACTTTACCTTTTAGGGTCGATAAATTAATTACTAGTTGTGTACTGGGGTCCATCTAATCAACTGGCCCCCTCTCCCAAAATTTCGGGCCTTGTGCCTAGAGTAGAAAAGAATATATAGTATTTATTTTCTTTAAGAATATTGGGCAGAGTTTCAGATCAGGATGCCCAAATAAGTTGGAATTTCTGTTTTGATGGGGAATTTCCCCCTTTTTTTTCTTCTTCTTTTTTGTACCATGGTCTTCATAATAATGGGGAGCATCGTTCTATGAAAAGAAATTTTGGAAATTTAATTTTTTTTTTCCACCTTACACCCTCTCTACCCCCAGACTGATTTGGCCAATTCTTCTGGTACTTCATGCTCGAAAGCCATGGGAGAAGCCCTTTCAGTAAAAAAACAACAAAATTGTAAATATTTTCAGATGAAAAGGTGTGTAATTTAAGGGAGATTTGGTTGTTGTTTCTAACACATTGCACAAACCACCTCCCTTTTTTTCTTTGCCACTCTCACATGTATTGATGTTTTCCAGTATTTTTCTCCCCATAAACATATTTATGCTATTAAAGCAAAAACTTCTGAGGTCATTGCTTAGAATCCACAGTGATTTTAAAAAGAGATATGTAAAAGATGATTTATTTTAATAGCATACTTTTCTGTTAGTAAATATGCCTTTTTTTTTCTTGTATACACATGGTCTCGCTTGGTTTGGGAGGGACACTTAATTAGTTACAATTTTTTTCTTTTTGTGTCTATAATCCAGCAATGGACCGCGCGCGTGTTACTTCCCCAATTATCAAACCATAAAATGAGTTTATGAAGAGAAAAAACATTGAAAAATATCAATATATGTGAGAATGTCAATGAAAGGATGATGGTGGTTGTGCAATGTGCCAGAAACAACAACCACATCTCCCTTAAATCACACACCTTTTCGCCTGAAAATATTTAGTTTTTTTATTATTATTATCGAAAGGTTTTTAAGTGCGTAGTGCCAAAGAAACTGGCCAAATTGTCAGCAAGTTCTGGGGAGAGTCGATTACATAAACAGTAGTGCTCGACGGCTACTTAGTTTATCGACCCCGAAAGGAAGAAAGGCAGAGTCAACCTCAGCAATGTAAAAACGAACGAAAATGCCAATATAATTATTAACAATTTTTGAGATCATTTGACTTGTGGCAACAGGTATCAGCAACGATGTATTCATGCGATTAAAATATATATTTCTTTACTACCCACAAGGGGTTAAACACAGAGGGGACAAACAAAGACAGACAAACGGATTAAGTCGATTACATCGACCCCAGTGCGTAACTGGTACTTAATTTATCGACCCCGAAAGTCGACCTCGGCGGAATTTGAACTCGGAACGTAACGACAGACGAAATACGGCTACGCATTTCGCCCGGCGTGCTAACGTTTCTGCCAGCTCGCCGCCTTAAATGCGATTAAAATATATTCGATAAGTGCGTAGATGTATGAAAAACAACATACATATTTCTGCATGTGTATATTATGTGAGTGAACGTTGTATTTTAAGACGTGTAAAAGATATGTCAAAGACGACGGAGTCAGAAAGGGAAGAATTTGACCGGCTGGAAATAGAAATTCACACTTCGTTTAAATAATTCCCATATCATTTTGAGAGAGAAGGAAATTATTGCAAAACAAAGTCGTACATATATATATACAAGGTGGACGGGACGGATACAGCTGGGATAGCTTTAAATTACATGTCGGCTTGGACAGATCTAGTTCGGTGTCAACTAAACAATAAACATCAGATGGAGCGCTACATATGGAAGGGGTAAATTGAAGATCCCTTAAATAACCAGCTGCTTGTAATATAAACAAACTATACTCACTGTACTCTTTTTACTTTTGTTACTATTAGCCATTTTTTGCTAACGAGCAACAGAGAAATATTAATTAATGAAAAGGCGGAGACAGGAGAAACACGGATTCCACAAAGGAAGTCATAAACTGAACGGAAGTCGACGTAGATTATCAGAACGAGGCTGAGTTAATTATTCTGTTGGATACCGTTGTCACAACAACTTTACTGAACATATATATATACATACCTAAGTTATAGTGTTTACAAGTTTTATTGCGTACATGGTATATTCTACAGACAAATTAAAAAAAAAAAACTAAAGTCTTTAGGTGAAGTAAATATTTAATATATATATTTATTTTCTTATAATTTCGGTTAATGTCATCTCATTATTTCTTTATTCAAGTTATGTTCTTCATAAACATGAACTTTATTCAGACCGGACTGGGTGGATGAATAGTTGGTGAAGCGAACACTTACATCCTCATTTGTTTTGTGAGCGTTTATTGAATGTCCTTTTTCTTTATCTACCACAAGAATTTGTGGCTTGGAGGAAATTTCGCTGCTACATCTAGTAGATCTTTCGACTTAGATGAGGCACTTGCTGACTAGTGTACACACACATTTGATAAATGTATGTAATTATTCTTGTTACTTCATTTACCTGTTCTTGGTTAAGACGGTGTTTTGATATATCAAAATGTGAATAAGATTAATTGTATATTACATATTTTGAGACAAGTAATTGATATGTGTATTTGTGCATGTTTTTCTGTTAGCAGTTTCTAGTATTTACGTTATAAAGTTTAGATAAAGCTGATGAACCAATGGACATTATAACTATATATTGGTGTTCCGCTCTAAATTTGTTCCTTCATAACTTTCTGAAAACTATATTTTTTTCAAGAAATTTCGCAGATTTACGTTTTCGAACATGTAGATTACAATTATATTGTTAGAATTTTGAAGAAAAAAAAAGTTGTTGGGAGTTTCAAATTATTTGGGTTTTTTTTCCCTCCACACCTATCTCCGTAACTTCAGCATTTGCAGGGGAGAGGGTTCACCTTTATAAATCTAAAACCTCAACCTTATGTAATCTACCCGCTGGAATATATATTTTTAAAATAGTTTTTAAAATGTTTACCGTTAATCCCACACGTTTTTTTTTCTCTTTTGTTTTCTCTACATTTGAACTATATTTCGAAAATAGTTTGGAAAAGAAAACTCAAGATTGCAGGGGGAATGATCTAAAACTACTTCAAAAGTAATTATCATTTCTACTGTAAATACGAGTCCTCACGTTTTGGAGGAGGGTGGTAGTCAATTACATCGACCTCGGTGCTCAACTGATACTTATTTTATCGATCTCGAAGGGGTGAAAGGCAAAGTCGACTTCAGCGGAATTTGAACTCAGAACTTAGAAGAAAAATGCCTGAAGAATTGCTGCTCAACTGTTTGTCCGACGTGGTAGCGATTCTGCTAGCTGAATATTATTAATATAATCGTAAACTGTACTCTCGAAATGTATCTCTGCAAAATTTCATTAAAATATACATTTCTTTCAGAAAGTTATCAGGAAAGTCGAGATACGCGCGCTTATGTGTGCGTGCGCGCTCGAATACTTCTGTGGCACCAATAAATGGTGCTACTGGTATTCAGTTTCACTTGTCTTTCTTCACATCTCTTAAGTGGTTTCTGGAATTATATATATATATAATATCATTATATTTCGGTTTTGGATTTTTTATGAGTTCGTCTGTTGAAGCATATTCTGCTGTGTCTGGGGAGAGTCATTTTCTTTTTGTGGCTTATAATCTAATAGACGCAACGAAAATTTTAGTAAAAATAAAAATAAGTGGAAATTTTACCGGTGGGTGTGTTACATTATAAGGCACAAAAAGAAAAAAAAATGACTCTATCAGACACAACATAATATCATTATCCTGTATATTCATCCCAATTTAAGACGCTGTCGAATACCAAGGGACATAACTCTTTCAACCTATTTTTTTCTTTACTTGTTTCCATAGAATTAAGTCTACCAGCCTACTAGAATTAGCAACAGAATCTTCCTTAAAAACAGAGCACATAGACTTTGTGGTTCTAGATATGAAAGAAATGATAACCATGGCGGTCTGCTTTAGATCATTAGTCCACTTGGTTATTGATTACTTGCGGACAAACATTTTTATATTTCCTTTACCTTCAGAAAGCCTTTATTTATTTTTTCTAATTATTATTCTTATTCTTTGAATGTCTCTTTTAGCTTTAAATCACTGAAAAAAACACAATGAGGGATCAACTGAAATTTATTGTTCAAGGGTTGAACAAGGAACCCTTCAATAAGAATTTTAACCTGATATCTTTTGATAGCTTGGAGCCATTGTCATTACTACAGATTCTTACAGATGTTTTGGCAGAAATAGACTCTAAGGTAATTAGCATTCAACTTCTTTTCTTCTCTGCTTGTAGATTATCCACATGTACGAGGGTACCCAAAAGTAACTGGAAACGTTCTCTGTGGGACAAGCCCATTGTAGTTCAGGCTTCTACAGCTAGAAACCACTTGATGCGACCCTCAGGCATCAGTGTGCTAACCGGCAGCATCGAGTGCTGTACTACTGCCACATGGTGTGTCTTTGTTTTGCAGTGCTTCTCCTTTGTTCCTCAACTTTTGTGATGGCTGAAATGTAGGAACATTTCTATGAAATTCTGTTTTCTGCTGGGGGAAAACGGTAGCTGAAACAGTTGTCATGTTTCAAACTGCTTACAAGGACGCCGCCATAAGCAAAACACAAGTTTACAAGTGGTTTTCATACTTTAAGAATGGTCACTTGTCACTTGAAGACCAACCTCATTCAAGATGACTGTTGACCTCCCTAATGAATGAAAACATTAAGAAAATTCATGAACTGATCTTGAAGGATCTGCACTGAACAATTGACAAACTTGATATGATTGGTGTGTCTAGGAGCTCATGTCAATGAATTTTGAGAGAGGGATTGTGAATGCAGAAAAATTTGTGCCTTGCTTGCTCACAGAAGATCAAAAGCAGTCACTACTAAATACATGTCATGAACTGAAAGAACACTTGGAAGTTGATCTAGACCTTTTTTGAAGGTCATCACTGGTGGCGAAAGTTGGCGCTACAGAATTTGCAGATGTGAAAGAGATGAAGAGAAAATGATGGAGGTGTTAAAAGGTATCGCTTCACAAGAGTTCCAGCTCTGCTTCGAATAGTGGAAAATGCACCTGGATTGATGAATTGCTTCAAATGGGGAATACTTTGAAGGCAATAAAAGTGGAAACATGTAAAACTTAGTGATTAAAATAATATTGCAAAATTCTGGTTTCTTTTGGGTACCCCCTCATATAAAACTGAAACATATGAATAAGGACAAGGGAAATGTGTGAGATCAATGTGTTCAGTAAAGCTCTGATAGAGAAAGCAGTGTTGCCAGGGCTCATCTATTTCAGTATCGAAAAGGTTTCCAGACGGGGGGATGTTATCTGATCTAGGCAAGCAGCGTCCAAGAATAAGGTGAGGGATTAGTGGAATTGTTTGAGTGTTGGACAAAATGCCTTGCAATATTTAGTTCTAGCCCTTTACATACTGAATTCAAATTCGGCTCATGTTGAACCTTGCTTTTATCCTTCCAAACTCAATAAAATAAAGTTTAATAGACTAGTTCTAGTTTCTCTGAAGCTTCTTCAAGCATGCGACTATGACTGAAAGTCATTAACATGTTATCTTAATGCTGCTTTCACTGCACTAAGATAACTACAAATTCACCTCAATAGTTTTAGTATTTATTGTTCTGATATATATATATATATATATATAAAATCATCTTTGGTTAATATCTTTTACTCATGCTGGCATAAACAATTCAACAGGAACTGACAAGTAAGAAGTCTGACCCAAGCTTCAATGTCTGTTTTGGCATGGGTTCTACAGCTGGATGCACTTCCTAATGCCAACATTACTGAGTGCACCAGGTGCATTTTTTCATGATACCGGGTAATTTTTTTCATGGTGCCAGCAACAGTGAGATCACCAAGACATGACTTTTCCACTGCAAGACAAGGCCTTTCCACTGAGTTGAGGAGTAGTATTGAAGGAGGTGAAAGTATGATAGAGGGGACAAGAACAGGTGTTTTGCTGAGGACCTGTATCTGCTGATTGGGAAGGAAGACAGAGTGAAAGAGAGAGAGATGGTCAGGCATAGCCTCAAGGTACAAGGTGGATATGAGAGAATAGGGACAGAAGAATAGAAAGTGTAGATAGGAGTGTGCTCAAGAAACGAATTGACGTAGTGAATACACACACACTGTTTCAAAGGGAATAAGCAATCCACATCAGAAATCAGAATTAGAATATCCCTTGTATAGACAACAAAATGAGATTAGTCTACCTCTGTTGGTTTAACACTTTAGCATTTAAACTGACCACATCCTGCCAAAATATTCTATTATGTTTAAACAGTCCAGATCTGACCTATCACACCAGCTTACAACATCATTCTAAATATTAATAGTTACTTCATCAAAATCTTGATGCTAAAGATAATGCATGATTAATTTAAGACAATGTAAAAAATGAGTTTTAATTTTGAAAGAATTATGTAAATGCTAATGAGTTAAAGGGTTTTACTCTTTACTTGTTTCAGCCATTTGACTGTGGCCATGCTGGAACACCACCTTTAGTCGAGCAAATCGATCCCAGGACTTATTCTATTGGTCTCTTTTGCCGAACTGCTAAGTTACGGGGACGTAAACACACCAGCATCGGTTGTCAAGCGATGTTGGGGGGGGGGGACAAACACAGACATACAAACATATACACACACATACATATATATATATATATATATACGACGGGCTTCTTTCAGTTTCCATCTACCAAATCCACTCAGAAGGCTTTGGTCGGCCCAAGACTGTAGTAGAAGACACTTGCCCAAGGTGCCACGCAGTGGGAGTGAACCCAGAACCATGTGGTTGGTAAGCAAGCTACTTACCACACAGCCACTCCTGTGCCTATTTTTGTTTGAAATTCTGAGAAGACTATGAAATATGGCAGACACCTGATGATGGCCAGAGGGTACAATGATCAAAATGTGCCTGTAATAACCAAGATGAGAACCATAATTCCTCATTTCAGAAATTTGGACAAAATTTACCAATGCCTTCGTTTTATATTTCTGTTCCTTTTCAGCACAAACTTGATATTAGACAAGAAACTCCTGATCAGACAGCTCTTCGTATTATGAATACTTTGAAGATTTTGAAATATACTCCACCTTCTGATAAAGAATCATTGTAAGTATTTTCTTGGTGTGTATCCTATTAATTTCATTTTGAATAATTAAGACAATAATTAAACAATTATTATTATTATCACTAAGGCAGTGAGCTGACAGAATCATTAGCATGCTGGGTGAAATGTTTCATGGTATTTCCTTTGCTGTTACGTTCTAAGTTCAAATTCCACTAAGTTTGACTTTGCCTTTCATTCTTTTAGGGGTCGATAAAACAAGTACCAGTCAAACACTGGGGTTGATATAATCGACTCTTCCCCTCCTCCAAAATGGTTGCCCTTGTAAAATTTGAAATCATTATTATTATTAAGGCAACAAACTAGTAGAATCATTAGCACACTGGGCAAAATGTTTAGTGGTATTTCACCTGCCGCTACGATGTAAGTTGAAACGCCACTGAGGTAGACTTTGCCTTTCATCCTTTCAGGGTCGATAAATTAAGTACCAGTTGAACACTTGGGTCGATGTAATCGACACATCCCCTCCTCCCAAAGGGCTGCCCTTGTGGGAAAATTTGAAACTGTTGTTGTTCTTCTTCTTCTCCTCCTTCTTCTTCTTGACTTTCTATTCTGATTTAAAATTCCATTGAGGTCAACTTTGCCTTTCATCCTTTTGGGGGGTCAATAAATTTAGTACCAGTTGAGTACTAGATTTGATGTAATTGACTAGAACCCACCCTCAAAATTTCAGGCCTTGTGCCTGTAGTAGAAAAGATTATTATTATTATTAGGTAAATCCTACCTGAATTGACTTTGCCATTTCTTTTTCTGCCTGTGATTTATAAGGTACAATACCAGCCAAATATTGAAGTTGATCTATCTTTCAACACCTAATCCCTTCTCTACAAATTATATTTAAAAATCATTATTGTTGGATATTGACGGCAAAATAAATTCTGTTGATAGTAAGAATGTGATATAGAGTTATGTCCCTTTACGCTTTGAGTTTTTTTATCGTGCCATGGTCAACTCTTTATTTTATGTCTCCTGTGATTAGTAAATTAAGTACCAACGTCTATCATAGGTGTATTAGGTGAGTATAACACACCCATCAAAGATGGCAAATAATAATTCTTACCTTGCGGTATTGAGATATGATCCAATTGTTATTTGTTTTCAGATGATTTGGTTTGAAACAGAATAAATCAGGTTGGAGTCATATAATGATGTCTAGAAATTGTTTGCAGTTTGTATTCCCTTTACTTGTTTCAGTCATTAGATTACGGCCATGTTGGGGCACTTCCTTGCTGAATTTTTAATCAAATCAATCGACCCTAGTGATTTTTTTAAAGCCTGGTACTTATTCTATCTCTTTTACCCATCTACTAAGTTAGAGGGACATAAACATACCAATATTGGTTGTCGAGCAGTGGTGGCGGAAATATACAGACACAAACACACACATACATATATATATATATGTGACTGGCTTTTTTTCAGTTTCTGTCTACCAAATTCACTCAAAAAGCTTTGGTCAGCCAGAGGCTATAATATATTTCTTTACTACCCACCAGGGGCTAAACATAGAGGGGACAAACAAGGACAGAGAAAGGGATTAAAGCGATTACATCGACCCAGTGCGAAACTGGTACTTTATTTATCGACTCCGAGAGGATGAAAGGCAAAGTCGACCTTGGCGGAATTTGAACTCAGAACGTAACGACAGACGAAATACCGCTACGCATTTCGCCCGGCATGCTAACGTTTCTGCCAGCTCGCTGCCAGAGGCTATAATAGAAAACATTTGCCCACAGTATCATGCAATGAGACTGAACCCAGAACCATGTGCTTTGGAAGCAAGTTTCTTACCACACTCTACCATTGTAGTAATCTCAGCTTGGTGACAGCAAACATTATACGCAAGCAAATTAAGTACTCGTCTAATACTATTGAATTAATGCCTTACTTCCCTGGGCATGGATACATTGAAACTCCGACGTCTGGCAGCTGACTTGGCAGACACCCATAAAATTATTAACCATCTTACTAACAATAACTCTGAGCACCTTTTCAAACTCCACTTGTCTAGCATCCGTGGAAATGTTTACAAAGTCAGAAAACAGCACAGCTCCCATGACTTTCGGAACATTTTTTCACGCTAAGAGTTGCTGAAGCATGGAACAAACTGCGGGCATCAGTTGTTAGTTGTCGGAGCACTGCATCCTTCAAAACTTCCATGCTTCCTGAGATTCGCCAACACTACACCTGATTTTCTCCCCTCCATACACACACAGGCATGTATTTGACTCATACACTGTTCACTTCCCAGATATTTGTACATTACTGCATATGCTTTATACGCACTTTCTGACAAGTTGTGGTGCATCTGAGCACTGTACACAATAATTTCATTACTATTATTATTAACTGTCCTCTTCCAAAAATTTGGCCATTATCATATGCCAGAAATCATTATTTATCATTAAAAGATGATAGTTGGTAGAAGTATAGAGAGTATTGGACACACATGCCTCTGCTATATATGTATCTTTGTTACAAGTTCATATTTGATTCTGTAAACACACCTGGGTTTTGTCTCTCCAGCAATGTACAGCTGGACAAATGCTTAGTGGCCTTTCTTCTTGCTTTATGTTCTGAAAGCAAATGCTGCCAAGGTGGACTTTAGATTTCACCCCTTTCAGGGTCAATGAAATACAAAAGTACCAGATGAGCACTGGGGTAAATGTAATTGCCTAACCCATTCCCTTCAAATTTCAGGTCTTGTGTTTATAGTAGAAACCATTATTTTGTTGAAGTTGGTTTCGTTGGTCATACTCCTCTCTTACTGATTTTTGACCTTGTGAAAATGTGAGAAGTTAACGTCAAAGAAAGGGGATCAAAGAATAGACTGCATATCAGACAAAAAAAGCATGCAGTATGTACTTACATCTCTTTGTGGTCTGAGTTTAAATCTCACTGGCATCGACTTTGCCACCCATGCTTTCAAGATTTAAAATAAGTACAAGGCAAGTAATGAGATTGATGCAATTAATTGTGTCATTTTCCCAAATATGTGTCAGAAAAGCCTATTGTAATTCATTAACACTAATCGACCCTGTTATTTAAGATTAATTAACCCAATGGGATTTTGCAGTAGCAAAAGAAACTCACTGTTGTTTTGGTGACAAGATGTGAATTTTTAATCATTCAAGATAATTTTGTGTAGGAGTTAAAGATAATTGGTGTGATAGAATGATGCAGGAATCGGCGGAATTTGAACTCAGAACATAACGGCAGATGAAATACCGCTTAGCATTTCACCCAGCGTGCTAACGTTTCTGCCTGCTCGCCTCCTTAATGCTATATGGTATTTCATCTGCCGTTACGTTCTGAGTTCAAATTCTGCCGAGGTCGACTTTGCCTTTCATCCTTTCGAGGGTCAATAAATTATGTATCAGTTACGCATTGGGGGTCAATGTAATCAACTTAATCCTTTTGTCTGTCCTTGTTTGTCCTCTCTATGTTTAACTCCTTGTAGGCAATAAAGAAATAAGAATAACACAGGACTAGCCAAATGGTGAATGGTTTATTCCAATTTAATCCAGTACTTACATAATCAGAGATTGCATCACATTATCCATTTTTATGCTAACCTTCACTCCCGCAGATGTCATTGCTATCTCACTTCCACTATTACCTCCCTTCACCCTGTCTTCCACTATTCTTCCACTCTTCTACTATTCTCTCATGTCAGCCTCCATTTCATTCACTGTCTCAACTTTCTCTTACTGCCCTCTTGTCTTTTTACCACTTTAGTGACATTACTTTGAAAAGAGTCAATGTAGAATAGATTCTTTTGTCTTGTGGGACACAAAGCAACCTCACTAATGTTGGTACATGATAAAATGCGCCAAGCACACTCTGTAAATAGTATGTGGACAAGTGGAAACAATTTAGGGTTGAGAAAACTCTTTTTTTTAGTCCTGCTGATGACATGGCAGTCAAATGCACTCCACCTACTTTTTAAAGTGGTTGGTTTTAGTAAAGTGAGACAACTGGGCACAGCTGTTTGGACACTGACAATCTGCCATGGCTGACTGGTCATCGAACCTGTTTTGGTAATAGTATTTTTTGGCATTAGAGACATACACATGCATATGTGCAAAGAAATACACACATATAGATAGATAAACAGACTGACAGACAGACAGATAGCCCTATAATACATAAAGTGAAGTAGAAATGCTTAGTAGTTGTGATAAAACGCTAGTTGTCAACTAGAATAAAAAATGAAATTTTTATGGTGTCAAAAGGCCCCTGGGACAAAAAGCATCTGATGTCAAAAAAGTCAGTTATATCAGTGATGCCAAATGGGCAAGAAAAAAATGTCTCATTCCTTAGTTTCAGGAAGGGCATCATATCAAGGATGCAATGTACAAATTAGATGTAGTGTACCAACTCCTCCAAAGTAACTTTGAATAAAAATTGTCTCAGAGCATGATGAACTCATCTAACTCATGTCAGAATGGAAAGTAGATGTAAAATAAAGCTGATGATGATGATGTGCATATATCTGTGTTTACTGATGTAAATCTTTATCTTGAATTACATCTCTTTATGTAGTAGTCATTTGGTATATAAATGTCTTAGAATGATTACTGGGTCAATACAGTCGACTGAAGCCTTTAAAAGCAGTGCCCAGTATGGCCACAGTTCAATGATTGAAGCCAGTTAAAAGAATGGGGACAATAAGTGTATAATTACTCAAATAAACAACAAAGGAACTTCTATGTGTTTTCTTGATTTGATCTGCTAGATATATCAGAGGAATCTCCCTTACATGATACCCTTCTGTCTTGTTAAGGGAAGGGAGACATCAGATAATGTAGTCCTAGGTACATAATCCACAAGAGTGGCCATGTTTGGAGCCACTTTTGGTGATATTTCCACTGCTTCAGGGCTGATTTGGAGTTACATGATAACAGTAATGAAATATCCTATTAGATTTTGAACTCTCCTCATACAAACTGTCAAGTTTTGTCTGCCCTGAATAAAGACCTTCCAGCTTTTCAGGCATTGTGTACCCAGGAATACAATATCCAGTGTGTCTTCCATTTTTAAAAGTTGTCAACTAGTGTGACACACACATACACACAAGCATAGCTATTGCTCATCGATGTGTATGATCTGGTAGCTTGTACCATACTTTCCTCATTGTTTTAGGTATCTATGTAGTCACAAGCAAGAATAAGACAAGATGATTTTCATCAATTTATTAGGCTGGGGAAGGCATGGCTGTGTGGTTCTGCAGTTGTCTTCAAATCTGTGCAGTTTTTGGTTCAGTCCTACTGCACAGAACTTTGGGCAAAAGTCTTTAACCTAACCTCAAGTTGCTAAAGTATTCTGAGTAGAATTTGGTAGGCTGAAGTCGTATGGAAGCCTATTGGTTGGACCATTCTTGTTTTCTGGTGACAGACTTAATTTTTCGACATGTTTAATACCCACTAAATAGCCCATGGTCCAATAGTGCCTTTAGCAGGGTTCACTCAGCTGCAAACAATTGAATCAGATCTCCAGTCTGAGGAAAACTTCTTTCCTTCATCCCATCAGTCTTGTAGACCCTAAAAAGGCAGCTCGTGCACTATCCTTTTTCCTGTGATTAAGATATTTTCAAAAAAATAAAAATAAAAAAATTAGTTTTATTGTTAATCATCATCATCATCATCGTTTAACGTCCACTTTCCATGTTAGCATTTGACTGAGGACTGGCAAACCAGATGGCTGCACCAGACTCCAATCTGATCTGGCAGAGTTTCTACAGCTGGATGCTCTTCCTAATGCCAACCACTCCGAGAGTGTAGTAGGTGCTTTTATGTGCTGCCGGCACGAGGGCCAGTCAGGCAGTACTGCCAACGGCCATGCTCAAATGGTGCTTTTTATGTGCCACCTGCACAGGAGCCAATCCAGCAGTACTGGCAACGACCTTGCTCGAATGTTTGTTCATGTGCCACCAGCACAAGTGCCAGTAAGGCGACACAGGTACCAATCATGCTCGAATAGTGTTTTTTACGTGCCACCGGCACGGAGGTCAGCTTGTTGCACTGGCAGCGATCACGCTCGTATGGTACTCTTAGCGCTCCACTAGCATGGATGCCAGTCATAGAATTTGATTTTGATTTCCATTGCCTCAACAGGTCTTCGCTGTTTTCCCCTCTCTTTACATATGCAAGCATGGAAAATTGAATGTTAGATGATGATGATGGTTGTGATTATGGTGGTGATTAAAAGATGGTTTTCCTAAAGTGAGTCTTTATTTTTTTGGTTTTAGTTCTGATTTCAACTGTGGCCTTGTTCAAGCTGAGAAGTCTGTTGTTTATCCTATCCTGGAATGGCTTCTACAAAGAATAACAGATCTGAAGAAACGGGCTTATCTTGCTCAGTTTCTTGTGAAGATTACTGTTCCTACAGACATTATGCAAGATCAAACCGTAATCGAATCCTATGAACAAGTAAGTTACCTTCTATTTGGTTTCACTTTCTAACTTCCTCTTCCCTGCAGCTATCTTTTTGATAGAGTTGTAGTATTATTCTTTAATTTTTTTTCTTGTACACATTTCAGTAATTTGCAGCCATGCTGGAGCACCACCTTAAAGGGTTTTAGTCAAAGAAATCAACCCCAAGACTTATTCTTTGTAAGCCAAGTACTTAGTCTATCGGTCTCTTTTGCTGAACTGCTAAGTTACTGGAACATAAATACACCACCATCGGTTCTCAAGCAATGGTGGAGGGTGGACAAACACAGACACAAAGATACATACATATAAATATATACATGCATATGTTGTGATACTTGTGCTGGTGGCACGTAAAAAGCACCATCCAAACGTGGTGGGTGCCAGCACCACCTTGACTGGCTCCCGTGCCAGTGGCATATAAAAAGCACCAACTGATTGTGGACACTGTCAGCCACCCCTAGCACCTGTACCAGTGGCACGTAAAAAGCACCTACTACACTCATGGAGTGGTTGGCGTTAGGAAGGGCATCCAGCTGTAGAAACTCTGCCAGATCATGATTGGAATCTGGTGCAGCCATCTGGTTCGCCAGATCTCAGTCAAATCGTCCAACCCACGTTAGCATGGAAAGCTGACGTTAAATACTCTTTTTACTCTTTTACTTGTTTCAGTCATTTGACTGCGGCCATGCTGGAGCACCGCCTTTAGTCGAGGAAATCAACCCCGGAACTTATTCTTTGTAAGCCCAGTCTTATTCTATCGGTCTCTTTTGCCGAACCGCTAGGTGACGGGGACGTAAACACACCAGCATCGGTTGTCAGGCGATGTTAGGGGGATAAACACAGACACACAAACACACACATACACATATATATATATACATATATATACGACAGTCTTCTTTCAGTTTCCGTCTACCAAATCCACTCACAAGGCCCGGGGCTATAGCAGAAGACACTTGCCCAAGATGCCACGCAGTGGGACTGAACCCGGAACCATGTGGCTGGTTAGCAAGCTACTTACCACACAGCCACTCCTGCGCCTATGATGATGATGATATATATATACGATGGGTTTCTTTCAGTTTCCGTTCACCAAATCCACTCACAAGGCTTTCATTGGCTTGTCGCTATAATAGAAGACACTTGCCCAAAGTGTCATGCAGTGAGACTGAACCTGGAACCATGTGGCTGAGAAACAAGCTTCTTACTACACAGCCATGCCTGAACACTGTCAGACAAGTACATTAGTATTAGTTTTTCCCTGCTTCAAGTTTTCCTTGCTAGATTTTGTTGGAATAAGAAGAGCAATGACTTTCTATATAGAAACTGTTACAGAATATAAGAGACACTTTAATGCCAGTACAGATAACTCAGCTAATTCTAGTAACGCAATAAAGAATGCACAGTCTATGGTCTCAAATAACTGTCGATAGGAAGAGCATCTGTCTGTTAAAAATAAACAAAAAAAAAAAGAAAGAAAAAGAAAAAGAAAAGTAATATGAACACAACTACAGAGATTGCTGGTTATTCTCTGTTGTGGTGCATCCCAGACGATGAAGAATTGTGACAGTGGGTGAGACCTAGTTCAATCCAAACCAGCTTAAAAAAACATGTTAAATGATGATGATAATGATTTTGTTTCTACAGCTGAATAACCTTCCGAAGTGAAATCTTGTTTTGCCAATGTGGCAAACAGAAGCAAGTATAGTTGAGTGCCTTGTTGAAGCATACTGGATAACATCCCCAATCATAAACTATTATGCTTTCCTCCCACACAAATATTTTATGATATATATGAAACAATTTTCTTCATAGTTTATAAAACTCTGCATTTTTAATCATCATCATGAATTTATTTTCATTCAAGATATCTATCATTTTTATGAGCTTGTTTCTTATAAAAACTCTTTGAGGAAATTTCAGAAATTTAAAATAATATGAAATATACCAGAAATTTACATAGAAAGGTCCCATTTGATATCTGTTGCTTTCACCAGGATGTAGTAACCCTTTCGTTACTGTATTTATTTTGAGATGCTCTGTGTTTCTTTCAATGAATTTAAATATAACAAAGAATTTAGTAAAATAACTTAGTTATCATTCAGCTACTGTTAGGAACATAAATTGTGACTAAGGATTGGTGGAAGATTTTAATTCAAAACTTATGAAAACAAGACATTTGTACAACAGAACCAGAGCCGGTTTCAGCTGGGTTAGTAACGAAAGGGTTAACTAATGTGTTCGTTTGTGTATCAAAACTAAATGATCTCTGGTTATATCCATTTTGTTTTCTTTTGTTTCAGTATGAAGAACTGATTGAACAGTTCAAAGAATGGCACAAACATTCTGAGCAACAAAGGAACTCCAGCTTCAACACTTCCGAAATTCGTCGTGATATCAGCCAGATGGAGGAAGAAAAAGAACAACTTTTGAAACGTATTGAGAGGCTGAAGCATAAAGTAAGTTTAATTAGGTCATGGTGGAGGTGGGCAATAATAGACTTCCTATTTGCTTTTAGTTTGGAATTCCATTGAAACAGTTTATAGAAAATATTTCATTCAAAATATTTGTCTGAGGAAATGGAAGTAGAAGGAAGAAGAAATAGAGAAACAATACTATCTGTATTTTGTTGATTTAATTTTGTCATTTTTTCATTGACAATTTCGTAGTCTGCTTCATCATCATCATCATCATCATTGTTTAACGTCCATTTTCCATGCTAACATGGGTTGGATGGTTCAACTAGAATCTGGGAAACTAGAAGGCTGTGCCAGGCCCAGTCTGATCTGGCAGTGTTTCTACAGCTGGATACCCTTCCTAACGCCAACCACTCTGTGAGTGTAGTGGGTGCTTTTTACGTGCCACCTGCACAGGTGCCAGACGAGGCTGGCAAACGGCCATGATCGGATGGTGCTTTTTACGTGCCACACAAGGCTAATACTGTTGTTCTTGTTTAACCCCGGGTTAGTCCTGATTAAGCAGAACTAGAACCATGATATTTCCAGTAATGACCAATCAATTGTTTTGTATATCATAGACAATTTCATGCAATGGATCCTTCTTTAATTAAGAACGTAAAGTGTATTGTCTGTATCTCTTCATTGAACCAACACTGCTGAGGTTATAATGTTCTCAACTCTGTATTGTCTTCTCTTGCTAGCCAAACATGTCACAGAGTTACTAGATACATTTCATGATGGCCCCAACACCTGTTGGGCTGTTTTGTAACTCTCATGACTAAAGAGTCTTCACTATGCTGTCTTTGTTCAATCAAGTCAACATATGAACATGGGTGGGACAGTGAAGGAAGTGAGACATGTTGGGAAACGAAATGATTTGTGTGAGAGGAGGATTGAGGAGGGAATAATGGCAGAGACAATGCTGGAATGACTAACAGAAGAGAGACAGTACTAGCTTAGGGCTTCTGGCCAATAATGTGGGAGAGGTGGTGCTTGTGGGTAAGAAAGAGATCAAATGCGAGTGAGGGATGTCATAGTAATCTGTGGGAGAATGAATGATATTTAGCAGTACAGAAGGTTTTGGTTGCTGGTAAGAGAGAGAAAGCACTAGTGAATGATAGTCATAGAGATAGGCTGGGTGATGGATGTCACTAATGAATGACTTGAAGGAGAGGGATCAATGGTTAGCAGTGCAGAAAGATGTTGATGGGATGCAACAAATACGAACAGATCTTATCCCTTGTTAATCTGCATCTTGAGGGAAAAGAGAGAGATATGAGTGATGGTTGCAGCAGGGAGTGGTAATTGAATTAGGACAGATCTATCATCACTCTTTGTTGCATAGGTGGCATAGTATTGTAAATAAGAGAATAAAAAAAAAAGAAAGGGTATTGAGGAGATGGGGGAACACAGATAAGGACTGCATAGGAAGCCAACGGATAACACAATCCAGTATCCATCACTTTCATTACTTTAATTAGCATTTTAACCCTTCTTGTACAGGTAGACTGGCCTTCTCCAGCACCATGCATAACCAGTTACATTGGTCCTTTGTCATCACTTTCATGAATTACAGCATGTCTTCACCACTTTCTTTCTTTTCTACAGGTTCCATCTGAGTTCTTTATACAACTGTCATCATTTCATACACATCATGCACCCTTATCAGAACAGTCTTTCTTGCATACAACAGCTAATTACTTTTACATCCAGTTTTTCTCTCAGCACATTTCTACATTGTTGTTTATACACTCTAAGATTACATATTCAGCAAAGCAAGCTTACTTCGTTTCTTTTTGAGTCTTTACTAATCCTCAGCATTCAAAACGTCATGCTTTACTACCAAACAGCATAATGCTTTATGCATACCTTTCATACAAACTGCCCATCACTCAAGAGAGAGCCTTTTTGTTACCAATAAAGATAACGTGTTCTGAACTTTTTTCCATCCCTTGGTCATGTTAATGTTATTGCCCCTGAATGAAAGGTGACGATACAGACAGTGGGGACGCCTTTTGTCTTGCAGGGTACATACAACTTCAGAAGTGCTGGTGTTACAATAAAATGCACTGTATACACTCTGTAAAGTGGTTGCTGTTAGGAAGGCAATGAAGTAATAGAAACTGTGCCAAGACATTACTTTATGAGCGATATGTCGCCCCATTCATTTAAAGGGCAGTAACTGTAAATAAGGACTGACTTAAAGCGTGAAGGTTCATTCAATTAATGTCGACGTGGAAAGCAAAGATATGATGATGGTTTTGATTGCAGGGCCACTGATGACAACCCCTTTCTCCATTGAAGGCTCTTCCAGATTAGCAAGACTTACAATTTGAGCATCAGTAAGCCAGTGTTTGCAGGGGTGGAGAATGGACAAGAAGGTATTCTATATTGTTGACAGTTTCAAGAAATATTCGGAATGATGTTAACATCATGTTGGCAGAGGTGATGGAACAGTCTACATTATGAAAGAAAGGAAAATGAGTTTGTTGCATGGTCTTGGATTGAGTTGATATAAACCTAGCTAGCTCTGGGGAGAAGTTGTTGTGCTGCAAACTCAGAAAAGGAAGACAATGTACCTGTGATCCATATGTGGGACCAATGATAATAATGAAATTATTGTATACAGTGCTCAGGTGCACCACAACTTGCCAAAAGTGCATATAAAGCATATGCAGTAATGTACAAATGTCTGGAAAGTGAACAATGTATGAGTCAGATACATGCTTGCAAGTGTATGGAGGGGAGAAAATCAGGTGTAGTGTTGGCGAATCTCAGGATGCAGTACTTCGGATGCAGTACTTCGACAACTAACAAGGTGTCATATACCAAAAAACATCTGAATATCTTGGTGTATGAATCTTTGTTGGTTAGGTGCATTCTTTTGGAGGTAGTTGGGATGTAGACAAAGATTTTTTTGTTTTTACTGACACTTGAAATGGCAAGGATGTTTCATTTGAGATTAATTGCTTTTGTAGGTTGAGTCTCATCCAAATGCCCAGACTATGATGGCTGTTGCACGGAAGCTAAGAAGGGAGCGAGATGAAGAGAAGAAACTTGCTGAACAGAAGCAAAGACAAAATGAGCAAGTATGTTATTTTTATAATGAATTAGTGAATAATAAACTACTATGTAATAAACATACATACATTCATATGTGTGTGTGTGTGTATATATGTACAGGGTGTGATGAGTAAATTGTCACCATTTTATGTTTTTAATTTTACATTTGTGCATTGTTTGTTTTTGATTTTGTCAGCTACACAGTATAGTAGGGTCAGTTGGGCACTATATGTGAGAAAAACAGCACCATAACACAATTCACAATAAGTTACAGCAGTCATGTTACATGTTTTTTATCTGCTTGCTGTATTGTGTCCAACCCTTGTTGTAGGTACAACCATAAGAAGTTGGATTTTACTGTTTACATCTACAAATCTGAAGGAGTTAGACTATTCATTGGTGGAAAGCTTTGGTTCTGAAAAGTCAAGAAATTGCTTTGGTAATCAGAGAGCGGCTGGGCCAACTGACATGTTCTAGCATATTGGTCAATAACAATGATTTCCTCCTTTTCCATGGCATATGTTATATAGTAATAAAGGCAGTGAGCTAGCAGAAGCGTTAGTACGTTGGGCGAAATGCTTAGCGGTATTTCATCTGCCGTTACGTTCTGAGTTCAAATTCCACCGAGGTTGACTTTGCCTTTCATACTTTCAGGGTCAATAAATTAAGTACCAGTTTCGTACTGGGGTAGATGTAATCAACTTAATCTCTTTGTCTGTCCTTGTTTGTCCCCTCTATGTTTAGCCCCTTGTGGGCAATAAAGAAATAAGAAATTTATATGCTGTATCATATGCTAATAAACAGGACACATGACTCTTTCTGTTGAAAGAAGATCCTTATTGTAAATGAAGACTAAGACTCCGAGTAGGGCCCTGCCCCAAATATCAGATCACTTCTTTACTCACAACAAACTTATTCCACCTTTTGATCCATTTTTCATTTACTGTTTACTAACACAGACCATTATAAGTTTCCTCAGATTCTACTGTTTTACTAGAAATAAATAAGTTTTATTTTCTGTTTAATAATGGGTGTTTTCCCAAGTGAAAGACTTTTTGCCAAGAAATTTGTTCAAAGGTAATCCAGAAATGGTAAATTTAGATACATTACCGGGTTTGGTCATAAACAAATTACAGCTCACAAGACTTTCTGAATGGCCAATGAAAATTTGAATGATCTTTTTAATGGTGCAGTCTGCTTGATAATGAGCCATGTCTCATGTGGCCTGCTTCTTGAACAAGTTTGCCTATTTCTGACTTGGTTTAACACTACCACCTGGCCTTTGAATATTTCTAGTGGAATCCATTCTGTTGAAAATATCCATGCCAGATTTCTGATCCTGATCTCAAAGTGCTTCCTCTCTTTCTCTAGCTAAATAATAGAAATATAATAACACCTTTGACAAAATATTTATTTATTTATTGTCTGTGGTCAGTAAGTGTTATTTCCTATTTGCTTCTATATAGAAATCAAAACAAAATTACTATTATTCCCTTCAAACTTTGCTTTTGTGACCTTGACATCAATGTTATGAAACTGACCTGTTTTCCATTACATTTCCGACAGATTCGGTGCTGAGTTGCTTGAAGCAAAAATATCATTTCAGCAAATATTCTGCTCAATACCACAGATTTGCTTGTCAGTTGCTTGACCGTAACTACTTGAGCAGGTCCCTTAGTGGCTGACACTATGTGGATCTTTGATCATGAGCAGGAGTAGTGGGGGAGCATCATAGCCATGTGTTAGAGGGATTCTTTGGGATTTGAATAAATGTAACAAAAGCAAAGTTTGAAGGAAATATTACCTGTTGTTCATACTTTCTAGGGATAAATAAATCGGAAATAACAGTTGCTACTCGGGGACAAAATTTGTGTTACACAGTGTAATTAAATAAATTTGATCTTTTTTTCTTTTTTAATACACTTCTAACTCTAAAATTAAACTCAAACATTTTTTCTCCTGAGCACTAAAACTATGCTAAATTGGTTTCCAGCAATAATTCTCTATAATCTATTAATCCATGATCTTATATCTATCAGATCCATCAAGCTGAACAGAAGATCCGAAGGTTACAGCAACAGCTAAAGAACACACAGCAATACAGGAATGGGGCAACTGCAAAAAGTAAGTCATGTAGTGAGGTGCCTACTCACTGTTTGTGACTAGTGTTTGTCTGTTATCATATGGTGTCTATAATTAATTTTCTAATTTTGTAAGACACTAGGTCGTTAATTGTCATTACCCTACTGGGAAAAATATTTGTTAATCATGCACATACCTTCATGAATTGTTCAAAGTGAAAGTCTTTTTTTAAAGTTTGTGTTGCATTGTCTATACATTGAACGACATACAGAAAAACACACACACAAATGACCAAAAAACAAAAAAAAACTATATGTATTATATATATGAGAGGGTACTGACAAGTTCCTGGTTTTAAGGGTATGACAAAAGGCCTGTTTGGAGGCCCAACCTTCTGAGTTCTTTTACAGGGCTTAGAAAAGCAGAAGGACTGCTGCAATGAGTGGATCTGAGAGGAGAATATGTTCAATAAAATCATAATTAATTGATCCTCCTATATTTCAGTCCAAACAACCTTTGAATGTCGCATTGTATCACTCAGACAACATCAGCTGAATAGTAAAGGAAGAAATGAGTACATTACATGCATACTCAAAAGTGAGAGCAACTACACCTTCAGAGTACAATCATCTAATGTGACTCAAAGGTGGCTGGAAGAGAAGCAGGCATCAGTCCCAGCAAAAAGCAATGCATGGGTACGTATGTATGTTAGAGGGTAACAAGAGCATTTACAGGAACAGTAGCCTCTCTTGGATCTGTGGTAGATACATTACATTCCACCTTGAATGATATGCATTTGCTAACCATGTATTGGAGATAGCTGCTAAATACCTGATAAACAAGAGAGACAAAGATACCGCCAAACCTCCACATTGTGATAGAAAATGTTGGCTCTGCTATACCAGTGTAGAATATATCACCCACATCATCAGCAGCTGCTCTAAAATGTCTACAAGATACTACCTGACCATGAGGTATTATATAGTTGAAAAGACTAATTAGAACACTATATGGATGCAGGATTGTCCTGATGTATACATCAAAGGCATGTCAGAACCAACATGTATTCACACCTTTAAAATCAAGGAATGTTGGTGGAACACTCCAATAGAAACAGCCACTCGGTGCAACCATAACAGAGTTACTGCCTTTGTGCAGACATAACAGTTACTGCCTTCATAAATGGTGTGGAACATATTGTTCTGTGAGACATGGAACAAAAGCCGTGCACTGTTGTGGAAATTAGCTGTTCAGCAGATGTGAATGTACCATCAAAAGTCCAGGAAAAATAGAACATTAATGTGATACAGCATTTTTTGGAATGGATCAAAGTTTTGCAACTTCTGTCTGATAGTCTTTACTATTATCCTTTCTGACATCTATTATCCAACTCCAATCTTTATTTCAAAATTTTGCCTTAAAGGCATGATCCAATCTTGAATAAAAAATCTGAACTTATTTTGACTTGCCAACATATACCAAAATTCCTGCTGATTCATTTCAAAGCTGATGTCTGGCATGATTCCATGTTATTGATCATATGATCAACCAAGTGTTTAAAAACTAAATACCATTTCAATTTCCATTTTTACTGTCATTGTATACTTGTATTTAATCCATACCTACCTTTAATCTACAACAGTGTATCCTATTTTAATCCATTCCTAAATATCTATGTTTAATATATAACCATGCATCTGTATTTAATCTTTATATGTACACCTATGTTTAATCTTTCCCTATTTACCCTTTAGCATTTAAACTTGTCAAATCAGTGCTATTATATGGCAGTGAAACATGGACACTGAACTTAGCTAAATGGATGCTACAAATGGCAGCAACATATGACAAACAGATGCTCTTATGGAAACCTGCCAAAAGTTAGCAAGATAAGGCAAAGATGGCTGCAAGTATCTCGTCACTGTGTGTGCCACCCTGAACTGGAAGCATGTGACGTAGTCTTTTGGAATTTCTTGTTGATGTAAGAAGATGGAAACATTGCTACATTTGCATTGACGACTTGTTCGCAGACAATGACCTGGAATGTATCCAAAACCTCAAGGCAGTGATGTTGGACTGAGAAGTATGGCAAATGGACTTTGTTACTGTGGGCCATGTTGAAACCCAGCCATAGGAAGAAAGTGCCTCTCACATCTACCTTACAATGTCATTCTAAAAATGAGCAATTGCATTTTCAAAATTTCAAAGCTACAAGATAATGTATGATTAAGTCAAAGCAGTATGAATAAATAAGCATTGTATTTGATAGAGTAATCTGATTACAAAAGGGTTAATTTATAACAGATCTATTTAATCTGTCCATGTACACCTGTATTTGTAGTGATATTACAGCAGCTTGAAGAAGAGATTAAGACCAACAAGTATGTAGTTTCTACTCAACAAGTAAAAGAAATTGAAGAGAAGAAAAAGATTGAAAACATTATGCAAATGGCTGTTTCTGAGCGTGTTCTTGGTCAGCCTGAACTAGAGGAGTTGGAAAATCAGGTAAGCCACCCAATCATCATCGTTTAACATCTGCTTTCCATGCAGGCATGGGTTGGACGGTTTGACAGGAGCTGGCCTGACAAGCTGGCACCACACTTCAGTGTCTGTTTTGGCATGTTATTCTTTTACGGTTGGATGCCCTTCCTAACAGCAACCACACAGCAGAGTGAGCTGAGTGCTTTTTACAGGTGAGGTCACTTTTGGTATGGTTTTTACAGCTGGATGCCTTTCCAAATGTCAACCACTACTTTACAATGTGAACTGGATGCTTTTTAAGTGGCACCAGCACTGGCAGGGTCACCAAGTAACTTTGAAAGACAACGAATCTTTGAGAGGGGAGGGGGCATTGGAAGAGGTGATGTTGTGCCAGATGATGAAAGGTTAGAGTGTGACAGGGAGAGACAGAAACAGATGTCTTGCTGTAGAGGAGGTACATGGTTACCCAGCTATAGAGAGAGTGAAATGACTAGGGAGAGAGAGATACAGAGACAGGCAGACAGAGAGGGAGAGAGAAAGAGTTAACAAGAAAGAAAGTAGAAGGCGGCGATCTGGCAGAAACATTAGCATGCCTGGCAAAATGCTTAGCAGTATTTCGTCTGCTGTTATGTTCTGAGTTCAAATTTCGCTGAGGTCGACTTTGTCTTTCATTCTTTCGGGGTCGATAAATTAAGTACCAGTTACGCACTGGGGTCGATGTAATCGACTTAATCCCTTGTTTGTCCCCTCTGTGTTTAGCCCCTTGTGGGCGATAAAGAAATAAGAAAGAAGTTAGAAACAGGTGCGATGCAATAAAGGAGATACATGCTTACCTAACCAGAGGAGAGAGAGAGAGAGTGATCAGAAATGAGGACAGAAACAGGCATGCTGCTGAATAGGAGATACATGGTTATCTAGAGAGAGAGAGAGAGGGAGAGAAAGTTAACAAGGAAAAAGACAGAAACAATTATGCCGTTGTAAAAGAGATACATCGTGATGATGATGAATATACCGGTTTCTGCTCTCTTTCTTGATCATACTCTTTCCCTCCTTCTTTTGCTCTCCTCTCAGGCTAGGTAACCACTTATGAAAAGTAATTCCACCATTCAGTATCTCCATCATATTTTTTTATCCACTTAAATTTTTTTCCTATCCTGTATAGTTGCTGGTATTTCGAAAATTATCTCTCAATTTCCACAGCTTAGGCTTGACAGGTTGCCATGATCCTAGATAGCTCCTGGTCATAGATAGTGTGGAACCATACCTTTCTCATTATTTTCATTCAGCATGGTTTTTATGGATGGATGCCCTTCAGAACACCAAACACTTTGTAGAGAGTACTGGATGTCTTGTTATGGCACCAGCATTAGTGACAGTCTTATCCTTGACAAGACTAAAGAATTTTCCTGATTCTCCACTTTTGGAACAGTAAATAAGTGAATATATATATATATTTAGTTTTCAAATATTGGCACAAGGCCAGTAATTTCAGGGGAGGTATAAGTTGATTAGATCAACTCCAGTGCTCAACTGATACTTATTTTATGGAAACCTGAAAGAATAAAAAGCAAAGTCAACCTCAGAAGAATTTGAACTCAGAACGTATCGACTGATGAAATGCTGCTAAGCATTTTCTCCAGTGTGCTAATGATTCTGCCAGCTTGCCACCTTACTGCATATATTTATTAAATGGTAAATCAACAAAGATAGCTTAATGAAAATTCATCAATTTCTTTGATGCTTTTCTAGATTAAAGAAAATTCTGTAGAATATCTTCAATAGCCTGCTTTTTGGGGTTTTTTCTTCCATGTAATTTTAACTTATATTAAAGAAATCTGTGCAAGTTTTATTGTTTTTGAGAATTTGTCATGGAGAATGTTTACCTGCAAATTATTTTCAGCTTCAAGACCTCATTACAGAAGTCAATCAGCTAATTGAGAAAAAAGGTATTTTATCAAATGGAGGTGATGATAAACTGCATTTGTTTAGGAATCAGGTGAGTCTTGGGAATGGCACCATTTTCAGTAAATCTCTCAGTAATTTATATGATTGATATTTGTAAATCAATGAATGATTGCAGGGATGTCGTTGATACTTGATTGTAAAATAGTCTCTGGATCCATTGTGAAGCCAGTAATGACATCCTCTGTTTCACTCTTGATTTCAGGCCACCATTGTTGCCCGCAAGAAAGATGAGAAAATCGAAGAAGTGAAAAAAATGAGGGAAGAAATTAACAAACTTTCACAGCAATATGAATCAAAGAGACAGCTTCTGAAAGAGACTGGTGGTGGGGAGATTTTGAGGGGAGAGGATGTAAGCTGATGCTTTCTCTCTCATTTTTGTTTGCCTCTTTTTTTGTCATTTTCTTTCTCTTTTTTTTAGTGTCTATATATCTGTTTCATTTCTCTCCCTTCCCTTTCATCATTTTTTTTTACATCTACATATTATTATCTCCAAGCACCATCCGTTCGTGGCCATTGCCAGCGCCGCCCCGACTGGCCTCCGTGCTGGTGGCACGTAAAAGCACCATCCGTTCATGGCCGTTTGCCAGCTCCGTCTGGCACCTGTGCGGGTGGCACGTAAAAAGCACCCACTACACTCACGGAGTGGTTGACGTTAGGAAGGGCATACAGCCGTAGAAACACTGCCAGATCAGACTGGGCCTGATGCAGCCTTCTGGCTTCACAGACCCCAGTTGAACTGTCCAACCCATGCTAGCATGGAAAGCGGACGCTAAATGATGATGATGATGATGATGATGATTATCTCTCCTTTTTTACATCTATATGTCATTATCTCCCTTTTCTCTGTTTTTCTTTTTCTTTCTTTCCACCTCCCCTCCTCTTTTCTCTCTGTTCCCTTTTCGTTTTTTTCCTTGCTTCCTCACTTTTCTATTTCAAACAGAAAGATGTTGTTCGTTGAGTATTGCTCTCATTTATAATATATAATGTTTTAAGTGCAGCAATACTCAAACATTATGTACTTTAATACAACATTATATTTTTATTGTCAATTTTTTTACTATACACAATGTTTGAGTATAGCTACCTTTTACAGTACATAATGTTTTGGGTAATGCTGTCTTTTAGAGTACCCAATATTGGAATATTGCAATTTTTTCCAGTACATAATTCTGTGTAATACAATTTTTATCCTTGGCTAGCGACTGTTATTTCCTACTTGCTTACCCATAGAAAGTATGAAAAATGGCTAATATTTCCTTCAAACTTCGCTTTTGTTACATTTATTCAAACCCCAAAGAATCCCTCAACACATGGCTATGATGCTCCCCGACTACTCCTGTTCATGATCAGAGATGCCCATACTGTCAGCCCCTAAAGGAAATGCTCAGCTAGTTAAGGTCAAATAAATCTGTGGCATTGGGCAGAATATTTGCCCTGAATATGGCTGAAGTATAATGGAAAATAAATCAGTTTCAAAACGATGATGTCCAGGTCACAGAAGTAAATAGTTGCCATTCCCTATGCTTTCTAGAGAGAAGAAAATAGGAGATAACACTTGCTGGCCAAAGACAAAATAAAATTATAATTTTGTTTGGTGCGGCCTCACCTGGAATTTGCATCACTGGTCTGGAACCCCTCTCTTGCCCAGGATATTAACCATCTGGAAACCATTCAGTGACATGCAACCAAGAGAATACCCTCCATCAGGCATTTGCCATATTCTGAGCGCCTTACTTCCCTGGGCATGGATACATTGAAACTCTGACGTCTGGCAGCTGACTTGGCAGACACCCATAAAATTATTAACCATCTTACTAACAATAACTCTGAGCACCTTTTCAAACTCCACCTGTCTAATACCCGTGGACATGTGTACAAAGTCAGAAAACAGCACAGCTCCCATGACTTTCGGAAACATTTTTTCCCGCTAAGAGTTGCTGAAGCATGGAACAAACTGCCAGCATCAGTTGTCAGTTGTCGGAGCATTGCATCCTTCAAAACTTCAAAACTTCCATGCTTCCTGAGATTAGCCAACACTACACCTGATTTTCTCTCCTCCATACACACACACAAGCACATATTTGACTCATACACTGTTCACTTCCCAGACATTTGTACATTACTGCATATGCTTTATACGCACTTTTGACAAGTTGTGGTGCACCTGAGCACTGCATACAATAATTTCATTATTATATTATTGTAATGTTTGTATATTGCAATCTTTTATAGTACATATTGTTACAGTATCACTTCATTTTGAAATACATAGTATTAAATATTGTATCCATTATAGTATTGCTGTTTTTATACTTTAATTCTTGAGAATTACTATCTGTTACAGTACATAATGTTTCAGTATTATTATCTCTCACAATACATGTTTCAAGTATCACTATCTTGTAGCTTATATAATGTTTGGGTACTGCTATCTTTTCTAGTACATGATGTTTGTTAACAAGCTCAGATCCAAAAGCAATTTGCATAAAAAGAAGAAATTTGAACTAGAAGAGATCAAAGTTGAGCATGGTGTCCTTTCTCGCACAGAGGAGATCCTCTCTCATAAACTTGGTCTCAGCAATGAACAATTGGTAAGTTACTTCTAAAGTTATTCACTCGTTTCATTTAATTAGGGATTCAATGCCTTCTGTTGTTTTACTACAAACATTCTGATATACTGTAGTTATATTTCTTCTGTCTCTTTTATCGTTTGACTTGCTTCAGGCATTAGACTGTGGCCAAACTGGGCTACTACCTTGAAGGATTTTAGTCAAATGAATTGATCCCAGTACTTTCTGTTAAGCTTGGAACTTATTCTATCAGTCTCTTTTACTGAACTGTTAAGTTACAGGGATGTAAACACACCAACACCAATTGTCAAGTAGTGGTGGAGGGCAGGCAAACACAGACATAAATAAATACACACACACACACACACACACATACACACTCATTCATTCATTTTTATTGACTTAATCACATTTCAAAGTCTGTTATTATTGTTGTCATTGTTGTGGTTGTGGCTAACAAACAGTTTATCATAATGTCACTTGAATTTTTTTCTTTTTTAAGTTGATATTTCTGTAGGAAATAAAGGCTAAAAAAAAATCTGTGTACAGATGGATGTAACACCCATGCCACTACCAGTCCCCTGCCCATCAAAATATCTGAATCCAAACATAAAAGCTGTGCCCATTATGTTATATGCTGTCTCTTCTATTTTTATTTCTTCAGTGTTAGAGCTGTGTAGAATTTTGTAGTACATTGGCTACTGTCAGCTCATGTTTCTACTGATATATTAGGCAACAGAGTACATATAATGCTTAGAAATGTGTATATACAACATGCAGTAACTACTATTTGTAGCATACACACATTTCTTTCCTACTTTTCTACTCTAGGCTCAAGGCCTGAAATTTTGGGGGAGGAGACTAGTCGATTAGATCAACCCTAGCACGCAACTGGTAACTTAATTTATCGACCCTGAAAGGATGAAAGGCAAAGTTGACCTCGGCAGAATTTGAACTCTGAACGTAACGGCAGATGAAATACTGCTAAGCATTTCACCTGGCATGCTAATTACTGAGTTCAAACTGTCAAGACTGCCTTTACTTTTTATCCTTCTGAGGTCAGTAATATAAAGTCCTAGTCAAGAGTTGGAGATGCTCTAATAGACAATACCCTCCACTCATATCTGTAGCTTTGTGTTTACATTAGAAATCTTTTAGAAAAAAGTTCTAGAAATCATTATTATGTTTTAGTTTATGAGGATAGAGGAATCTGGCAGTAGGAGAGTCCTTATTACATGTTTTGTAGTATTCTTTTCTACTCTAAGCACAAGGCCTGAAATTTTTGGGTAGGGAGCTAATCAATTATACAACTGGTACATAATTTATCGACTCCGAAAGGATGAAGGCAAAGTCGACTTTGGCAGAATTTGAACTCAGGATGTATTGGCAGACAAAATACTGCTAAGCATTACAGGTCTTGTAGTATTATCACCCATCTCAGGGTGGTGAGCCTGCAGAATTTTTAGCAAGATTAGTGAGCCTGTAGAATCATTATCAAGGGTGGTGAGCCAGCAGAAATGTTAGCATGCCAGGCAAAATGCTTAGTGGAATTTCATTCATCTTTGCATTCTGAGTTCAAATTCTGCCAAGGCTCTCTTTGCCTTTCATCCTTTCAAGCTTGATAAAATAAGTACCAGTTGAGGACTAGGGATGATGTAATTGACTTACTCCCACCTCTGAAATTCCTGGCCTTGTGCCAAAATTTGAAACCAATATTATCACCTACCTCTACCAAATAGAAAGAGGTTTTTGTGCATCACACAACCTACAACCTCTCTTATCCCAAAACTGCTGCTGTTCTTATGGTATCTTGCCAATAGAGTCAGTACCGACTTTACAGGATCCTTCTTTCAGTCACTCCTCGATCAAGATTTCTCTGTACCTTGAAAGAATCATAACCTAGTTGCTTTCAACGACAGCAATAAATACTCACTGCTCCTGTACCAATCACCATGCTCAATCCATCCTCCCCTTTGAAATTCCCTTCCCAAGTTTTTCCAACAGATACCATATTGCAAGTTAATCAAAATGGGTATCAGCAACAACATCAAGTGACCAGTGTCAGAGGACTTACAGAGGTAATGAGAACACCACCTTCTACAATCTCAGATGGCTTGTGAAGATCAAGGGTACAATCACATCCTCTTGGCTAAACTTCTAAAAATATTTTAAAAATTTAGTCAGCTGATTTTAGAAATTATTTTTCTTAAATTCTTTTCAATCATTGAACTGTGTTCATGGCTGTGTGGTAAGAAGATTACTTCCCATTCACATGGTTCTGTGTTCACACCCACTTCATGGCACCTTCAGCAAGTGTCTTCTACTGTAGCCTTACCTGTATATATGCATAAATGTAATTGTTTTCCCAAATAAATTACACTCCATGATTGAGACTCTGATGAAGCAATAAGGTGTTACTCAGGCATTCAACTATGAGCCCACCAAATTTTATAGCAGAAACAGATGTAAGCTAATGAAGTCAATAAGATTATCATTTATTCCTTTGTCATCTCTTTTTTTTTTCTCTTTTTTTCTAATGTGAATGAAACCAATATATTTCTGTTACTATATACTGGGTGATTCAAAAGTTGCCATACATAAGAAACAATTTATTTTTTTATAAGAAACAGTTTTTTTTTTTTAATTTAACTGTTTCTTATAAAAAAATAAACTTTTCCTATGTATGGTGAGTTTTGAATCACTCTGTATATATATATATATATATATATATATATATATACACACATACATGAAACTGATATATTTCTATCACCTTCTAGACACACCTGGAGGCAAATAAAGGAGTCTCTGGCTATTGGAAAACCCAAGAAGAACTTGAAAAAGTTTCTACTTTGAAAAGTGAATTTGATGAGATGAAGGACAAGCAGTTAGAAGACATGTCTCACATGATACATGTACTGACTGGGAAAATTGGAGAGAAAAAGGAAACTCTGGCCCCTATCATTGAAAACTTAAGGTCTCTTCGGGAGGAATGTAAGGTTAGTAGAAGCTCCTTTACATTACATAGTGTTTAGAATAAATATATATATGTGTGTGTGTGTGTGTGGAGGCGCAGTGGCTCAGTGGTTAGGGCAGCGGACTCGCAGCCGTAGGATCGCAGTTTCGATTCCCAGACCAGGGGTTGTGAGTGTTTATTGAACGAAAACACCTAAAAATCCGCAAGGCTCCAGCAATCCCTGCTGTACTCATTCACCACAACTTTCTCTTACTCTTTCTTCTGTTGGCCTGCTCACTTAGCCAGCGGGGTAGCATCATTTGAAGGCTAAAATAATGTGAGACGTGTTGTGACCAGCGATGTGTAGCAACATCTGATAGCCTGGGCGGTCACGGTGATATATATATAAATATATATATATATATATATATATATATATACACACATACATACACACACATAGTTCTTCATTTTTTGTCTGCTAGTTAATGACTTTGGACTCTAGGGCTATATTTATATGAAATCGCAACATTAAATACTAGTCTTAATCTGCACATAGCCAAGAGCTACATAAGGAAAACACCTAGATTTTACTAAATACAGATTTATTTTTTTATATATATATGTGTGTGTACGTTTGTGTACATACATACACACACACACACACACACACAAATGAGCCAAATGAAGAAACACTTAGTGACCAGTGTTATGAATATAGACAATAAAGACAAATAAAGGTCTATCAAATAATGTACAAGATAAATTCTTGAAGCTATCTTCCCTTTGAAAGAGGATTAAATAAATACTTTGTGGCAACTGCAACCTTCTCCAAATGTGAAGTAGAGATACTCTCAGAAACTGAGAATTCACTAAAGCTGACATGTCACTAAGTCTAATTGTCTGGAAACAGGGGGACAGCTATGTACACACACACACACATACATACATATGAAGAACACCAGAACACCATATTCCTGGTACTCCTTTCCTTTTTGAGGCCACATCATGTTTCAGGTAGAACTACTTTGATTTTCTTACTCAATCTGTCGAGTGACAATCATGCAAGGGATGTTCCTGGTTATAACATTTAGAGAAATTCTATATTTTCATCATTCACTCCTATTACGTTTTTTTTTTTTTTCTTTTGGTGGGATACGAGGACAGTGCAAACCACTTTTCATTTCTGTAGAACATCAACTACCATCCCATAATTCCACCATCAGTTGTTGAAGACATTTAATGAGTTTGTCTCCTATTTTTCTAGATTTCTACTGGAATCTTGTCCACTCCTGGCAGTTTTCCATCTTGAAACCAACACTTCCATGCTTGAAAGATCTGCTAAATGTGTGTGTCTATGCATGTGTGTGAAAGTATATATATATCTTATATGTCTATTTGAATGTGACATATTCTATTCTTTAGAACTTGACACAAGAATATGAAGAAAAGAAATCTTCTTATAATATGCAATCAGCTAACCTGGAAACTCAGAGATCTCAGCTTGAAAAAGTAAGTTTATATTTTTTTTAGATATTTATTTTTTTTTAAGAACCTATTTTCTCATGGATGCTGTTTTTACTTCATTTTAAACCAAACTGGAGCAAATTTAATAAGGTTCACATATGTCATATATGAATAATAAGCAGAACATTTTGATTAAGATTATTCAAGCAATTAGTTAGCAAAAACTCCTACAAAAGTTTTAAAATCTAAATATCTACAAGCAGAGGAGATCATCATCATCAGCATCATCGTTTAATGTCCGCTTTCCATACTAGCATGGGTTGGACGTATGACTGAGGGCTGGCAAACCAGATGGCTGCACCAGGCTTCAATCTTGATCTGGCAGAGTTTCTACAGCTAGATCAAGATTGAAGCCTGGTGCAGCCATCTGGTTCGCCAGCCCTCAGTCAGAGATAACCTTAATAAGATCAGTTGATGAAAATGTTTAGACAATGTAGTTAATAGAGATTGGAGGAAGTAGAGTTATGTACCTGGATCTGAGGCACTATATGATAAACGTTATAAAACTTATGTGAGATGTAGTCCACCACATTATAACAATCTTTATAACCATTGTATTTCATACGTACAGAATCATATTTCTGCAAGGTGGTGGTGGGTGGGGTCATTTAGTTATCTCTTTCTAGTTTATTCTCATTGAATAATCCTAATGGAAATTAACATTTTTTAATAGGTTCTCCCTGGATAAAATCAGTTTTAAACATCATGTTATCATCATCAATCATCATTTTACATCCACTTTGCACGTTGGCATGGTTTGAATGCTTCATCATGATCCTAGTCCTTATTGGGAGTCACTGCTTTCATTCACTGATGTTTCTATGTATCGCTTTGGCTTGGTAGCTATGATTGGACACCCTTCCTGTTGCCAGCCACTTTACAGTGTGTTCTGGGTGCATTTTCTCATGGTACCAACTCAAGAGTTTGGTAAATCCTTCACAAGACAGAAGTAAAGAGATTTCATAGCCCTATGTTTTCTTCACTCATCTGCCATTCATCTTACAGTGGGAGGGTAGATATAATTCCGCCAAGGTTGACTTTGCCTTTCATCCTTTTGGGGTCGATTAAATAAGTACCAGTTACGCACTGGGGTCGATATAATCGACTTAATAACTATGTCTGTCCTTGTTTGTCCCCTCTGTGTTTAGCTCCTTGTGGATAATAAAGAAATAGGTAGATATAATCCTATCAAAAAAGAGAAAAGGAGCAGGTACCCTGTTATTAAAGCAAACATAATTTCATAACAAAATATTAAAAGATAGATAAGCCTCTTAATTCAACCAATGATAGAAAGTGAAGGAGGTGGACACCCTGTTATCAAACTAACATAATTTCATATCAAAATAAAATGGGTTGAAATGAGACTACAAAATCCAGCAAGAAAAGGAAACGGAATTGAGGTGGGTACTGTGTTATTAAAATCTCATAAATCCATGTCAAAATATAAAGTGTTGATAAGACTTCTGAGCTCTACCAAAGAAGGAAAGAGACGTGAGAGGAGTACCCTGTTATGAAAGCAACATAATTCCATGTTAGCATTGTGGTTAGAAATTGAAAATTAAGGTATGTTAAGGTAATTTGAAATGAGTAAATCTTTAACGAGTGTTGGAAGAAAAATTAGTCTAATCTACATTTACATTCAGTTTACTCCTTATTTGCTTAGTCTTCTTATTGCTTTGATTTTTGTCTTTCTTCTCTCCTTCCTTTCCTCTCTCATCTTTCTACTGTTACTCTCCCTTTTTCCTCCTACTACTTTACTGTTTATTGTTCCCCACTTCCCTTTAATTCATCCTTCTAATGCTTATGTTTTTTTTTTTTTTACCTCCCACTACTTCACTGTTTATTGTTTTTTCCCTTTCCTTTCTCTACGTATTTCAGTCTTCTCCTACTGCTGTACCCCTCACTCCCTTAGTGTCTATTTGAAGTTGTCTTATAGTTTCCTTTCTCCATTAAATAGCTCTTCCAAAAATGTTATATCATAATTTCTTGAAAAATATTCTGAAAGAGTTCGAAGCCAAATATGTTCAAGTTGTGTTGTTTAAAATTTTAGCGACCATAATACTAGAAATAATGTATGGTTTATTCATATAATGGAATATCTTCGTGTAGACACATAGAATCATTGTTTTTGTTTAACCCTAGGTCTGTCTTAATGAAGCAGGCCTATGAGATGATTGTAATACCTATTAGGGTCCCATTTATGGGTTAAATGAATTTTTGTAAGGGTAGATTGAACTGCTTAGCTGTGGTGAATGTAATCAGTCTAGGAGAAGAAAAACTCCAAAATTAATATCATCTTCCAGCATGTCCTAAGCCAGCACAGAAAAGTATGGTTGGTAAAACTAACATAATGTGTGTCTAATAATGTAGATTCAGATCAGAGGTAGTAGATGGCAGTCACCCTTGAAAGGAGGGCACATCAGCATCCCCAGACTGATCAGGAGTTCACTCCAGCAACCTCAGACTATGCCAGAGGAAAATAGCAGCAAATGAGGAGACAATTGTATTTCAAGTGTGACCATCCATCTTTTTTTTTTTACTCTTTTACTCTTTTACTTGTTTCAGTCATTTGACTGTGGCCATGCTGGAGCACCGCCTTTAGTCAAGCAAATCGACCCCAGGACTTATTCTTTGTAAGCCTAGTATTTATTCTATCGGTCCCTTTTGCTGAACTACTAAGTTACGGGGACGTAAGCACCCCAGCATTGGTTGTCAAGCGATGTTGGAGGGACAAACACACACACACACACACATACATACATACATACATACATACATACATAAATACGATGGGCTTCTTTCAGTTTCCGTCTACCAAATTGACTCACAGGGCTTTGGTCAGCCCAAGGCTATAGTAGAAGATGCCCAAAGTGCCATGCAGTGGGACTGAACCCAGAACCATGTGGTTCGTAAGCAAGCTACTTACCACACAGCCACTCCTATGCCTTTTGTTTATCTTTTTTTTACATATTTTTGTTTATCTTTTTTACATATGTATTATTTAGCACTACATTTTCAAATGTGTCCTTCCTTTTTTTAAACTATAGAGTACGATTTGAGGGAGATTTAGTTGCTGTTTCTAACTGTTTGAGCAACAATAAAAAATTTGTTTATTTTTTTTTACCTGTATTGTTTTTCTTTTGTGGTTTTATTTTTTTTAAATAGCAGCTGAAATTGGCTTCACTGAAGCTTTGATTCTTTAACACAATACTATTATGTCTATGTCTGAACTATTTCATGTAGGAAGTGCAAGCATACCGAGATGAGAGCAATGTGGAAGAGACAAGGTACCATTTGTTCAGTCAAAAGATTGCTATAATCAAAGCACAGAAGCAGAGAGTGTCTGAGGAAATTCAAGCTTACAAATCATTGGATGCACAGGACAAAAAGAAAACATTGAGGTAAATTACAGTATTCCTGAACAGTGAGAAATAGCTAAGTGATAGACAGCTGGGTGAACAGGGATGGTAGACAACTGGGTTGGTAAGTAGCTGGGTTGACAAGGTTGGCAAATAGCTAGATTGACAAAGTCAGTAAGTAGCTGAGTTGACAGGTGTTGGCAGATAGGTAGATTGACAGATAGCTGGGTTGGCAGGATTGGTAGATAGCTGGGGTGACAGGATTGTCATTGGGTTGAAGGATGGGTTGACTGACAGATAGCAGAGTTGACAGGGTTATTTGATGGGATTGACTGGTAGTTTTGGGTTGACAGGTTTTTAGCTTCACTGTGAGAGGGTTGTCAGTTGAATTGACAGGAAATTTGACTGCTAATTCTAGCAAGTTAGTGTATAGTTTCTGTATTTGTAGATGGTTGTGTTGATAATGAATAATAAATATAGTTTTGTGTTGTATTTGATAGGGCATGGCATCTTTCATGAATTTTCCATTTGCCATTTCAGAGAAATTTACCAAAGGAAAATCAAAGAACAGGAAAACATGGGTAAAAAGCTGCGTGAAAAGAAGAAATTCCTCCAAGATAACTACACTCCCAATTTGAAACAGATGAAAGTATGGAAAGATTTTCTTCGCATCATGGAGTGTAAGAAGCAATGCTTTGAGCAAGCATCTCTAAACCACAGTGGTTCTAAAGCAATGAATCCTGCTTGGGATACAGCTCTTCTAGAAGAAGACAGACTAGTTTTGTAAGGAGCTGAAAGAGAACTTAGAAGAACATAGTTAAACAATACCTGATATTCCGTCCAATTTGTTATTGTTATAAATAGATTATATTTTTTTTTCTGTACAACTACACAGCATGAAAAGTGGAGAAATTTAATGTACCAATGTATTTGGTAGCTTTGGAACATATTTAGTATTGGTTTGGAAATAATCTTGGAGCTATAACAAAGCCAAAGAGTGCAAGCTGATCTGATACACTACTTGTGCAGTTTTTGCCTAGAATTTGGGACATTCACCATCAAAATTTCCTTCCACTGCAAGACCATTTATGTAACATACCCACACTTCAGTATATAAAATGTTTTCATATTTATGCATATGCAAACGTATATTTTATGTAATTTAACTCCGAATGACAATATAGTCTTAAGACACTTCATTACAAATAGAATTAAATCATTCATTCATCATCATCATCATCCTCATTTAATGTCTGTTGTTCATGCTGCCATGGGTTGGACAGTTTGACCAGGGCTGGTAAACTGAGGGGCTGCACCAGACTCCAGTTTGATTTGGCATGGTTTCTATGGTTGGATGCCCTTTCTAACATCAACTAGTTCGAGAGTGTAATAGGTGCTTTTACATGCCACCAGCATGGGTGCCAGTTGTGTGACACCAGTATCTGCCATGTCTACGATTTCACTTCTTTTACTCAAGCATGGGTCTTTTACTCAAGCATGGTATATCACCAAAGGTCTCGGTCATTTGTTAATGATATTAGTTTTGTAGGCAGTGAGTCGGCAGAATCAGCAGCAAGCTGGACAAAATGCTTCTTTTATCTGTTTCAACCATTAGACTATGGCCATGCTGAGGCACTGCCTTGAAGAACTTTTAGTTGAACAGATCGATCCCCGTACCTTTTTTTTTAAACCTGGTACTTATTCTATCAGTCACTTTTTGCCAGACTGCTTAGTTATGGAGATATAAACACACCAACACTGGTTGTCAAGCAGTGATGGGGGCAAACAGACATACATCATCATCATCATCATTTAACGTCCGCTTTCCATGCTAGCATGGGTTGGACGGTTCAACTGGGGTCTGGGGAGCCCGAAGGCTGCACCAGGCCAGTCAGATCTGGCAGTGTTTCTACAGCTGGATGCCCTTCCTAACGCCAACCACTCCGAGAGTGTAGTGGGTGATTTTATGTGCCACCGACACAGGTGCCAGACGAGGCTGGCGAACGGCCACGCTCGGATGGTGTTTTTTATGTGCCACCGACACAGGTGCCAGACGAGGCTGGCAGACGGCCACGCTCGGATGGTGTTTTTATGTGCCACCGACACAGGTGCCAGATGAGGCTGGCGAACGGCCACAATCGGATGGTGTTTGTTACGTGCCCACAGCATGGAGGCCAGTCGATGCGGTACTGGCTACGGCCACGTTCGGATGGTTTTCTTGTGTGCCACCGGCACTGGTACCACAAAGATACAAATTCCATTGATGTTCATCTATTTTGATTTGTTTTGATTTGATACAAACACATAATGTACACGACAGGCTTCTTTCAGTTTCTGTTCACCAAATCCACTCAAAAGGCTTTGGTCAGCCTGAGACTACTATAGAAGACAGTTGCCCAAGGTTCTATGCAGTAGGACTGAATGTGGAACCATGTGGTTGGGAAGCAAGCTTCTTACCACACAGCCACAGTTACACTTAGTAGCATTTCTTCCAACTATACATTCTGAGTTCAAATTCCTCCAAGGTCAACTTTATTTATCATCCTTCCTGGATCAATAAAATAAGTACCTGTCAAATACTGTGGCAGGTCAATGAAATTGATTAGTCTCCACGTCCAAAATTTTAGGTTTTGTACCTATAGCAGAACAGATTAAATTAGTTTTGTAACAATTCTCTTTTAAGTAAAAAATTTGGAGGTGAAAACTGCACTTCCATGGGAAGAATTTGGTGGTGGGGGACTGTATCTGCAAATGAAGAAAGTTGAGGAAGGAGAATTCTAACTTAAGCAAATATTTTTGGGAGGACTGCATCTTTCAGTGAAAAATTGTGGTAGAAATTACATCAGTAAGTGAAGAGTTTGAGTTGAAGGACTGTATTTGTAACTGAAAATAAAAATGAGGCATTGTTTTTGTTGTTGTGCAGCTCCAAGTCAATCTAGATTAAGCAGATTTATGATCTTTCATTTGAATATAATATATCTGGTTTAGCATTATACAATGTGTCCTTGATTCTGTTTAAAGTCAGTAAGGTGTGAGTTGAAGGAGTTTTGGTTGCTATTTCTAGCAGATCGATTGGCTATGTAAAAGCTCCCTTATTGTTAAAATTGATAATTATTGTTTGTGATAATGGTTTCAAATTTTGGCCAGCAATTTCAGAGTAGGGACTAAGTCAATTACATCAACCCCAGTACACTTATTTTTATTGACCCCCAACCTTGGTGGAATTTGAACTCCTCCCAAAGGATTTTGCCCATGCGGCATTACTTTCAGTAGGAACAATAAAGTCAGATACTTTTGACCCGACAAATGAAGTGAGTTCATGCTCGCAGGACGGCCTGTTGTGCTACCCTTGGATCGTAGAGTGACCCACTGTTCTTGAGGAGACCTATTGAGTCAAGTATGTCAACACCAACATCAAAATAAGAATCAAATAGAAATTGTAGTTAAGATACCCGTGCCGGTGACACATAAAAAGCACCGTCAAAACGTGGCAGATACCAGCGCCGCCTGACTGACGTCCGTGTCAGTGGCATGTTAAAAGCACCAACCGATCGTGACCGTTTTCCAGCCTCCCCTGGCCCCTGTGCCGGTGGCACATAAAAAGCACCCACTACACTCACAGATTGGTTGGCGATAGGAAGGGCATCCAGCTGTTGGAACACTGCCAGATCAGACTGGAGCCTGTGCAGCCTCCTGGCCTCCCAGATCCCGGTCGAACCGTCCAACCCATGCTGGCATGGAAAACGGATGTTAAACGATGATGACTTTGTGAATGCACCTCATATGTTTGTATATAGATTTATGCATAAAAACATCAGCTGGCAAAAATGTGGCTGTGCAAAAACAAAACAAAAGCCAAAAAGCTGTCAACTGTAGGAGTATGGAATGTCCTTGCTAGTCTATCTTCTTGTGTGGTATGATATAAAAACAATAGCAATCTGGAATAAAAACTTAACAGCAACAATTAAAACGAACACATCATGACAGATGGATCAAAACTAACCTAAAAGCAAAATAGCAGACAAATTAAAACGTGATTGTCCTGATATTGTAGTCTGGGACCATAAAATAAAAATATTATTTGTTGTAGAAGCCAGTTGCCCACCTGGCAGATATGATTATTGTAAAAACAATTACAGAGGAATGCCAAGATCAGAGATGATTTTATAAACCTCAGTACCCAAAATACACTTACTGTTTTATACCCATTATTATTGGACCAATAGGATATATACCTATTTCTTTATTACCCACAAGGGGCTAAACACAGAGGGGACAAACAAGGACAGACAAACGGATTAAGTCGATTACATCGATTCCAGTGCATAACTGGTACTTAATTTATCGACTCCGAAAGGATGAAAGGCAAAGTCGACCTCGGCGGAATTTGAACTCAGAACGTAACGGCAGACGAAATACGGCTACGCATTTTGCCCAGCGTGCTAACATTTCTGCCAGCACGCTGCCTTCAATAGGATATATACCACTCCCACTTGGATCAGAGTGTGACTACACCCATTTTAGAATGTTGACATAGAATATTAAGACTTCTTTGAAACAACTTCACAACCGCCATAGTATATTCGTTTATGTAACTTTGAAGGTTTATATAATATCCAGCTGCAGAAAACGCACAAATACAAACATTTCTTAGATACACTGATTATGTTGAGGGATTTGTACAGGTAAATTTATGGTTTTGCTCTATTAAGAAAGAGGATATATATATATATATATATGAAATTTTTTTGGAATGAGATATAAATCCAAGACTGTGAAAGATTTTAGAACATTTATAAATATTATTTATATAAATATTATTTATAAATATTATTTATGTTCTAAAATTTTTCACAGCCTTGGATTTTGATCTCATTCCAAAAGAAATTTTTATATAGGCGCAGGAGTGGCTGTGTGGTAAGTAGCTTGCTAACCAGCCACATGGTTCCGGGTTCAGTCCCACTGCGTGGCATCTTGGGCAAATGTCTTCTGCTATAGCCCCAGGCCGACCAATGCCTTGTGAGTGGATTTGGTAGACGGAAACTGAAAGAAGCCTGTCGTATATATGTATATATATGTATGTGCGTGTATGTTTGTGTGTCTGTGTTTGTCCCCCTAGCATTGCTTGACAACCGATGCTAGTGTGTTTATGTCCCCGTCACTTAACGGTTCGGCAAAAGAGACCGATAGAATAAGTACTGGGCTTACAAAAAAGAATAAGTCCTGGGGTCGAGTTGCTCGATTAAAGGCGGTGCTCCAGCATGGCCGCAGTCAAATGACTGAAACAAGGAAAAGAGTAAAGAGTAAGAGTAAACATGTTGATATATGACCTACGTTGGACTCCTTATTCGCATAATCACTGAACCTGGAGCTTAACTATAGTCTGTCCATAGCACTTACTCAGCATTACCTGACACCTTTGGATTTTATTGACCCATTACTTCTCTTAACCTCTCTCTCTCTCTTTCTCTCTCTCTCTATGTATATAATTAAAATAAGCAACAAGGCTATCCAGAGATAATGCAGTACGATCGTTTCATGCAACTCCATTTAATTTAATGGAGTTGTGTAAAACGATCGTACTGCATTACCTCTGGATATCCTTGTTGCTTATTTTGATTCTAATCACCTTATTTTGAAATTGTATGGATAATACCGTACTAAATTCTGATGCCTCAACTTCGGTACCATATTCTTCTGAATCTAAATTTTTACTTATATATATTTATATATATATATATATATATATATAAATAGTAATGCAATACGAGAGTATTGCTTTCCAGTAAAGAATATCGGTACTTCGTTGTTCCATATATTTACTTCTATATATATATATATATATATATATACCGACTCAAAGAAGTAAAACATAAAAAGATAAATACTTGACTGGGACTTCAAATGTGTCTAATGGCGCGCACGTACTTAAGCCTGCATGCATGCGTGTGTGTATGTATGTATGTATGTATGAGTTCTCTGGCCCTGTGTGAGCCCAAATCGTTTTCTTCCTAGTTGGAAGGTTTTCATATGCGAAACACGATCTTTCAGATTGAGTGATGGTATCATGAAAAAACTAACCAATGACATTCAGCGATTTATTAACTGACGTTAGCAAAAATGGTTTATATCTAGTTTCACACCCTGCCACAAAAAAAAAAAAAAACAACCCAAAATAATAATAAATAAATAAATAAAATTTAAACAATAAATAAATGTAATAGGTGTACAAAAGGTGTGTAGAGAAAGAATCTGGAAATCAAAATATGCGCAAACGAACCGGGGATGGGGGAGAAGACTTTCGGAAAATTCACACCATCCGATTCCTCCCACCCCACCCCGATAACTTTCAGAAAAATGGATATCTTTTAATGAAATCTTATATGAATACCTTTCAAACGGCATAGATTACGATTATAAGTCTTGTGGGGAAAATGTTTTTTCCGAAGGGATAGAGAGAGGGTTTGGGGAAAATTCACACGATCCGATTTTTTCCCTCATAACTTTCATGAAAGTTTATACAAATACTTTTCAAACGGCATAGATCATGATTATAAAGAAATTTGTGAAGAAAATTGTTTCCGGAGTGTGGGGTGGGGAGTTTCGAAAAACGGTGTTTCGGGTCAGGAAGACCACATAAGCTCATTTTTTTTTTACTCCCCCATCCCAACTCCGAACCGATTTTGGCCAATTTTTTGCACTTATAAACTGTGGGAGGATCCTTTTTGGTATTAAAAAAAATTGTAAATATCTTCTCAGAAAAAAAGGGAGATTTGGCTGTTGTTTCTAGCATATCTCAAGACAACCCTCCTCATTTCTTGCTCACTCTCGCATTCATTGATGTTTTTCAATTTCTTTCTCCCCATCAAAGCGGTGAGCTTGCAGAAACGTTAGCACGCCGGGCGAAATGCGTAGCCGTATTTCGTCTGCCGTTACGTTCTCGGTTCAAATTCCGCCGAGGTCGACTTTGCCTTTCATCCTTTCGGGGTCGATAAATTAAGTACCAATTACGCACTGGGGTCGATGTAATCGACTTATTCCGTTTGTCTGGCCTTGTTTGTCCCCTCTGCGTTTAGCCCCTTGTTGGTAGTAAAGAAATAGGTATTTCATCCGCCGATACGTTCTGAGTTCAAATTCCGCCGAGGTGGACTTTGCCTTTCATCCTTTCGGGGTCGATTAAATAAGTGCCAGTTACGCACTGGAGTCGATATAATCGACTTAATCCGTTTGTCTTCTCTGTGTTTAACCCCTTGTGGGTTGTAAAGAGATAGGTATTTCGTCTGCCGTTACGTTCTGAGTTCAAATGTCGCCGAGGTCGACTTTGCCTTTCGTCTTTTCAGGATCGATAAATTAAGTACCAGTTGTGTACTGGGGTTGATATAATCGACTGGCCTCCTCCCCCAAAATTTCGGCCCTTGTGCCAAGAGCAGAAATGAATATTTTTCTCCCCATAAACACATTTATACTATAAAAAAAAAATTGAAAATTTATGATTTTTTTCAAAACCACTCCCCGCCCCTGATTGTTTCTGTTTATAATTTAAAATATTGGAGAGCCTGGGGTCATTTCTGGCTTTCAACCACAGTGATTTAAAAAAAGTATAGGTATATAAAAGATAATTAATTTTAATTGTATACTTTTCTGTTAGAAGATTTTTTTTTCTTACACACACACGGCCTCACTTAATTAAGATGGGGATAAAAATTTGAATTACCATTTTTTTGTTGGTGCTTATATCCCACCAAATGAGCACGCGTTTGGTCCATTGGTATCATCATTTTCCAAACCGTTTTTCATCATTTTGAAGGCTGTGGTGAAAAACAATTGTAAAAATCCCCGTCAAAACGGAGAAATTCCAACTTATGTGGTCTTCTTGATTCGAAACTCCTCTCTCTACCCTCTTGGACAAGCTTTTTCCAACAAATTTCCTTATAATTGTAATCTATGCCGTTTGAAAAGTATTTGTATAAACTCTCATTAAAAGATACCTGTTTTCCTGAAAGTTATGAGGGAAAAAATTGGATCGTGTGAATTTTCTCAAAATCCTCTCCACACCTTTCGAAAAAATTTTCCCCACTAATTTCCTTATAATCGTAATCTATGCCGTTTGAAAGGTACTTATATAAATTTTTATTAAAAGATATCCATTATCCTGAAAGTTACGGGGGAAAAATCGGATCGTGTGAATTTTCCGAAAGTTCTCTCCTCACCGCCGGTTCGTTTGCGCAAATTTTGGTTTTCGGATTCGTTTACTACACATTTTTTTACGTCTATTGCACCATTTTTTTTCTCTTTTTCTTTTTAGGTGGCCGAGTGTTAAACTATTAATTAACTGCAAAAATTAAAAGTTGTTAATTGCAGATCAGTCAAGCTTTAATTAAACTAAAAACATTGCTTATAAAAAGAAGAGCAAAAGACGGATAAAGTTTGTGCTGTGAGGGGAAATGAACCCTGACGTTTAGGATAGGGTCCTTCTTGGAAAGGCGCTTCTTAGAAACTAGAACATTGTTATTTCTTCGAAAAAAAAAAAAAAATACAGGATTTTAGGCGCAGGAGTGGCTTGCTAACCAACCACATGGTTCTGGGTTCAATCCCACTGCGTGGCATCTTGGGCAAGTGTCTTCTGCTATAGCCCCGGGCCGACCAATGCCTTGTGAGTGGATTTGGTAGACGGAAACTGAAAGAAGCCTGTCGTATATATGTATATATATATATATATATATGTATGTGTGTGTGTGTTTGTGTTTGTCCCCCTAGCATTGCTTGACAACCGATGCTGGTGTGTGTTTACGTCCCCGTCACTTAGCGGTTCGGCAAAAGAGACCGATAGAATAAGTACTGGGCTTACAAAGAATAAGTCCTGGGGTCGATTTGCTCGACTAAAGGCGGTGCTCCAGCATGGCCGCAGTCAAATGACTGAAACAAGAAAAAGAGAGATTCTCCCCGAAATATTAAAACTCACTTTTTCTCGCGTCACACCAACTTACCTTACCAATGTTAATTATTACGTGTTATTTAATGTTTCCACCACAGGTTGGCACTAGTATTTTCTCCGTCTTAATTTCACAGTACGACTAATTACAGGTTTCCTAAACATATTTATAGGATTTGTTTTTATAATCTAATGAGATAGTTCAGGTGACAATGAATTTTATGACATCGTGTAATTAAGTAAGTGAGGAGGAAATAGTTCAGAATATTTCAAGAGTACATTAGGAAAGAATAGAGTACAAACAGTACTTAATATTATTATCTAACATTTTTGATATATTTTAGAATTTCATATAGGTGCAGGGGTAGCTGTAAGGTAAGTAGCTTGCTTACCAACGACATGGTTCCAGGTTCAGTCCCACTGCATGGTACCTTGGGAAGGTACTATAGTCTCGGGCCGATCAAAGCCTTGAGTGGATTTGGTAGACGGAAACTGAAGGAAGCCCGTCGTATATATATATATATATATATTTATACGTATATATATATATATATTATATATATATATATAATATATATATAATATATATATATAATATATATATATGTGTGTGTGTGTGTGTGTGTGTGTGTTTGTCTCCCTCCCCACCATCGCTTGACAACCGATGCTGGTGTGTTTCGTAATTTAGCGGTTCGGCAAAAACAGACCGATAAAACAAGTAACTAGGCTTACAAAGAATAAGTCCTGGGGTCGATTTGTTCGACTGAAAGTGGTGCTCCAGCATGGCCACAGTCAAATGACTGAAACAAGTGAAAGAGTAACGTCAACTTTTAAAGGAACGTCATGACTAACGAATACACGGACAGAGGAGGTAATTTCTGAAATATTGCGAAAAACGAGTGATTAATCATAAAATTACCGCCATATATTCCGAAGTTTCATTATAAAAGTCATTGTTAACATTCCCAAGCTTAAATATATTCTTGGAATTTACAAAAAAAACAAAACAAAAAGACGAAGACGGGTGTGTAAACAACAAACAGATGTATTAGTTTAACGCTCGGGAAGTGAGAAAGTCTTTTACGTTTCGAACCTACGCTCTTCGACAGAAAGGAACACAGAAATAAACAGGCATAGAAAAAGGTATAGTGGCTATGTATGTATATATATATATATATATATAGATATATATATATATATATATATATATATATATATATGTGTGTGTGTGTGTGCATGTATGTATGTATGCATGCATGCATGCATGTATATAGTGAGATTTTACAAATAAGAAACAAAGGACGAAGACGGGTGTGTAAACAACAAACAGTTGTATTAGTTTAACGCTCGGGAAGTGAGAAAGTCTTTTACGTTTCGAACCTACGCTCTTCGACAGAAAGGAACACAGAAATAAACAGGCATAGAAAAAGGTATAGTGGCTATGTATGTATAATATATATATATATATATATATATATATATATATATATATATATATATATATATATGTATGTATGTGTGTGTGTGTGTGGTGTGTGTGTGTGTGGTGTGTGTGCATGTATGTATGTATGTATGCATGCATGCATGCATGTATATAGTGAGATTTTACAAATAAGAAACAAAGGACGAAGACGGGTGTGTAAATAACAAACAGTTGTATTAGTTTAACGCTCGGGAAGTGAGAAAGTCTTTTACGTTTCGACCTACGCTCTTCGACAGAAGGAACACAGAAATAAACAGGCATAGAAAAAGGTATAGTGGCTATGTATGTATATATATATATATATATATATATATATATATATATATATATATATATATATGTGTGTGTGTGTGCATGTATGTATGTATGTATGCATGCATGCATGTATATAGTGAGATTTTACAAATAAGAAACAAAGGACGAAGACGGGTGTGTAAACAACAAACAGTTGTATTAGTTTAACGCTCGGGAAGTGAGAAAGTCTTTTATGTTTCGAGCCTACGCTCTTCAACAGAAAGGAAGAGAGATATGTATGTATGCAAAAGGTGTGTAGAAAACGAATCTGGAAATCAAAATATGCGCAAACGAACCGGGGGTGGGGAGAAGACTTTCGGAAAATTCACACGATCCGATTCCCCCCACCCTACCCCGATAAGTTGGATGCGTCCTTACCAGATTGCAAAGACTATAGGAACCGGATTAGTTAAGTGGCAGTTGACGGGGGCAATCGTCAACAACCAGCGGTGGATCGCTCTGAAGAGAACGATTAGAGTAGAATCGATAACTTTTAGCAAAGATTTAAGAATAGAAAGAAATAGATTAAAGAAAGCTATTAGTTAAGGCATCGCGAAGGTCCCTGAATAAGGGTTGTTTAAGGATGTTGAATGAAACACCCATGTTTCCAGAGGTGAATTATTCAAACCCCAAAGAATTCCTCTCAACACATGGCTATGATGCTCCCCAACTACTTCTGCTCGTGGTCAGAGATGCACATATCGTCAGCCACTAAGGGACATGCTCAACTGGTCAAGATCAAACAATTGACAAGCAAATCTGTGGTTTTTGATCAGAATATTTGTTGTAGCCCATCTTTTATACCAAGACAAAACAATGTACATCAGTTAAGATCAGAAGCCATGAGAGCCACTGCCTGGTACTGCACCAGGGCATAGCCATGAGAGCCACTGCCTGGTCCTACATCAGGGCATAGCCATGAGAGCCACTACCTGGTACTGCATCAGGGCATGGATTATTATTATTATTATTTCCGCCAAGGTCGACTTTACCGTTCATCCTTTCGGGGTCGATAAATTAAGTACCAGTGAAACTCTGATGTACATGTAAACGATTATTCCCTTTACCCCAAATTTCAGGCCTTGTGCCTATAGTAGAAAGGATTATTATCATTATCGTCGTCGTCGTCGTCGTCATCATCATCATCATCATCATCATCATCATCGTTATCATTATTATTATTATTATTAGTAGTAGTAGTAGTAGTAGTAGTAGTAGTAGTAGTAGTAGTAGTATTGGCAGAATTGTTAGCACGCTGGACGAAATGATTGGCGGTATTTCGTCTGCCGCTACGTTCTGAGTTCAAATTCCGCCGAGGCCGACTTTGCCTTTCATCCTTTCGGGGTCGATAAATTAAATACCAGTTGAGTACTGAGGATCGATGTAATCGACTACCCCCTCCCCACAATTTCAGGCCTTTTACCTATAGTAGAAAGGATTATTATTATTATTATTATTATTATTATTATTATTATTATTATTATTATTATTATTATTATTATTATCATGTTTTATCCTTCTGTCTTCAAATTTTCTTCCGTTTCTCGCCGAGTGTTTTCCATACACCTAGGGTAGAGAAGGGCATTGTATGCATTCCCAGATTACACGCGCAAATTCAAAGATAAAATATGTATTTAAAAATTAATAACTAAATAAATTCATGGATGGATGTTATTTTCACAGCGATAGTGCTCTTCTCAGTACATGAGCTGTTCCAGTTAATAAGATTATTATTATTATTATTATTATTATTATTATTATTGTTATTGTTATTATTTCTACTATAGGCACAAGGCCTGAAATGTTGGTGGGGAGGACAGTCGATTACATCGACCTCAGTACTCAACTGGTACTTATTTCATCGATTACGATATGCTGAACTGTAGTGTCAACCTTGAGGATATTTGAACTCAGAATGTAAAACCGGAAGAAATACCACAAAGCATTTTGTCCGGCGCGCTTTATTTTTTTTCCGAGGTAGACAATTATGGTTTCCCTGGACTCCGTTCTTCATTTCAAATTGTTAATGGATAATTTGGAAATCTAATATAATTGAACGTGGCGTTGTCAGCACGATATATATTGTATTTCTCCAAGAATCCCCCGCTTTCATGAGACAAACGCGCCATGCTTCAGCAATTACATGGTCGACTCTTTTAGTTCTTGGAATGAATTATCTTCACGCTATCGCCACTTGCCAAAACTGCTACTCATGAATCTTAAACAAGATCCACTTGATACATGATGAAAGGAAAATGACGTCACTGGCAGCGTAATCAGTTTAAGACGTCAGGTGTCGTTCAAAACTTTTCAGCTGTTGAGCGTTTATAGCAAAGCCGTATAGGGCGCGCGTAGGTTTTGGTACGATATAATCACATACACACGCGCGCACGCATACACAGACACATATGTATACACATACATACATACATGCATACATACATACATACATACATACATACATACATACATACATACATACATACATACCTACATACGTACATACGTACATGCATACATACATACATACATACATACATACATACATACATACATACATACATACATACATACATACGTACATGCATACATACATATATAGGCGTAGGAGTGGCTTAGTGGTAAGTAGCTTGCTTACCAAACACATGGTTCCGGGTTCAGTCTCACTGCGTGGCACCTTGGGAAAGTGTCTTCTACTATAGCCTCGGGCCGACCAAAGCCTTGTGAGTGGATTTGGCAGACGGAAACTGAAAGAAGCCCGTCGTATATATGTATGTATATATATATATATATATATATATATATATATGTGTGTGTGTGTGGTGTGGTGTGTGTGTGTGTGTGTGTGTGTGTATTTGTGTGTCTGTGTTTGTCTCCCCAACATCACTTGACAACCGATGCTGGTGTTTTTACGCCTCCGTTACTTAGCGGTTCGGCAAAAGAGACCGATAGAATAAGTACTGGGCTTACAAAGAATAAGTCCTGGGGTTGATTTGCTCGTATATTTTAATACAACTTATTTTAATACAATGCTGTATATTTTAATACAACTGCTATAGAGTACCCAGTGTCTTATTTCAAATTTTGGCACAAGACCAGCAATTTCTACCTCTGTGCTCAAATGGCACGTATTATTCCGACCCCGAAAAGAATGAAAGGCTAGCTCGACATCCGTGGAATTCGAACTCGAACTTAGAGACGGACGAAATGCTGCGATGCAATTTTACCGGTGCACTAACGATTCTACCAACTCATAAGCCTTAAAGTGATTTAAAATTTATGTAATGATATATACATACAAATACTAGGAAGTACGAATATTGATATTTAAATGATTATACACACACACACACACACACACACGCACGCAAACATACATACATTCATACGATCATACATACGTAATACATTCTTGTATACATACATACATTTATACACACATCCTTGCATACATACATACATACATACATACATACATACATACATACATACATACATACATACATACATACATACATACATACATACATACATGATGGTTGCAACTCGGTTTCGAGTAGTGCCATCGCTTGATTGTTCTCCTAAACACGGGCAAAATGGACATGGCTTTTTAGTCTCGCTATGAACTTATTCTCTTTTGCACTAATGTGACAATGATGGGTGCCTCATGCAGTAGGTGTTTCGGTGAGCCTTCATATGACGTTTCAGACCACCTCCTGACGCACATTTTTTCCCACATTCATTGCAAATAGTGACGCCATACAATGTACGGTTACAAACACAGACACAACCACACTCGTTACATATGTAAAATCGGACTATACGCAAACATTTCTACGAAAATTTATATCAAGACCATTACGAACATCACTCTTAAGCTTTTTCATGTTCGATACGATTTCGTTCGAATTCCTTTCTTTCAACATGCACTGCTCCTCTCCACGATGAACGATCTAGAACGAGGTTTTTCCAGCCATTAGTTCAAGCCAGCGGGGCTAGACCGAGGGGACGGTAAAAGGCCTGACGATATGACAGTTTTCCCGTTCTGTGGCGGTAGGCCCCCTCATCTTGGACGCCACATGCTGTGAGACCTTCTCCAGCGTCAACTTAGTGTGTTCAGCTACCAGCCCAGGCTCTACTGCTCTTCAAGCTGATAAAAGCAAACTGTCAAAGTACTGATCGTTCTCTGACGGGTTTATGGTCGAACCTGTGGCAATGGAGACCTCCGGCGTTCTCGGCCAGTGAACCATATCCCTGCACACCACTATCGGGGCGGAGATGGCTGTTCGCAAGTGCGAGCTTCGTTGGTCAGTGTGGCTGTTCCAGTGCATCTCCCTCGCTATCCTCCAGGACAACATCTTTTCCATTTTCTCTGCTGGGACAATGAGGCCATCTAACTTATTTTATAAAATTACACACACACACACACATATGATCAATTCAAATAAACAATC
>NC_043003.1:78530551-78568051 GCF_006345805.1 Octopus sinensis | reverse complement strand
AAATCCGCAGATGTTGACTTTGCCTTTCATCTTTTCGGGATCGATAAAATAAGTACTGGCTGAACCTTAGAGACCGATGCAATCGACATACCGCTTCCCTCAAAATTGCTGTCCTTGTGCCAAAATAAAACAGGATTATGTAAAGTAGTGGAGGCGGCGAGCTGCTAGAATCGTTACTGAGCCGGACAAACTGCTTAACGGCATTTCTTTCGGCTTTACCAACTGAGATCAAATTCCACCGAGGTCGACTTAGTTTTTTCATCTTTTTGGAGTTGATAATGTAAGAACTAGTTGAGCACTGGGGTCGGTGTGATCTATTAATCTCTCCCCTCCCCCACCCCACCAAGTTGCTGGCCTTATGCCAGAATGTGAACCATACGGGTGGGGTGGGGTGGGGTTGCTGGTAGATTCGCCAGGGCGCTGGAAAAATTGCTTTGCAGTATTTGTTCCGGCTCTTTACGTTCTGATCTCAAATCGTACCGAGGTCAACTTTGCTTTTCATCTTTTCGGTGTTGGTTTTGATTTCGACTATTACCATCCCTTCAAAATTGTCTGCTTTGTACCTAAATAGGAAACCACCGTAGTAAGTAGAAGCACACCTATAATCGTCTGGTTAAGATATTTGCGTCATAATCACTTGATTTCTATTATGATCCCGCAGCGCGGCACCTTGTATCCGTGTGTGTGTGTGAAGCTTGTATGTATTGTACTAAGATTACTCTGTCACTACAATGAGTTTTGAAAATTCTTGTTGATCACTTTGGTACACTGACTAAAACTAATGAAAAAAAAATGAAAAACGTGGATACCAAGAATTATTTTTAATCTACAGTCAACTTACCTTTAAATAAGTACCATAGAAACATCTCATTAATTTTGGTAGCGTGAGTGCTATAAGATCTTTTATCTTTTACTCGTTTTAGTCATCAAACTGCGGCCATGCTGGGGCACTATCTTGAAGAATTTTAGTCGAAAGAATCGACCCTAGTACTTTTTTCTTTTGTTTTGTTTGAAGCCTGGAAGTTATTCTATTGGTCTCTTTTATCGAAGTATTAAGTTACGAGGATGTAAATACACGCACACCGGTCGTCAAGCGTTGGTGGAAGACAAGCATTGGCATAAAGACGTACACACATATGTATACGATGGGCTTCTTTCAGTTTCCGTCTACCAAATCCATTTAGAAGGCTTTGGTCACAGCTATAGTAGAAGACACTGGCTCAAGGTGCCACGCACTAGGACTGAACACAAAACTATGTGGTTAGGAAACAGTCTTTCATTATCACATCCACCAATACGACCACCACTTCCAACACTACCACTACCACTACCACTACCAGCACCATTCCAATATTGTTTCATAATACGGCAATATTATGTTCAAGTCCTACTGTGAGACCCTAAAACTGGCAAGTGTGTCACCCCAAAGAGTACCTAAAACTGTCGGCACCATCAACAGTTCAGTTTCACTACACCTATTGCTGCGTAAATTAGTCGAGAAAAGAATGAATTTTCAACGAGTAATTTTTTTATACTGTAAGGTTGCTTAGAATCAAAGGTCAGAAAAGTCTAGCAAGACAACCTCTCTGGTCTCTGATGCTACGCTAAAATACTATTGTTCTTTTTAGACAAGGTGAACTCGACCATTTTTTGCTCGCGGATCCCTTTCATTCCTATTTTACTCTACTTGACCTCAATAGCCATTTAAAGTTTTCAAGAAACCTATTATATTTTTATAATTAAATATCATTGGGAATTGTACAAAAAACTATGGATCTTTTCATTTCCAAGGCCTGTTTTGTCAGATTTTTCTAGTTAACTAAATAATTTGAAACTTCGTATACAGGTAGAGTGTCTCAAAAGAAAACACTAGTTTCAACTTGTTTATTTGAGAAAAATGTATTTTATAACTTTAAGGGTAGATTAAATCTGCGAATTTTAACCAATCGTATTGTTTGTTTTCATTTGAAATAATTAACTGCATTATCTTAGTGTGACGTAGACAGCTGTGCGTAGGTCTGTGTTTTGTGTGCGTGTGTGTGTGTTTGATGGGGTGTGGGAGACAGAAAGTATGTTGTGTAAGTGAAGTACTTCTGTTAGTGTGTGTGAAGAGACAGAGAGAGAGTAATGTGTGAAAGAGAGAGATAACTGAATTTTTTTACTCGGTGTATGTGTATATGTATGTATGCATGTATGTGTGTGTGTGTATGTATCTATGTATGTTTGTGTGTGTATGTGTGTGTATGTATGTGTGTGTGTGTATGTATGTATAGCCGATTCAGTGTTTACATTATTTCGAGTTAAAACGAAAGATTACCAAAAAAAATTTTGTTTATATCTTCGATCACTGTCATTATTCCATTGAGTCAACCTCATTATTTTCTACATAGCAAAGGTAATCTTTCGTTTTAACTCGAAATAATGTAAACACTGAATCGGCCATACATACATACACACACACACATACATACACACACATACGAAAGCTTGCCAAAGATAAAAAGTTACAGAAATAAAAGTTACACGAATAAAGTAAAGAATAAAAATCACAAAAAATATACGAAAATTTACAAAAACTAAGTTAGTTATATAATATATAAGTTTAATATATAAGTTAGTTAATAATATATAAAAAAAATGTGAATAGAAACTGAAGGAATGCGGTAACCGGGTGTTTACATTTCACGTATGTTAAATACGTCAGCAAAATAGCCGTTTACGTCTATTGAGACGGAGTAAATAATATGAAGCCGAAAGACCGAATACCATTGGTTAAAATTCTAATTTTTAAACAACGTTAAACTTTGAAATTACAATTCCGTTTTCATTCTGGTTTACAATTATGTTTTCTTTCGACACATTCTACCAGTATACGAAGTTTCAAATTGTTTGGTTAAGTAGGAAAAATCTGAAAAAACAGGCCTTGGAAATGAAAAGATCCAAAACTATTAAGATATTTTGAGTATTGTAAGAGTATAACCGAATTATTGCACATACATTTTAACAACTAAATTTTATATAGACCCCTAAGGGTCATGTGAACCCAGCTTCAGAACCACTGGAGTAGACACAATACACAGTCTGATTTAACATTCATCTGGTTCTTGGGTATCTTTAGTAGAGTTAACTTTGTTGCACGTAACCAAACTAGGTTTCCGTTTTCTGGATAACATCCTGTAACTTCTGGGAGAAGCTGCAGTAACAGTCAGCCTATAATTCCGTATCGTCTTTTCTCACCCCTTCGTTACTGTTGACAACGTGAACAAAGAATTTCGAGTGATCACTGATATCTAGCTGGGTTGTTTACAGGGATAAATACAATGGAAACTCACGTGTCTTAGTTTACTCTTCCCTTCCTTTCCCCATTTAATCTCATTTGCGAACAATGAAATAAATCAACAGTAATTTGTATATTTATTGTTAATACGTGGAGGCAGGTTCAGAAGCAAAATATGCTGGTCGGTGTACTGTACTTCATAGAATAATTTCTCTCTTTAGGCGGCGAGCTGGCAGAAACGTTAGCACGCCGTGCGAAATGCTATGTGGTATTTCGTCCGCCGCTGCGTTCTGAGTTCAAATTCCGCCGAGGTCGACTTTGCCTTTCATCCTTTCGGGGTCGATAAATTAAGTAGCAGTTACGTATTGGGGTCGATGTAATCGACTTAATCCGTTTGTCTGTCCTTGTTTGTCCTCTCTGTGTTTAGCCCCTTGTGGGTAGTAAAGAAATAGGTATTTCGTCTGCCGCTACGTTCTGAGTTCAAATTCCGCCGAGGTCGACTTTGCCTTTCATCCTTTCGGGGTCGATAAATTAAGTACCAGTTATGTAGCACTGGGGTCGATGTTAGACGCTACTCATCATCTCATACCAGAATATCCAGCCAAAACTCAATGGCACTGATATTCACTTGCCTCCATCAACGATAGAGTTATGTGGGTTTGCCTTATGTATTGTTGATCGTGTGTATTGTAGATTGCCATCTCCTCAACTCATAGAACATTACTATCCATTCAGCTAAAGATGCCTTCAGGCATCACACAGTCCGCAAGACTTCCATTATATCCAATTGTATTTGTCATTCTGAGCCCTTGCCTGGAGATTACCAGCTTTATGGAATCTATAGGTAGTACTTCTGCAGGGAAAGTTTGTATTTAAGTTGCCTGCTATGCACTTAACTTCACAAAAGCTTTCTTCTTCGTACACGTTTCACCTCTATCTACACATACAGACCAAATGCAGAAACACTTCAAGTTGCTTCAAAATAATAATGCTACAGACTCTGGCAATGCTCCTTCCATTACCCTCAAAAGGCGGGCTCTAGAATAAGTTCCTGTCTTTGCTAATTACGTCAATTTTTGTATCATTACAGAGGTATAATCGCATCTTTGGAAACATGTAACAGTACGTCCCATTCCCAAGAAGGATCACCTTTCTGATATGATTCACTATTGACCTACTGTTTTCACTTACAACAGTTCAAAAGTTAGCGGAGAAATGTTGCTACTAATCAGTTTTTCAACACCTTCAATCACTTTCTCCTTCACCAGCAATCACCACTTCAGCTTCCGTGAAGCTCTATCTTCTGAGATCTATTCTTAAATTTTCCGTTACTCAATGATCCCACGACCTTCAGAAATTCGACGAAAGCAATGTTGTTGCTTGATGTTAATTAGCCAAGCTTTCATTTGTGAGAAATTCGTAACTAAATTGCCTAAGGGCCTTCCTTTTCTCTCACCTCGTCCTGACTTTCTCTCTCTCTCTCTCTTTTTAACCCTCCTTCTATAAACGTTAGGCTACATCTCATCAGCTCCTTCCTTCCTATGTATTAACGATCTACTTGCCTATTTCTTTACTGCTCACACAGAGGGGACAAAACAAGGACAGACAAACGGATTAAGTCGATTATATCGACCCCAGTGCGTAACTGGCACTTATTTAATCGACCCTGAAAGGATGAAAGGTAAAGTCGACCTCGGCGGAATTTGAACTCAGAACGTAAAGGGAGACGAAATATTAACGATATACGTACTTGTTTTATTACTGTCCACAAGGGGCTACACACAGAGGGGACAAAGAAGGACAGACAAACGAATTAAGTCGATTATATCGACCTCAATGCGTAACTGGTACTTATTTAATCGACCCCGAAAGGATGAAAGGCAAAGTCGACCTCGGCGGAATTTGAACTCAGAACGCAGCGGCAGACGAAATATTAACGATATACTTACCTGTTTTATTACTGCCCACAAGGGGCTACACACAGAGGGGACAAACAAGGGCAGACAAACGGATTAAGTCGATTACATCGACCCCAGTGCGTAACTGGTACTTATTTAATCGACCCCGAAAGGATGAAAGGCAAAATCGACCTCGGCGGAATTTGAACTCAGAACGTAGCAGCAGACGAAATACCACAAAGCATTTCGCCCGGCGTGCTAATTAACGATCTACTTACCGTCACCTTCAATAATGCTTGTGCCTATCCCCCTCCTCCTCCGTATACAGACGTAATCCACATGTCACCAAGATACTTCACGTCAAACCTGCGCGACTTCCATAAACGTACATCTCGAAAACATTCCTCATTGGAGATATAAGTTCATCCCCAACAGTACAAAAGCACAAATTCATATAATATCAAAGAAACAATATAGCACCTCACTATCTCTAGAGTGGAAACAGCATGCAGCTAAAATCCTCAAAGTCATTTCAAATATTAAACCTTACAATCTCCGGTTACCGTTGTTGGGTGACTATTCTTATATAACATAGCTAAGACTGCATCCCAGAGACAAGGTTTCTTTTTCAGGATAGACCAATTACCAATTCTCTACACTTTCGAGTAAAATCCATCTTTCAGTACTTCTCATATACTTGAAGTGGTACTGTTGCCGCCACAAGCAAAACGAGGCGGGACTGTTACAGCTACTCGTTGTAAAATAATGATTAAAAAAATAAAGATAGCATCCAAAAGAATTATCTAAAAAAAAAAAAAATTGTTTTATTTGTTGTTCCTGCTTATTTTCTGTTAGTTCTTTGTTTCTTTTTGTGATTTTGCTATTGTTATTTCATTTGATGGAGTATCAAAGAAATTTGTGGGTCTGCCAAATAATTTGTAAATAATGGTTGCAAGTCGAGAGAGAAGAAAAACAAATAATAATAATTATAAAGTTAATTATGACGAATGATTTTTAAATATAGAAATGCAAGTTTAACTCTTTAGACACACTACTCGTAATAAATGTTTGAGCATATATCTCAGTCTGGCTAACAACCCTTTAGCGACATTAATTAATGTGTGGGCATGTCATCCTGACTAATTAACCATTAGCTACACTAATTAATCTATTTGGTATGTTATTCTGGCTGCAAAAATATAATGAAAATTAATACCTTATTTTCCAACATACCAGTCGAATTTTTCAGGCTAAAATTTACAGCCAAAAAAGATAGGTTGACTTATACACTTTACAGACCCAAAAATCCCTTGTGAAATCAAGCAAGATTTGGCAAGAAAGTGACGACTTTTTTGCCAGGAAATACTGAAGTTAAAAATGGAATTTTATCCCTTCTAAAAATGGTAAAACAACCAGCATCGCTTATAAACGACATCCGTCTCTTGGCATAATTTCGGCAAATCACTGAATACTTAAAGGGTTAGCAAGAAACAAAGAGTATCGTTGATTCAACAAGCATCTTACTTTTTAGTATTTATTTTATCGAACCTGGAGAGATGAAAGAAAAAGTTGACTTTATCGACTGTCACTCCATCGAACTCGGCGATGATCATTCATTTGTTCGCGCGACTGAATTCCTACTCATAAAAGTTTTCTTTCTGTTTAAGCACAAAACCTGAAATTTTAAGAGCTGGGGCTAGTTAATTACATCGATTTTGTGCTCAACAGGTACTTATTTTATTGACCCTGAAAGGATGAAAGGCAAAGCCAAACTCGACGGAATTTGAACTAAAAATGTAAAGCCGTAAGAAATGTGACTAAGCATTTTGACCGGCAAGCTAATGATTCTATCACCCTGTACTCTTCCTACTCGTAAGATTAGCGTATTAGTGGCTGAGGATTCCTCGAACATCTTTACTCTGTATGAACGACGTAACAAGACTTTAAAGAACATGTACAATCCAAAGAAAAAGAAAAATCGACTCTTGTACGGGACTGATACTTTATTAATCGATCCCGAAAGAATGAAAGGCGAAATTTACCACACCGGGTCTTTAACTCAAAATGCACGACACTTTGAATAGTTAATGAATATTTGGTAAGGCTACTGCAATGAATTCCAGATTTGAACTGAAGATATAAAGGGACAATAGTAAATATCCCAAGTTCTTTAATCTCATGATTCACCGTTTCCGCAGAGGTTGCTGCCCTCACTTTATAACAGACAATTTAATTTATTTCATTAAACCGCATTTAAGTATATGAGGCAATTAATAAAACATATCCAGTTGTTGAACATCGCTCTTGTAATAAATTAATGAGAAAAGATATGGAACATGTTATATTAATGATAATTAACTGAATGTAACGAGATCACATACATTTTTCTTTTTACAGTGAAAAAAAAAAAGAATTACATTTATCCTTATGTCTCGTACCTAAATTAATGGTAAATTTCTCTTAAAATTATCTAAAGGCTATATGTTTCTCTATGTAAACCGTTCTAATTAGAATTACGTCTATTCTACATTTCAACTGAGTCACTTATCAAATTGATATGTCTATATTAAAACATCTAAAAAGAAAATTTTGAAACATTTTTGAAATTTGAAACTCCTTAAGTCTGGAATATTTTAGATAAAATCAAATCTCAGGGTGTATCAGATATTACGAATATTTCTTTTTTTAGCAATCCATCGCCTCCTCTTTTTCCACCTCCTCCTTTATTTTACAGATTCCTATACCTCACCCACACCACCTTTCCCCACTTCGTGGTATTACTAAGAAGAGCCGGTCACACAACACTAAAGAAGATAACACAAGATATTTCAAGGTGATAATAATAAATCCAACACCCACAACCAAAATACATTTACCTGCAAGATTGACGATTTCAGAATAAACCTTCGACTCTATTTCAAACATGTGCATATAAACAGCAACTGTTACACTTTGATGGAAGCCAAATTTCCCGACTCCGCTTCACCTACGACCAGAAAGTACAGGCTTACAAACGAGTATATGAAGGAACCATTATATGGTTGCTTGACATGCGAAAAATAGCAGGTAAACCATCCTTAAATTAGTTCTTATTGGCCTTTTTACATAGGTACATTGAGTGATTTAGCTCAAAACTCCCTAGATTTGATACAAAATAGAAAAGACAGGATAACCAGGCTGAAGCACCTGTGATATTAAGTCGCTGGGTCAGTGATCTCTCGGGGTTAAATAGCAACTTCAACAACAAATGCACATAAACAGACAGGGTAGAGGAGAGAATACAACATGAGAGTTTCCGCAGTATAATTTGTTCTAACAAAACAGCCACATTTAAGTGGAAATAAATATTGATTTCAAATTTTGACACAAGGCCAGCAACTTCAGGGGAGAGCGTAAGTCAATTACACGACTCCAGTTATTTTATCGACCGCGAAATGTTGAAAGGAAAAGTCGACTTCGGTGGAATTTGAACTCAGAACGTGAAAACGGACGAAGTGATGCTAAGCATCTCGCTTGGCGTACTAACGATTCTGTCCGCTCGTTACCTTAAAAATAATAAATGCGCCCTTTTAAAGCCTAGCCAGGCTCATGGGCCCGGTTTTCCGGTTTCTATGGCGTATGTGTTCCCCAGCAGGACGGGACGCCAGTCCATCGTAGCGTTACTCATTTTTGCCAGCTGAGTGGACTGGAGCAACGTGAAATGAAGTGTTTTGCTCAAGAACACAACGCGTCGCCCGGTCCAGGAATCGAAACCACAATCTTACGATCATGATGCTGACACCCTAACCACTAAGCCACGCGTCTCCACAACTCGTTACTTTGGTGGAGATAAATGTTACCTCTCAGAATACATGTCTAGACTGTTTCACACTATTCCCCTTAAGAGCAACCATTTCAAGTCGGAGTATGCATTAAGCCTCTAAGCTAGGCAAAAGCAACATGTTCTTGAGTCACGCCTGGAAGGTTCAATCGAAGTTGATGTGGGGCTACACCATCGCAACAATAACATACATCAACATTACCTAGGCGAGACAAGAGCTTTCCACTTTTTGCTGTAGGGTGGAGGTCACAGGTTTTTATCGATTTGTTGGATTTTCTCTGCACCAACGCTGTATAATAGTAATAACACCTACCACTGCTCATCTTTGAATTTGTGGTTTCGATATCTAATTTTGCTTTGACCTTTACTCTTCTCTGAGTCAATGAAGTAGCCTCAACACAGTTGCTTGGCTTACTAGAAATAGCAGCCCAAATCTCCATTATATCTTTCTCTAATATATTTTCTAATGGAGGATACACTGGATAATGTAGTTTTGTTTCTATACAGTTAGGACCTAGCTGGAATATCTTTGATCATAAACATTGATCTACGGTTGACCTAGGGTTAAATAACAATAACGACAAAAGTAACTTTCTCCGCCTACCTTTCTATCTAGCTGAGACAATTGATACCTTTCAATTACACGCAGTATTTTGTTTATATTATACTTACAATATGGTATAAGCGTCATTGAAGACTCAGTCTTCCGCAAATCTTATCTTTTAATAATGGTTTCTCCACATTTTTTAATACTCCATCTATCCATCCATCCATCCATCCATCCATCCATCCATCCATTCATTCATTCATCCATCATCCATCCATCCATCCATTCATCCATCCATTCATCCATCCATCTTCGTCTACCGTTTTTGGGAGGGTCGTGCGAGTAGAGTCCTCAGGTACCTCTTCCATAGAGTCCTATCAGAAACAAATGTCATTAGATTTTCCGGTTGGATTCCAGAACGTAACCAACAAAGATATGGATATTATCCATCCATCTTGCTTTTTGGCTAATCCTAGGTCTCCTTGCTGAGCCTATACTTTTTTCCATCCACCGGTGGGGCATACATTTTTCTGGAAAGTTATAGTGGGGTCCTGGGGAAAAATAAGTTAGGAAACACTGGGATAAACAGTCAGGTAATTTCATTGTACATCAACGACGTAACTACTTACACAATTCTCAAAAAGGAAAACGGCACATCCCTCCACATTCCTAACAATCGAAGCTCTTCGTCTCAAATTTCAAAACGATTCGCTAGCAACTACTCTTCACCTGACGAGAGGATAGTTGTAGGTAACCGTTTGAGCTGTGCAATATATTCACTTAATATGAAACTATTACCTGCATGCAAACATACATACATACATCATACATACATACATACATACATACATACATACATACATACATACATACATACATACATACATACATACATACATACATACATACAAAAATACCCTGTTGTTAATGTTGAAATTCCACTGAAGGAATCTTGATTCTAGATTAGAAACCGTTTCTTTCAAGAAATCTTGAAATAAACTGAATAGTGACGTACATACACAGACATGTAAATAGACACCCCATAAAACATCGTTTTATATTTATTCTAACTTATAAAGGTTTATATTTTTTATTAATTGACATTTTTATGCTTAAGGTTCTATATGTGACGTTTAATCATACCATGTACAAAAGAAGCCTTGGAACTGTCTGAATTTCAAAGCGACCGTATTGTGGGTCATTCTGAAGGTAAACATAGCGTACAATCGCAGAAAACCTTGGGATCCCACTTTCTATAGTTAATAAAGTGATTGTGCAATTCCCCTGAGAGGAGAAGGAGTCCACATCACCTCACCCAGATCAAACAGGGTCTTCTGACAGGACCCTTCTCTTTGCTAAGAGAAGTGTGGAGGATAATCCCCGTTGCAAGGCTTCTGACATTGTAGTACAAGTTGATGTCAGTTTCAGAACAGCTGTCAGGTATCTCCACAAACTAGGTTACTATGGCGAAACAGAAAGAAGGAAGCCACTTCTTCAACCAACTAACATCAAGCGGAGAAAAGATTGGGCCAGTGAGATGATGGAGAGGCCACTAGCATTTGGGGCACTGTCATATTCTCTGATGAGTCCAGATTTGCTGTATTTCCTGGCAGTGGTCGAGTGTCGGCCTGGAGACTCTGCCATCAAGAATTTGATGTGAAACGATTGCAGCCAACAATGAAACAGGGCAGCTATTCTGTGATGGTCTGGAGAGCAATTTGGAGCAATGGTTGATCAGAGCTGGTGGCGAGTAAGGGAAACATAAACTCAGATAAATATGTGTCCATATTGCAGAAAGGACTCCTTACAATCTTCTCCGGTGGTGAAATGATTAAAGAAGACTCTTTATGGAAGATGGGGCTCCTTGACACACGGTTAAAATGACCCAAGATTTGTTGGATGAGAATGGCATTAAAAAGCTTCCATGGCCAAGCCAGTCACCAGATATAAACCCTATTGAACATCTCTGGAACATAATGGACAGGACACTTCATAAAAATAACAAGAAAGCATATTCAAAGCCAGATCTTTTGAGATTACTGCATGAAACTTGGCAAGAAATTCCGCAAGAGAATATTCGGCATCTGATCAGTAACATGCCTAAAAGGGTCCTTGCATTGGAAAATGCAAAGGGCATGTCTACCGAATATTAAGTATTCACATTATAACAATTAATAAATAATTTGTATGTATAATTTCAAATTTAAATAAATTTTAATGATTATAGGGTTGTCTGTTTACTTCTGTCATGTCTATGTACATACATAGATACATGCATGCAAATATACATATACATATAGATCTATCTATCTATCTATCTATCTATCTATCTATCTATCTATCTATCTATCTATCTATCTATCTATCTATCTATCTATCTCTCTCTCTCTCTCTCTCTATATATATATATATATATATATATATAGTCATTTGGTAATTCTAAGGGCGAACGAGCACTATTTTGTACTCTACAACGTTCCTAACATAATACACCTGAAATTATATACGTGGTTTGATCAATATGTATCCGGACTGTTGCCATAGTACCGAAGCTGTAACACGCAGAGTGAAGCCGCTTGGACTCTGCTGTGTATGCGCACTAAGTTTTAACCTTCTAGCTTATTTCCGCTGTTTAGCGTGTGATCGTAACGTTGACCATTGTAGGGAAAGTTGAGCAGAGAATTTGCTTCAAATGTTGCCAAAAGCTTGGCGATACCTACTCAGCGGCTTATGCAAAGTTTTCAAAGATTTTTCATAGATCTCGACACAATCAAGTAAATCTTCAGCAACTGAAACCTGAGCGTCTTCTTGGTCATCTGAAAGCAGTTTTGGCACAAACTTAGCAGACACGCGCCTCATACACATATCTTCAGTGATAATGGACTGAACTGAACCGTAACTAATCTGCACATCCTCTGATAGCTCACGGATAGTGATTCGGCGATTTTCCCTCACACTTGTACGTACATTTGCGATATTTTTCTCAGTTCTGTTGGGTGCGGGTCTCCCAGAACGTTCCTCAATATCGACGTTTTTTCGGCTATCTTCGAAACGTCTGAAACACTCGTACACTTCTATGCGGCTCATACGCTTTCTGCAACTTTGTGTAGGGCTCTGAGCTGGTATCGTCATAACAACTTTCTCTCTTATAGTCAATGCAACGATCACATGCTACACACCTTTCTACCAAGCCCTGCTGCAAACAGCAGAAGTGTGTTAGAACGTTAAAACTTAGTGCGCATGCACAGCAGAGTTCAAAGTCAATTTTTACCAAGCGGCTTCACTCTGCGTGCTTTAGCTTTGTTACTATAGCAACAGTCCGGATACTTATTGTTCAGACCTCGTATATACATATGTGTATGCATGTATGTATGCATGTATGTATGCATGTATGTATGTATGTATGTATGTATGTATGTATGTATGTATGTATGTATGTATGTACGTATGTATGTACGTACGTACGTACGTATGTATGTTTGTATGTATGTATGTATATATGTATATATCTGCGTTGTGTAACTATTCGCTTGTGACTCAATAGAATTTCTCCTTATTTTCAATGTCATCAGTAACACTCTTAAGTTCCCCATTTTACTTAGTGTGTGTGTGTGTGTATGTGTGTGTGTGTGTGTGTGTGTGTATGTGTGTGTGTGTGTGTGTGCCTGTGTGTGTGTCTCTGTGTGTTTAATCGTTTCGTGCGCCGATGACCTTCGTAGGCCCTCAGAGACTGGTTAGATTGGTGCGTTTGATGTTTAGCTTAAAAAAACAGCTGCACGTCGACGCCTAGATGGTATATAAATATACACACTGAATATAGAGTTCTCTTCCTCTTTCGCTTTTTTTCTGCAGAATTTTATGTATACGTGTGTCCGTGTGTCGGGTTGTATTGCTGAGCAGCATATGTATATGTGCATCTGTATATACATACATACATACATACATACATACATATATATATATATATATATATATATTATATATATATATATATATATATATATATGTATGTGTATATATATATATATGTATGTATATATATGTATGTGTATATATATATATATATATATATATATATATACATTCGTACACACATACATACATACATATATACATTCCTACACACATACACATATACATACACATATACATACATACATATATCCATTCGTACATACATACATACATATATATATATATATCTATATATATTTGCGTATATGTGTGTGTGTATGGAAGGAGGTGTATATGTATGCTGGTTTGTGTTTGGGCATGTATTCATGATGTATCTGGATATACCTTTCGGCTCTACATACATGGCAACATATAAATTATAAAAAAATGTGCGCGCTTTTGGAAAGTGACGACATGAGCGAGTGTGTGCGTGCGTATATGAGTGTATGTGCGTATATGCATGCCTCTGTGTGTGTGTGTGTGTGTGTGTGTGTGTGGTGTGTGTGTGTGTGTGTGTGTGTGTGTGTGTGTATGTGCGTGTGTGTGTGTGCATGTGCATGTGTGCATGTGATAAGAGCTTCGACTTTGTTGGTACCTGAGGGTGGCAATGCTCTTTCTGTTCTGGAGCAGCGAAGGCATTAAAGTATCCATCTACCTGTCTATATGTATTTTATTGTATTTATACGTATTTAAGCACTCGTAACTGTGCAGTTTGTACCCTCACACCTAGTTCCTCTCCAATCAAAAGTCACCTTCTTCCAGCCACCAAGCCGCACATTACAAAACACGCCACACATACCATTCACCTCTAACAACGGCTCAAAGTTGAGTAAAATAATAAAATATAAAAAGCATTCTTGCAGTCTCGTATGTCACTTACATAGAACAGACTTTTAGTGGAATTTTACATACTTACATGCATACATATATACATACAAACTTACGTACATACATAGATACTACGTAAGTGCATTCATACGTACAAACATACATACATACAATCGTACGTACATACATACATACATACATACATACATACATACATACATACATACATTCGTACATACATACATACGTACATAAGTACATACATACATACATACAAACTTACGTACATACATACATAATACATCCATGCATACATACATATGTACGTACGTGCATACATACATACACACATACATACATACATACATACATACATACATACATACATACATACATACATATACATACAAACTTACGTACATACATACATACATAATACATCCGTGCATATATATGTACGTACGTACGTACATACATACATACATACATACATACATACATACATACATACATGCATACATACATACATACATACATACATACATACATACATAATACATCCGTGCATACATACATATGTACATACATACATACATACATACGTACATACATACATACACATACATACATACATACATACATACATACATACATACATACACACATACATTCGTACATACATACATTCATACAAACATACACACATGCATACACAGATATACATATAAATACATGTATCTGTATATAACACACACACACACACATACACATGCATATATTATAGGCGCAGGCGTGGCTGTATTATAAGAAGTTTGCTCCCTAATCACGTGGTTCCGAATTCAGTCCCACTGAGAGATACCTTAGGCATGTGTCGTCTGCTACAGCTTCACACCGACCAAAGTCTTCTGAATGGATTTGGTAGGCGGAAACTGAAAGAAGACCGTCAGATATATATATAGATATATCCTTGTGTGTGTGTGCCTTTGTGCTTCTTCCCCAGGGTCACGTCTGCTAGACAACCGGTGTCGGTGTGTTTACGCCTCTGTAAATTAGTGGCTCGACAAAAATGATCAAATGATGGAAATTGTATTAGGTACAAGGGGTACGTTAAGGTCCGCGAGGTCGAAGCGGGTATGATGAGACAAGAAGCTATAAGCCGCCACTTCTTGAAAAGAAGGGACCGCCATCTTCCTGCCTTCCCACTACTTTCATCATTTTCTGTCTGTCTGTCTGTCTGACTATCTATCTATCATCTATCTATCTATCTATCTATCTATCTATCTATCTATCTATCTATCTATCTGTCTGTCTGTCTGTTTGTCTGTCTGTCTGTCTGTCTCTCTCTCTCTCTCTCTCTATCTCTCTCTCTCTGTTTGTCTGCCTGCCTGTCTGTCTCTCTGTCTGTCTCTTTGTCTATCTATCTGTCTGTCTGTCTGTCTGTCTGTCTATCTATCTGTTTGTCTATCTATCTCTTTTGCTATGTGAAATTGCCTTTATTATAAGTGAACATAAACACACACACACACACACACACACACACACACACACACACACACAATAATGCTACGATATACGACTTAATTTGTTCCCTGAGATCGCTCATAAAGCGAAAACTTGTAAAGCAGAGCAATAATTTCCGATAGTAGCAATGAAATTTTATGCCGTCATTTTACTCCGTCAGCCCGTAGACACGTCAGAACCAGTGTTTTCACATGTTGCCACATACACACACAAAATGGCTGTTTAACCATTTTATATCAATTACTAGCAATGCATCCCGGCGTTGCCCGGGTGTTATGACCTACAGCCACTTTGAATTATTTGTTCCTTTCTTAAGGGCAGAATCGGCATACGATGCGTATGAAGCAAACAACTCTTCATTATAAACAAGTTTTTCGATAATTTTCTGATGAACAACGCTGCAGTTTCCGTCTACCAAATTCAGTCACAAGTCTGTGGTTGGTTTAAGGCTCTAGTTGAAAACACTTGCCCAAGGTACCATGCAGAGGGATTGAACGTGGAACCATGTGGTTGGGAAGCAAACTCCTCAACCACACAGTCATTCTTGCACGTAATATGTGTGTGTGTATGTGTTTACATTTGTTGTTAAATGGAGTATTGTGTCCCATTGTGTCTCAAAGTTAGCAGTTCATCAAGCAGGGATCTATAAAATAAATGCCCGCTTGAAATATGTACTGAGGTCAGTATGATCAATTAAATTTTTGAAGGTGATACCCCATCATGGCGACAGTCGAAAGACTAAACCCAGTAAAATAATGTTCAAAGAGTTAATGGCTTCAAATTTAAGGTAATGGACTACTCACCACAAAATAATGAGTTCAAAACCTTGTATTGAATTTTCGCTCGATAACACTATTTGTACATCTCAGTCTAATTGACTTCCAATAATTAACAATGGTAATTTGAAGTTGAATGGTTAGCAGTAAAAAAGATATCCAGATTTCTTTAAAAATTATTGTGCAAAATATTTTGAGAAAAAGTATTTTTTTCACCACAACAAAGCACACACACAGAGGTGTCTCTGTTGTAATTTGTGCTATTACAAATAGTAGCCAAATCTCTCTTAAAACACACCCTTTCGTCAAAAGAAAGACATAGATTTACAATATTTCAGGAAGAAATAAAATTTTTTAAAGACAACTATGCGATGGGTCTGCTACATCAGAGGCAACTTTGGGCTAAACAAAAACACAGACAAACATATCAGCTAATCAACTGGCTCCCTACCCCCAAATTTCAGACCTTAAATTAAAGATTCATATTGAATATAGTTAATTGAACATTTCGCCAGGGTCATAACTAGATAGAAAAAGGAACTACATGCCAATGTGTTCATTGATCGTTGGTAGATTTAGCATTAAATTCAAAAGTGCCCCAGCAAATGGCGGTGCCCCAGCATGGCCACAGCTCGTGAGCTGAAACTAGATAAAATAAAATAAAATTGTGCATTCTAATGTATTAAAAAAACCGTTACTTATGTTTATGTAATTTTGCTTTATTATTACTTAATGTATTTTTGCGCATGCGTGTATTAATGTGCTGGAAAACAATGGAGCCGTTAGGTGGCCTAAACGATATTACTGATATAGCTAATTGTAATTAAAAACATTTATTCCTAATTTTCATTATTGCTTGGGTGCTGACATCCCTTTAAGAGGTATTCATATCCTTGAAGTAAAATTTATCTGTAGATACTTACTTCTTTCTACTGGGGTTTAATAATCTCTGAATTTCATCATATGATATTGATTATCTTTAAAAATAAATTACAATGTACTATAATAGCCAAGTGTACGGGTCACCGTAGGTTTCGACTTGGCTATTTAGTTGTTCAACCAACCGAAATATTTGCTTGAAGAATTCCGTTTAGATTATACAGCTGTTGTACGAAGCGAACCCATATACACACAAACAACAATCTCAACAACACGTACCATGTCTTAGGACAGCAGCAGCACAATGTGGTGAGAGGATGAGGCTGAGGGGAAGGCCACACTGCTGCTAAAAACTATGATACACACACAAGCATACACACATACATACACACGCATGCACGCACACACCATACACACACACACACACACACACACACACACACACACACACACACACACACACAAACAAGGGCACAAAAGCCTGCACACATAAGGTTGCACATCTTAGAAGAACAGAATGGAGTAAGTGGAGCAAGAACATACGAAAAGGAAAAGTATCGCTGAAGAGGTCACAGATGTGTGACGAAAAATTTCAGGACAATGGACATGAGTTAAAATAATAAAATAAGAACAGTAATAAACGAGTGAAGTAAAAATATATAGTTCGTGTATTTATTAGGCAAAAAGAAAAAAAAAATGACCGTCCCGAAATACAACAATAATTAAAAGAATGGTGTTTTAAAATTGTGTTTGTAACTATTTCAGTCGGCTCCTTGGGGTTAAACTCACCTCCATATAGGAGGTCTCTTGTTGTGATTTACAATGAGGGTCCCAGTCCTAATCTATATATTCTAAACAGCTGGATATAATCAAACGAGAAGAACAGGGTAAACCATTGCAGATAATATGACAATTGGTTGTACTCCAGCTTGCTGTGTGATACCAAGAGACATAGAGAGAGGCTAAGGTCACTCATAGCTACTGCATTCCAGAACAGATGCATATTAGATTTTGAACGGGCAATTTGGATTTTTATGCTACCAAACACTCGCTTTCGTACCTTTCTCAGTGCCACAAAAGATTTGTCCAGTAGAAGAGGTGCTTATTCGCACCATCTGGATCCATCTTTAAAGATAGCAAGATCCATCTTTAAAGGTAGCTACCCACTTCCAGCTACATCGATCCTAAACGTGTCTGAGCATATGTAAAGCATTGCCACGTGCATGGTTGTCTAGTAAGAAGTTTTCTTCTCAACATGGTTCTGAGTTCAGTCCCATTGCGAGGGACCTTGGGCAAGGGTCTTCTATTATAGCCCTTGACTGACCAAGGCCATGTGAGTGAATGTTTTAGACAGAAACTGAAAGAACCCCGTCGTGTACGTGTATGTGTGTGTGTGTGTGTGTGAAAGAGAGAGATAACCGCTTGCGTCCCTGTAACTTAGCAGTTCGGCAGACGAATTAAAGGTCCGATTTTGATCATAAATGACCCCACTCACCCATACACCAAAAAAAAAAAAGAGAAACAAATGATGCTTTGAAACGTTCAGCCGACCTTGACATCAAAAAAAAACAACAATACTTTAAGGAAATCAATCAACAGGAACGATAAAATTTGAACTGTTTTAAGCCGAGATTACTTTGTATGTGTAGGTCTTTAAATCAACGACCTCACTTGCTTTTGACTGACAAGAGTGATCAAGACATTTGTAAGACAAATGACGGACTCAGAAAATCAACCAACCAGAGCACTGGACAAAAACAAGTGATCAAAGGAGTTGACAAACAATTGAGGTCCCCTCGGCACTCAGTCAACCAGAACACTGCATTGTTGCCGAAACAAAATGTGTCTTGAACATTTGATAAACAAATGACATACTCCGGCAGTCGGCCACACATATTCTTCGCTCCACACGATGTTCCAAAAGCTGGAACATCCCAGAAACAGCTGGCAGAGCCTATCTCTACCTTTCATTATATAGCTACAATAAATTAAATGTCTCGGTCAAAATTGTTTGCCTTTCTTTTCTACTTTAACCTATCTATATTCTTTTATTCTTTTACTTGTTTCAGTCATTAGACAGCGGCCATGTTAGGGCACCGCCTTAAATTTTTAGTCTAATGAATCGCCCCAGTATTTATATTTTTTTAAAATCTAGTATTTATTCTATCGGGAGTGGGGTGCTTTTGCCGATCCGCTAGTTTATGGGGGACGCAATCACACTAGCACCGGTTGTCAAGCGGCGATGGGGAGACAAACACAGGCAGACACACACCCAGATGTATATATATATATATATATATATATATATATATATATATATATATATATATATATATATATGTGTGTGTGTGTGTGTGTGTGTATGTATGTATGTATGTATATATATACATATCTACGACGAGCTTTTCTTAGTTTCCGTCTACCAAATCCAGTCACAAGGCTTTGGTCGGCCCGTGGGTATAGTAGAAGACAGTTGCTCAACGTACCACGCAGTGGGACTGAACCCGGAACCATGTATGCTGGGAAGCAAGCTTCTGAACCCCCTACACACACATACATGTGTGTATGCATACACACACACATATATGGAATTTGTTACGAAATCATTGAAATATTCAGATAAAATACTTTCATTGCACTATAAACATTGGATATGCAGACGACATGATCCCAATATTCATGATTTTTGAGAAATTGAATGTATCCAATGAAAAGTCAAAGAAAGCATGTAAAGAATGGAGGGTATAAAAAATAAATGGTGTGAACTGCAAGATCGTAACACCTACCAAAGAAATGTTAATTCTGGAAGAATCTAATGTAGAATGTACCTCAGAGTTTTTGTTCCTAGGGAAACTAGTTCCAAATAGATTTGAAGATGTGCAAAGACATGTCGCTCCAGCATGTGGATATCAGCCAACAGCGATTGTACAACACTTTTATTTTCCCAACCGAAATGTATATCACGGAAACATGAGCCCTAAAATCTGAAGAACTATGTACAAGGATGTACCTAAAAGCAACCGGAAATGTTGCCTGTGGGGTAAGTCAGTTGTAGTTCAGACTTTCGCCGCTAGAAGCCACTTGATGCGACCTCAAGCATCAGTCTATCGACCGGCGCTGTCGACTAACGTCTTTCTGCCACGCGGTGCGTCTTTGTTTTGCAGTGCTTCTCCCCTGTTCGTCGATTTTTGCGATGGCTGAAACGAAGGAACAGTATGATTCCGTGAAATTCTGTTTTCGGCTGGGGAAAACGGTGGCCAAAACAGTTGTCATGCTTCAAACAACTTTCGAGGACCATGAGCAAAACACAAGTTTACGAGTGGTTTTTCACGCTTTAGGAATGGTCACACGTCGTTTGAATACCAATCTCGTTCAAGGCGACCATCGCCCTCCAGAACGAATGAAATATCACGAAAATTCATGAACTGATCTTGGAGGACGGTCGCTGAACAATTGTCGGATTTGTTGATATGACTGATGTATTCTAGAACTCCTGCCAACGAATTTTGAGCGAGCAATTGCGAATTAAAAGAGTTGCAGCAAAATTTGTGCCTAGCTTGCTCACGGAAAATCAAAAGCAGTCACGACTGAATGCGTATCATGAACTGAAAGAAGACTTGGAAGTTGATCCGGACATTTTTTCGGAAGTCATCACTGCTGATGAAAGCTGGTGATATGAAATTTGCAGATGTGGAAGAGATGAAAAAAAAAAAAAAATTACAGACGCGTTAAAAGACATCACTTCGCAGGACTACCTCGAATAATGGAAAACGCGCCTGGACCGATGCTTTGCTATAGATGGAGAATACTTTGAAGGTGATAGAAGTGCAGACATGTAAATCTAAGTGAAAAAAATAATATTGGAAAATTCCGGTTTCTTTTGGGTACCCTCTCGTAGACTAAAATGTTTTTGAAATACAGCTTTTGTGGCATAAGTATATCCTTAATTGACAGATTTCGAGTATTCGTAGTTTACTCTGTGAAATGATATGATCTGGGTTAGGACTTAGGGTTAGGGTTAGGCTTGGGTTTAAGAATCCGGTTAGGTTTAAGGTTTCTGGTTAGTGTTTAGTGTTGAGGTTTAATGCTAGTGCTTAGGATTAGGCTTAAGTTTAAGGTTTAGGGCTAAGGCTTAAGATTAGTAAGGTTTTAGGATTAGGGTTAGTGTTTAGGGTTTGTGTTTAAGGTTAGGGTTTAAGATAAGGGTTAAGGTTTAGGGCTAAGGCTTAAGAGTAGTAAGGATTTAGGATTAGGGTTAGTGTTTAGGGTTTGTGTTTAAGGTTAGGGTTTAAGATAAGGGTTAAGGTTTAGGGCTAAGGCTTAAGAGTAGTAAGGATTTAGGATTAGGGTTAGTGTTTAGGGTTTGTTTTAAGGTTAGGTTTAAGATAAGGGTTAAGGTTTAGGGCTAAGGCTTAAGAGTAGTAAGGATTTAGGATTAGGGTTAGTGTTTAGGGTTTGTGTTTAAGGTTAGGGTTTAAGATAAGGGTTAAGGTTTAGGGCTAAGGCTTAAGAGTAGTAAGGATTTAGGATTAGGGTTAGTGTTTAGGGTTTGTGTTAAGGTTAGGGTTTAAGATAAGGGTTAGGTTTAGGGCTAAGGCTTAAGAGTAGTAAGGATTAGATTAGGGTTAGTGTTTAGGGTTTGTGTTTAAGGTTAGGGTTTAAGATAAGGGTTAAGGTTTAGGGCTAAGGCTTAAGAGTAGTAAGGATTTAGGATTAGGGTTAGTGTTTAGGGTTTGTGTTTAAGGTTAGGGTTTAAGATAAGGGTTAAGGTTTAGGGCTAAGGCTTAAGAGTAGTAAGGATTTAGGATTAGGGTTAGTGTTTAGGGTTTGTGTTTAAGGTTAGGGTTTAAGATAAGGGTTAAGGTTTAGGGTTAAGGTTAGGTGTCGCCACGGCTGTTATGTGTTTCAGCTGATCTGTGAGAAAATTTCGCATCTCAAAGAATAGAGCATCCACTCGAATAGGGTAGAGTGGTTGTCAAAGTGGTAGGAGAAGGTGAGAATATGAAAAGGACTGAGCGATTAAGAAGGCTAAAAGAAAAAGCGTTCATGCATAAATACATACAGACATACAAACATACACGCATACATAATCATACATGCAAACATGCATACATGCATATATGCACACTTACATACATACATACATACATACATATACATATATATACATGCACATGCACATATACATATATACATGCATACTTACACACATGCATACATACACATACATAGATACATACATATGTGTAAGCATACATATATACAGGTGCGCGAACACAACACACACACACACACACAAACACAAACACACACACAAACACACAATACTCTGGATATGAACAAGTGCAGGATATTTTTGTTAGTCTTTTGTTTCTTTCTGTTTTTTTTATTTGATTTTGTTTTTTTCCCTTATATCCATGGATTTCTTTGTTTAGTCGAAATATTTACTGTAATACTTTGTTATTAAATGATATTTTATCTCAGCATTATCAAGAAGTGTATACAGTCATACAAACACACACATACACACACACACACACACAGACATACATACACACACACACACATACACACACACACACATATATATATACATATATACATATGCATACATACATACATTTATGTGTTTGCGTGTGTGCATGGGTATGTGTATGTGAGTGTGTATGTGTGTGTGTGATGTATGTGCGTTTGTGTGTGCGCGTGTGTTTTTTTTTTTTGTGTGTGTGTGTGTAATTTCCTGGATAGGTTTGACATGCGAGAAACTTCTCTTTTCTTCAGCCACGCTTATTGCTATTCTCATGTTTCATCTTTCTCATCTGAATTATTTTTAGTCTTATCTCACATTCCTGTCGTGGTAGTGCGCGTTGGTGGGGCAAATTATAAACTCTGCCCAGGTTACTACTGTCATAATTGCCAAATTCAAACTCTTCTTTAGACCTCCTCATCATATGAAACTTATAGTTGCTTTTTAATCCTATTTCCGCCCTAATTCAGCACGTCTATGAAAATGTATTTTAACTACGGCATCCAGCACTGCGTAATTTTTTTTAAAAGATCTCATACGATGCAGATTTAGCTGCTATTTCCAGTAAGTCGACCGACCACGTAGACACGTTCTTATTTGCTAACTCGTTTTAAACTTATATATGTTGATCGGTTTAGACCAGCGGTCTCCCAACCTTTTGGCGCCTTATACCGGTTTCATGCAAGACATTTTTTTTTCACAGACCGAGACATCACGCACATAACGAAACACAATAAAGTGCAAAATATATAATTTAATTACTGCATAATATATATGTTTGAGTGTGTGTGTGTGTGTGTGTGGTGTGTGTGTGTGTGTGTGTGTGTGTGTGTGTTGTGTGTGTGTGTGTGTGTGTGGTGTGTGTGTGTGTGTGTGTGTGTGATTTTTGCTTGATGAATATGTTTCAGAATATTTCTCCACATATGAAACTGAGTAGCGCTTAAAGACATCTAGTGTCCTTTAAATAAATAATATTTATCTTTCACCAGATGGAGTACATTTTTTAGTTGAATTTTCTATCACAGAACAGTATATTTTATATATATATCACCGTGACCGACCAAGCTATCAGATGTTGTTACACATCGCTGGTCACAATGCGCTTCGCATTGTTTTAGCCTTCAAACGACGCCACCCCGCTGGCTAAGCGAGCAGGCCAACAGAAGAAAGAGTGAGAGAAAGTTGTGGCCGAAGTATACAGCAGGGGTCACCACCACCCCCTGCCGGAGCCTCGTGGAGCTTTAGGTGTTTTCGCTCAATAAACACTCACAACGCTCGGTCTGGGAATCGAAACCGCGATCCTACGACCGCGAGTCCGCTGCCCTAACCACTAGGCCATTATACAATTTACACGCGCGCGCACATATATACAAAAAAAAAAAAATGAAATGGCAAAGGGACAAACGAGTATCATATGAGCTTCATATGATAATCATTTATTATTTTGTCATCTCATTTTCTTATCGCTCAGGATTTTACAAACGTCTCTATTATCTTGACGCAGGCTGCCACATTGATCCTAAGACCCTCAGGGAAAATGAGAAGGTATGACAGGGCCTTCATTGCTTACGCCTCTCGAGACCATCACAGATGATGGGAACTTGGTATGCATAAAAGTGGAGATTTCAGAGCTGGTGCAGAGCCATCAGTCATTCTCCTTGTGAACTTTTTGATCTTAGGCTAAGCTTTTATTATCTGGGAAGAATTTGAGCATGTTGGGGTCTTGGAGCCCCTTGAGTTTGTTCAGCAATCGCTTCGACTGGATCGCACAGTTTTCTCTAGTCTTATCGGGCATGGACTGACTTCACATAATATAGGATTTGCACCTGATATCGTTATTGATTTACCGAGATTCTCGTTGCTGCAATCTCAGGATCTTTGTAATTGGTGGTTAAGGCGAGGCAATGTCAGGCATTTTCATCGTTTGCATTAGATTCGAAGCTTCCATGTAAGGACTGAAAAAAGAAAGGATATTTGGTTTACGTTTATGCTACTCATGGTTATTAAAAGTTTTTGTTCGCAAATAGCTGACGCACTCTTTGTATATATACACACTTTCCTGTCCGACGTCAGGTGTTTTCGGACTCCATACTACTGACCTCCTCCACAGAATAGGGATAACGGCGGACCATCGGAGAAACGAGTCCCGCGAGGTGAGAGTGATTAATGCAGCGAGTGTCGCTGGCCAATCTCTGCTGCAACACCATCGCAGTCGTTACTGCAGAGCGCGGCTGGGCACACCATTTGCTCTAGGACATTGGTTCCTAAAGTGGGCGGTACTGTCCCTCCCGCTGAGGGCGGTGGAAAAATCCAGGGAACTTGAAGGAAAATAGGGGTAGCCAAAAACAACAAAATAATAGGTTAATTAGGTTAAGTTTTATTTGTGAAGTACAGTTATTTTGAATTTGCTTCAGTTAGTGGTTTGCGTTTGTAATGGTGAATGGAGGTGGGGCGCTAAGAATGGGGCCCGGATGCCAAGGGGATGCAACCCGAAAAAGTTTGAGAACCACTGTTCTAGGATATGTGGTCCATCACCCCTTCCCTCTCCATCTTCAACTACTTTACCCCCATCCCACCCTTTTTCTTTTTATTTCCTTTTCTTTCTTTTCCTTTCTCACCTCTCTTCTGTCTTGTTTCTTTATCTCTAAGTGAATTTTTTCAAATTTAACACATACTTCGAATTTACAAAATTGTAATAGAAACCAAATATATTGCTACTGGTTCTCTAACCAGCTGCTGTTGGCTGTTTTCCCTTTATCTTACGAACTTCCAATTCTTCCCCCATAAGATTTCTGTGAAACGGATATAGTAGCAGTGATAGCAACAGCTTTCAGTAACTTCCCGTCAATGAGACAGTGGTTAAATTAATAGTATAATTACTATATCTCACCCACGAAACACTCGATTATAACAGAAAATGTGACAAGAATTCCTACCAACTTCTGGTAAAAGATTCTGGAATATTTCAAATAATTTATATTTTTAAGGTGAAATTTGAAGCATTGTTATAAACTTTGAAAATTCGAACAGGTTTGGAAGCCAAGACAATGTGTTTAACAGAGACCTATTTGGACATATCCAAGCAGATATATGGGTGCATAAGCTTGTACTTGTGTGTGTGTGTGTGTGTGTGTGTGTGTGTGTGTGTGTGTGTGTGTGTGTGTGTGTGTGTGTGTGTGTGTTTGTGTGTGTGTTCTTTTATTAGTTTAGTTTCAGTTCGTGAGCTAAGGCCATGTAGAATTCCATTAAAGAATTTACTATCCACCTTTTCGGTATTGAATATTCTTTCTCCCAGTTCCTTATTAACGCATCTGTGTGTGTGTGTATGTGCGTGTGTGTGTGTGTGTGTGTGTGTGTATGTATGTGTGTGTGTGTGTGCTTATACGTACATACGCGCGCACATGCACACATATATATACTTGCATAACTAAACACACCACACATTTATATATATATATATATATATCGACACAACACATTCATGCATACATAAATACACACACACACACACACACACACACACACACACACACACACTTACACACACAGAAGCGTGAGGGTTATATATAAATGTACTTAAGGCTTATCTGTTGCACGTATAGCCACAAGAATTTATGTGAGTCTGTGTGGATGTGAGTTAGTTTACACTAAACAAGACTTTTATTTAAAAAGCAGAAATGTGATTATCAAAGGAATCTTTCTTGTTGTTTGTGTTATTTAAGCAATTCCCCAGATGTCAATAGAACTTACATTCCACTTTTTTGTGTGTGTCTTCCCTTTAGTCCGAACAGCAAGCTTGAGTAACTAATTAGTTTTCGAGCACAATGCTGCAAGTACAACTAATTGCCTTAATTACACGCTTACATACACACAAGCACAAACATACACGCGCGCATTCATTCAAACACATATAAATAGTCGTTTATAGAAGTACATACTTCAAACACACCAAACCACACACACACACACACACATATGTAACGGGCAACATGTTTATACATATAATGCTTTATATATTACATAACATCCGCATAATGGCACACGCTTATACACACGGATGTGTGTGTATGCGCGCGCATGTGAGTGTGTGAGCGCGCGTGCTCACAAGTGGACGTGGATGTGGATGTGTGTATGTACACATTCACATGCTCTCACACGCATATAACAATGAGCTCTTATATACACATACGCGAATATCAAATAATTATGAGGCAAAAGCTCCAATACATGTTTCTGGAGAACAATATACTTTGTTTCGTTTTTGGATTTGGTTTGCAAGATTCTTTATGTGAGTTCGTGTGTTGAAGCATATTCTATTGTGTCTGGGGAGAGTCATTTTCTTTTTGTGACTTATAATTTAACACACTCGCCGGTAAAATTTCTACTTATTTCTTATTTTTATTTTCCTAAAATTTTCGTTGTGTCTTGCAACCTTTTCAATAGTCTTGACTATAAGAAATAAATGGAAAATTTTCCGGTGAGTGTGTTAAATTATATGGCACAAAAGGAAAATGACTCTCCCCAGACACAACAGAATATATTTTGTGTTTAATTATTGATGAATATTACAGATTAACGTACATCTTGAAGTTTTATCATAACTTGGCTCGTCGTGCTAGTTTGTTGCAGCTCTGAAGAAGATATCTTAGGGTGGCGGTTTCACATATTTTTTCAGTCAATGAATCAATTGATTCTTAAAATTGAACCATGAACCAACCTAAACGTACATCTGAAACGGCTGTAAGCCTTAAATAAGTAAATGTATATAATCCATTATTTTTGTCTTGTCTCTGAATCACTCTGAAACAACATACTATCTCAACTTGGTAATGGGACCGTGGATTTACAAATTTGACTAGTGATGGACTTTTATTTGGGATTATCTGGTGTACAGTACCGATCACAAGACTTTTTGTTAGCCTGATGTATTTTTATCAATAGAGAGTTTAAGACATATTTCGCCAGGATTATTAATCCCTTATTAATCTTTTACGCGCGCGTGCGCGTGGATAGATCAGTGCAATGCACAGTCGATTTGATTTATGGACAAACCTTGCGAAATACAGTTGTCCGCCCATGTTCGTGTGTTTGGAGCATCAATTTCATGATGGTAAACTGGGAGTAATGGAGACATATTAGTACAATTTTCAATCACAAATGATATCAAGCAGGGTTTTGTCTTATTCCCTTCCTTTTCTCTGTTATTTTGCTGCAGGCTTTCAGAATACCTGCATCTAGAATTGACATTAAGTAGAGCTGGGGCGGAAAATTGTCCAATCTTCACAAATTGCAAACACCCGTAAACATTTGTTTGCTGATAATTATGGATTGCTTATGCACGATACCTACAACATTCGAACATGTGTTGGTTTAATTCTGAAAGGCCTGCAACAACTTTGACCCCCTTATCAGTACTGCAAAAATAGAAGTCCTACATCAACCTGTCTCAGGACAGGTTGGTGTAGGATTGCTAGAATAAAAGTAACTGAGACCGAGCTGAAAAATGTAGGCAACTTTATCTTGAAAGAACACTGTACTTAAATTTCTACAGCGATGCTGAAGTATTTTTACGTATTGGTAAGGTGAATGCACATTTCAGAAAACTACATCACACAATATGAGACAGATCAAATATTCATATTGATACAATAATGAAAGTTTAAAATGCTCACATCTTTTTAGATCTCTTCTATAGAGCTGAAATTTGGACGGTGTAACAATCTGATGCTAAAAAATGCAACCATTTCCATATGTCTCGTCTTAGGAAAATTCTAGGCATAAAGTGGCACGATAAAATTTAAATATAAAGAGGTTCTCAGACATTCTAATGCACCAATTTTCTTTGCCAAGCCCAAACAAATCCAGCTGCGTTGGGCTGGATACATAAGAATGCCTGATTCTAGGCTGCCAAAAGCAATTTTCTATTTTGAGTTGGCGAATGCAAGTCGCAGTGTTGGTGAAACTTGTAAACTAGATGCAGAGAGAGAGGACAATCTTGAACTCCTCCTAGATCAACCTAAACTCAAGAGAAGATCTTGTTTAAGATAGGTCTGCTTGGAAGGTAACTAACACTAGGGACTCCAAATGAATATTATGAAACAACCCAAAAGCGAAACTCGCAAACCCTGCCCTAACAACCCTGGTCTAAGTGAACATACTGGGTAGGTGGTCTGTAAAACACGTTTCCCAACCAGAATAGACCTTGTCGGCCGTAACACAACGTACAAATGATCAATCTTCTCCTTAATGCTTCTCTTTTTTTTCTTGCAGGTGACAGAAGAGTTGTCACCCCCATTCCACACACACACACACGTACAAACAGAGTACAGTTGCGTTTACCATATCTCACTCGGAAGACATTGTTTAACAGGGGATGGGGTGGGGGCTAAATTAGAGGACACTTGGCCAAGGGATGCTGTATATATGCGATGGGGTCGGAACCTGAAACAATTTGTTACTATATCAACTTTTTAAGATCAGACTCATGTCTGCGTCAGTTTTGCTTCTTAATCGTTGAGAGTAAAATCAATTTTTAGACAAGCTGGTTTTAGTAATTTCTGCAACACCAGAGCGAACCCTTAAACAAGCACAACTGTTTTTTGGTGGGGGGGGGGCGTGATTGTAGGGCGGGGGGACGGAAATATTGGCTGTGGGAGTAAAAAGAGCGGAACACAACAATATATGATGTCTATATTTGACTACAATCCTGGAGAGAATCGTAAACAAAATGACATCAAAGCAGAGGAGACAGAAATTGCTATAGAAACATCATAACAGGCGCAGGTATAGCCGTGTGGTAAGAAGTTTGTTTTCAACCTTAAAGTTTCGGGTTCAGTCCCACTGCGTGGCACCTTGAGTAAATGACTTCTACTACAGCCCAAAGCCTTGTGAGTGAATTTTGGTAGACAGAAACAGAAAGAAGCCCAAGGCGGCGAGCTGGCAGAAACGTTAGCACACCGGGCGAAATGCTTTGCGGTATTTCGTCTGCCATTACGTTCTGAGTTCAAATTCCGCCGAGGTCGACTTTGCCTTTCATCCTTTCGGGGTCGATTAAATAAGTACCAGGGGTCGATGTAATTGACTTAATCCGTTTGTCTGTCCTTGTTTGTTTCCTCTATGTTTAGCCCCTTGTGGGTAATAAAGAAATAAGAAATAAGAAACAGAAAGAAGCCCGTCGCGTATGTATACGTATGTGTGTGTTTATGCATATGTGCGTGTCTTTGTATTTGCGTCTGTCGACTCAACACCGTTTGACAACCGGTGTTGATTCGTTTACCTCACCGTAACTTAGTGGTTCGGCAAAATAAAACTACAGAATAAGTACCAGACTTGGGACCAATTTGTTGGGCAAAAACCCTTCAGGGCGATGCGCACGCATGGCTGCAGTCCAATGACTGAAGCAAATAGAAAATAAATGATAAAAGATAGATAACAGAAAAATTCATGCAAAAAAAAAAAAAATAAAGAATTTACCTTAAAAATCAGAAAATTGAAATTTGAGACTAAAGAATCTAAGTTCGCAAAAGCACGTTAATTTTCGCATTGGTTGGTCTATGAGTGACTATAGAATTACTAAGTAGCAGTCAGAGCAGCGGGAGATCGTGCGGTGCATGGAACAATATATAACGAAATAAAAATACAACAGACAAAAGACTACATTCCGAAAACTTTGGTGATGATATACTCATTATAAGAGTATGTATAATTCTACTTTATGACTGTGTTAAGTCATTCACCTTACGATAAATATGCGTATAAACAAGCTGGAAACAACAACAGATCTGTTTGAGAGGTTTGTGGTTATTTATTTATTTTTTTATATATTTATTTATTTATTTATTTATTTATTTATTCATTTTATCTTTTACTTATTTCAGTCATTGGAAGGGTTTCAGTCGAACATATTGACAGCAGGACTTAATTTTTAAGCCTACTACTTATTCTATCGTCTCTTTTGCCGAACTGCTAAGTTATGGGGGCATAAAGACACCAACACCGGTTGTCGATTGGTGATGAGGACAAACACAGACACACAGAAGCAAACACACACACATACACGCACGCACACACACACACACACACACACACACACACACACATACGATGGGCTTTCAGTTTCCATCCACTAAATCCACCCACAAAGCTTCAGTTGGCCCAAGGCTATAGAAGACACTTGCCCAAGGTGCCACGCAGTGGGAATGAACCCGGAACCATGTAGTTGGGAAGCAAACTTCTTACCACACAGCTGCGCTTGCATCGTTATTTATACATTTTTGCTGGTTCGGTTATGCGATAATAAAGTTCACTTTGGAAACATATCTTTCAATTGCGATGTGCAGCCCCATGGGTGGGTTAGTATTTTCCACTATAGCAGAGGTGGGGAACGCTTTTTCTCTTGTAGGAATGTCACATTGATATTAACTACCATGTCACAAGGTTGCATTAAAATTATACTTCTAAACATCGTGGTGTTGGATAGAATGCATCACTGAAATACTTGCGAATTTCCCCAGTGATGCTACTTCTCACACTAGTGAGTCTCTACCACTCTGCAGTATCTACTTGGAGCTAAACAGATTTGGATACTAACAACTACCTACAACCTTAACCACGGACATGACATAGTACCGTTAACCAGAAACCAACCAACTGACTGCCACGCAGAATGACATTTATTAATGTTTGTTTTTATTTTCTTGGCGTAGGTAATGTTACGAACACGTCATAAAGAAAAAGAAGTTTATTGTAGGCGGATCTAACTCACTGTGTCACTAAGTAATTATAGTATACAGTGGTATTTTATAGAGATATCAACGATGGTTGGTATTTCACGGCAGACAGACAGTTTCCTCTTTAGAGGCTGCCAGAAATGTCGAGACTAAATTTTTCAAGATTTGGATGTTTTATTGTTGAAATGGATTCCTTTACAAGCGAATGTATGAGAAAGACAGTGTAGTACCCAAATAGTCTAAAAGAGTAGAAGACTATTGAGAAAGCACTTGTAGATATAGTTGATGTCTTTCTGACGTTTATATAAACATATTTCTTATAAATGACAAACAGTTAATGAACATTAAAAGAGTCACACATAGACAACAATTAGCATTAACAGATAATTTTCTACTTCAACCAATTCTAATGCAATTGGCTGTTTGTTATAAGTCTAAATATAGCACTCATAGATTCCGAGACATCTAAGCATCAGTAGCACCAGAGAAGTGCTGCTATTTCCAACCGGTGTTAAATGTAAACAAAATAAAATTTCAAGTGCATATCGCACATCATAACACCGATAAATATAACAAAAATACAATATGTGTCAAATTTTTGCAATAACTTATTTTAATGATCAAACTAGTTAAAACTTGCAACTTCCTACAGTTAAACTGTTCACTGTATGACCCCGTTTAGTTTTTAGTCAAGCTAGAAATTGGACTTATTCTCATACCTTCTTTAACAAAATAAAATTGTCAGCACGGCTAATGACCTTTCTCGTTATAACGAGTAGATCCTTAATTGGTAACAATCTTTTATGGTTCATTATATCAAGTATGTTGAGATAAATACATAACTATACAATACTCAAAACACGAACATACGCAAGATTTAGTCGATTGTTTGCAGAATATTGTTTTGTGAAACCAAACAGTATAGATATTTATAACAGGGGTTTGTATACTATTTCTGAAGTGTATCTTCCATATATAATTATACAACGTTGACCACACATACACATATCAATTTAATACACAACCGTATACCTGATACAATGAACCGCAAAAAGATTGTTACCAATTAAAGATATTCTCGTTCTGACGGAAAAGGTCATTAGCCGTGCTGACAACTTTATTCTTGTCAAAGAAGGCATGGGAATAACTCCAAGCTAAACTCTTTCGGTTGTGTGTTAAATTGCTGATATTTATCTTTCACTGAATGGAATATTTCTTTGTTGATTCTTCCTATATTGGATCTCTCTCTCTCTCTCCCTCTCTCTCTCTCTGTATATACATACATACATGCACACACACACACACACACACACACACACACACACACACACACACACACACACACACACACGCATATATATATATTATATATATATATATATAATATATATATATATATCGAGACATCAGACTCAGTAATGACAACCTGGTCTCGCCCCATTTCCGCTCTACAGGTCATTCGCTACAACATCTGTCTGTGTTGTGTTCGGACTGTGTTTGTACAGGGGCCACCCGAACTCCCGCCTTCGCCGTGAATAGAGATTAATCTTCTCCCTTCGCTCTTTTGCACCTTATCGCCTCAACTCACCTTTTCTCTTTATCTGACACCAACTTCAACTCCTCACTTCATTTGACACCAACCCTACACCACTCCACACACACTAGCACTGACCACTTCTCAGCACCCACACCCACACACCTACATCCTATCTTCAATAGTGTCACCATACATACCACACTATGAGCAGCTCAACACACTGTTTAACTCAGTACACACATCACAAAGTTTCATTACACTCCTAAGCCCTCGCAAGCACATAATGCCTGAACACAGACAATATATACATACACACGCAACACGCCACATACACAAAGATAACTTTCGCCCACATATATACATCATACTGTTTTTCTATAAATTTCAACTATATTAATATATATATATATATATATATATATATATGTGTGTGTGTGTGTGTTTTGACGTGGCGTCCCCCCCTTTCCGAGGTGTCTTCAGCTCTGGTGTTGGGTGCATGTCTTCTTTCTTTTTCTTTCTTCTGTTCCCTGGCCTTTTCGATGTATCGTCAGCGAGTGTCAGCCGGTGACTGACTGTCTTGTCAAATTTTTTTCCCTTTAAATACCTGCGGCATAGCCTCCAACAGGCAGCCCCAGCAAGCTGTCACGTGACACTGTCTCACCTTAACTGACTAGTGAAGGCGCGTAGTTTTAGCCCGCACTTTTTCTAAACGACCGTCACCTGTCAGTCAGCTTGTCTCACCTAATGATGTTATTTCCCGTCGGCGTGTTTATGACTTTCAAGCCATTTTCGTTTTCCCGCTTCAGCCATATATAGAAGCTGGCTTTTTCGATCGCCTCCTGTACTCTTCTTATACATGTAGAAAATACAACTATAAATAGGAATATGAAGATAAATTTCAAATGGTAGCTATTGTTTTAGTAAACAGACCCAAATCAAACACAGAGGCAAGCTGCTCATACAGAGATAACGTTACATACCAACTAAACAGTGAAAATGACAGAGAAGCTGTCATATATGAGGGAGAATAATATCAAAGGATTCCAGCGGGGTGACGAAGGTACAGAAGTAAATGTGTGCAACCGGAGGCCTCTTCAAGACCAGACTCAACAATCACAAACCCTCTTTTAAAATTAAAATTTAGATGTGTAACGTCACAATATTGGCGAAGCATATGGCTGTAGAACGAACAAAAAGAAAAGAACGCTGCCCAATATAAGCACTAATCTAAAGAACATAATTCTAATTGGCTCAAGGGCTAGTCTTGATTTCTTTTGTCCGTATTTTTTCAATGCTGAGTTTCGTTCCGTTCTTTCGTTTTATTCAATTTTTGTCTCACACCCTCATTAAAACTCATAAACCGTGCGTAATGTTTACAAGCCTCCGGTGAAAAAGGTCTTATTTTACACTATATCTATTCACACATGTCTGATGACTGTTAATTTGCCTTTCTACACTTGGAGCAAGTGACGTTATGTCTTTCCTGAACTCGAAAACAGGACTTGTGCTTGCTGACTCTGATCTTGAAGGGGTTTCCTGTTGCACCATTCGGCAAATTATGAAGTCAGGTTTATTATATTTTATCGATAATTAATTGCTAGCAAGGGCTCAGTATTTCACTTTGCAACCATAATATACTACCAAGTATAGTATATTAAAGGTTTACAAGTCAATATTGTGCTTTACTTTAGTGTTAGCAGTGCATTGTTTTCATTTTTAAGTTCATCACTACAGATTTTCTGTAGAGTTCAGAGCCAGTTCTGAAAGTTACGACGTTTCGTATACGAATGCATCGATGTAAAATATGCGATCAAACTTTATATAGAATCTGTAGTGATAAACTTGAAAATGAAAACAGCGCACCTCTATTGATAATATACTCACTTTATTATCTAATATACGAGTGCCTTTTTTATGCCTTGGAGAACCAACCGGTCTGTTGTGTTTACGTTCCCGTAACATTAGTGGTTCGGCAAAAGAGACCGGGGAATAAATACCAGGCTAAAAAGAAAATAAGTATTAGGGTCGATTCGTTTGACTAAAATCCTTCAAAGTGATGCCCCAGCATGGATGCAGTCTGATGACTGAAACAAATAAAAGATAAAAGGCATACATACAAAGGTTGACTGAAAAGTTCATAGCTTAACCAAGATACTCTCTTGGAATGTGACCAAATGAGGTTTATTTTTCAACATAGTCATCCTTGCAGTCCACACAATTCTTCCATCGGTGTTGCAGTGCTTGGACACTATTGGTGAAGAAGCTTTCATCCTATTCATCAAAAAATGTCATCTACAGCAGCTATGTCATCATTATTGCGATACTGGTTCCCATCCAAGTGATTTTTCATATAGAGGAACAGATGCTAGTCAGATGGGGTCAAATCAAGAGAATAGAGAGGCTGGTCAACCAGTTTAAATCCACAGTCACTCACAGCAGTCACTGAAGCCAAGGAACATTGTCCTGGTGAAACAAAACTCCTTTCGGCAGTTCCCTAGGGGTTTGATATTGGTAGCCTTTCGTAACTATCTCAGCAAGCTGGCATTGTACTCTTCATCGATGGTGTGGCCCCTTTGAAGATAGTCAATAAACACAATGCTTTTAGCATCCCTAAAAACTGAGGCCGTCACCTTTCCAACAGATTAAACAATTTTGGCCTTCTTTGGAGCAGGTGAGGAGGGGTGATTCCACCGCTTTGATTGTCTCTTTGTCTCTGGATCAAAGTGATGAACCCAACATTTATTCAGAGTTAGAAAACGTTCAAAGTAACCAGCTGAATCTGCCTGAAACAATGTCAGATTTTCCCGTGATGTGCTTTTGATCAGGTAACAGAAGATGTGGCACCCATCGAGCGGAAACCTTCATGTCAAGATCATTGGGCTGTGTATCCTCAACTCGCTCACGGGATATGTTAATAACATTGGCTATTTGATTTATAGTCAATCTCTTGTTATCCATCATTATGTGGTCAATACAATCAATGTTTCCCTCGGGGGAGAGGGGGGCAGTTGGAGGATGTCCAGATCTTGGGTTATCTCCAAGACTCTGCCTTCCCCTCTTAAATTCAGCTGCCCACTTTTGCACTGTTGATAAAGCTGGAGCATCATCTCCTAACGTAGCAACCCTATCAGCATTATTGTCTTTGGGCGGTAAACTCTTTTCCCGCAGCTACTTGATAAGAAGCTACTTGATAACATCACGATGCCAAATTTTGTCCATTTTCAAGACAAATCGCTATTACTCTTTTACTCTTTTACTTGTTTCAGTCATTTGACTGCGGCCATGCTGGAGCACCGCCTTTAGTCGAGCAAATCGACCCCGGGACTTATTTTTTGTAAGCCCAGTACTTATTCTATCGGTCTCTTTTGCCGAACCGCTAAGTGACGGGGACGTAAACACACCAGCATCGGTTGTCAAGCAATGCTAAGGGGACAAACACCAGACACACAAACATATACACACACACTTATATATATATACATATATACCACAGGCTTCTTTATTTCCGTCTACCAAATCCACTCACAAGGCATTGGTCGGCCCGGGGCTATAGCAGAAGACACTTGCCAAGATGCCACGCAGTGGGACTGAACCCGGAACCATGTGGTCGGTTAGCAAGCTACTTACCACACAGCCATTACTGCGCTATTAGTTACTTTGAAGTCGTATTTGTACGACCAGAGGTCAGTGTACCTGGAAAGAAACAATGCAGTTATTAATAAGTAGAGTCGCAATTAATGCATGTAAGAATGCATTTCACAACTCTTACATCTCACCTTCATAGTCTACCAATGGACTTTTCAGCCCGTCTTCATATATCGGTTTGCTAGATCCATAATAAATCACCAAAATTTTGTTATATTTTTACAGCTTTCCATCAGATAAACACAAGAAACTGCACACGTGTGTTTGTGTGTATGTGTGTACGTACATACACACATAATGCATCATGCATCATGCATACCCATACATACATACACATATACATACATACACACACATACATACACACATACATAAACACATACATAAATACATACATACATACATACATACATACATACATACATACATACATACATACATATTTACATACATACATACATACATACATACATACATACATGCATACATACATACATACATACATGTGCGTGAAGACCATCATCCTCGACCTTGAGGGATTGCCAAGAGACATACATACATA
>NC_043003.1:78508051-78525551 GCF_006345805.1 Octopus sinensis | reverse complement strand
TGGAATTTGAACTAAGAACGTAACGGCAGACGAAATACCGCTAAGCATTTTGCCCAGCATCCTAACGATTCTGCCAGCTCGCCGCCTTAATATCTGTATATGTTGACAGACAGGTATGCACACTCACACAAATACACACACACACACACACACGCACGCAAGCAAGCACACACGGCACGCACGCACACACACACCACATACACACGGACACACACACACAAACACACATACACACAAGCACACATACACACATTAATGTAACTATACTTCATATATGCAAATATTTGTTTGTGTACGTGCGTTTGAGATCTTGCGTGCTTGCGCGTGTAGCGTTTATGTGTGAAATTCATTCAATAATTTTTTTGTCTAGTCCAGAGATTTCTATGTTTCTTCATAGTGTCATTATGACGTCACAGTATCGGAAATGTTTCCTCCAAAACCTTCGTTTCAAATGATATTCAGTCTCTTTCGACCTTTCGCTGTGATTAGAGGCTATAGGGAATGTGTGCGCTGGGGGACGCACCCGGACACCTGAAGACTAGAGTGAAGTCAGAGTCATCTTCACCTTGTTTTTGGTGTTTGTGGGGATACTTTTGAGCGGACCCCCCACAAGTGTGCCCTCCGCACAATTGTTTCCTCCTAATTTTCAGAAAAAAAGGGATATCTTTTAAGGAAATATTCTACAAACACCTCTCAGACAGTGTACATTACGACGCTATCGGAATTTAATGTGAAAAGAATAGAGGTTGCCCACATATACACTGACACACATCCCAATGTTTTTCAAAATGTCAAGTCCCATTTTGAGGGTATATATGTTACGTGTGTCAGCGTATGTGTGTGTAATTTCGCGAATTGTTTCATTTTTCTTTTCACGTTAAATTCCGATATAATCGTGCTCTATACCATCTGAGGGGCATTTGTAGAAAATTTCATTAAAAATATACCCATTTTTCTGGAAGTTATCAGGAAACAAAGCTGGGGATACAATTGTGTGGGTCTGCCGTTTTATGCACCTTTGAGTTCTTAAACACCCCATGTAACATGCTGGTTGGTACCATAACATAGCTACAAGGTGTCCGGTATTGTTCCTTTAACTGTATGAATTCTTAAACAGGCAATTTCAGGGCAGGAAACCTGGAGGTTTCAACCAGAAACGATACTCCACTCTCGATATATTGATACAAAATATTTCATTGTAAACAATCGTGTGACTGTAAGGTGATATGATAGTAAGGATCGGTAAATAAAATTCGTACAGGAAATGTTCCTTTCTACTATATGAACAAGGATTAAAATTTGGTGGAGTGAGTAGTCGATCATATTGACCCAAATGCTTGATTGGCACTTAGTTTAACAACAAAAGAACTAAGGAAACCATCGACCTCTGTGGAATTTGAACTCAGATTGCAAAGCTATACGAAATACCTATTTCTTTATTACCCACAAGGGGCTAAACACAGAGGGGACAAACAAGGACAGACATAGGTAGTAAGTCGATTACATCGACCCCAGTGCGTAACTGGTACTTAATTTATCGACCCCGAAAGGATGAAAGGTAAAGTCGACCTCCGCGGAATTTGAACTCACAACGTAACGCAGACGAAATACCGCTAAGCATTTCGCCCGGCGTGCTAACGTTTCTGAAATACCGCCGGCTTGCTAACCAATCTGCCCATCAGCGCCTGATAAACACGAAATGATGTTTACGCAACATGTATTCCATAGGTAAATGTAGAGAGTAGGGTTAAGAACTCGGTAAGTATTTAAAACACAAGTTTGCTGCTATTAAAATGTTTGATAATATTTTCTTGTAATTTCGATTATAATAAAGGCGAAATTCTGTCTGATTGCGTCCCCTCTATCTCAGTCTACGTTTCGTTTACAGAGACATATTATACCTTTTTGGAGTGAGAATGACCTCGGGATTGAAAATATGCCCTTCATTTGATTCTTGAACATCCAGTATTGGGATCTGATTTTAGAAATATTTTGGTCGCTACTTTTAGCAGGTAAAGCTTGGCTGATTCCCGCCATCTTGCTTGGTGTTTGTCAGATGACGTTAGAGATGAAGGGGGGAGATAAATGACATTCGCTTCATTCATTTTACGTCCCGATAAGAATTTGGGACATATTGGCCAACAGTTGGAATTCAACTTGGGACTGGATCAATAGAATGATTGCATTACAGAATTAACTTTCATCTATGCTTAACGTCTGATGAAACACTAGCGGGGCATATAGTCATTATAGACATATTGATTGTGACCCCCTTCGGTCAGACACTGACCATGGGCTTGCACCTAGAGAGGTACCCTCTGAGGCACAAGTCTGGGCAAGGTTGTTTTTTTATGGAAGACCAGCAGTCGCCCATGCATACCGGCCTCCCCTCTCCACGTCACCAGTGTTATCCAAGGGAAAGGCAAAGGCCGATACAGCTTGGCACCTGTAACGTCGCAACTCATTTCTACAGCTGAGTGAACTGGAGCAACGTGAAATAAAGCGTCTTGCTCAAGAACACAACACGCAGTCCGGTCCGGGATTCGAGCTCACAACCTCACGATCGTAAGCCCGACGCTCTAACCACTGAGCCACGCGCCTTCACTGTAATAGACATATTATAGTTATGCTATTAGCTCTTTTTAGTTATGTGCCGTAAGCCCAATGAGTTCGGCACAGAGTGCAGCTTTTCAGTTAAGTCTAATGAAGTAAAGTAGTTGCTTCCTTAATTGTTCGATAGTTTTCATATAATCACAATAGCTGCAAATGAAATTTGACAATACGTCTTTAGTTATAAGTGTACAATATGTTTGGGACTAAGAATGTTGTTTATGTACAACATATATCTCACTCTCCCTTATACACACACACACACACGCTCTCAAATATGTTCGCGCACACACACACATACACACACACGCGCGCACGCACGCAAACTTGTTTGTAGGCTTTCTTCAAATTGCTTTTGTCTATAAATTTTTGTTCATCTAAATTGTCTGACGTTTCTTCCTTGCTTCCACTCATATCAACCATTATACACTGAGACGGCTAACTCTGATACTTAAACTATTCAAAACGAGAAACATGAAACCACTGTCTGTCTCAGTAAGATAAAAAAAAAAAACAACTTATCTCTTTGATCGTAAATCCAACTGATCTCTTTTCTTTGATGCTCTTTCTAATGTAAATATTAAAATAATATTTCATTGCTGTTATCTTTCCCTGTCTTTTGTGTCAATTCATTTATGTTGTGAGCGAGATTTAGCCTCTACTTCTAGTGGACCAAGTAGTCATATTATGGTTCTCCGGTTGGACAAATTATATAATCAAGAGGATTCCACGCGAGATTCTGAAGAGAAAATGCTACGTGTAGTGAATTGTAGTGGTGGAAGCACTCCGTCGGTTACGACGATGAGGGTTCCGGTTGATCCGAATCAACGGAACAGCCTGCTCGTGAAATTAACGTGTAAGTGGCTGAGCACTCCACAGACATGTGCACCCTTAACGTAGTTCTCGGGGATATTCAGCGTGACACAGAGAGTGACAAGGCCGGCCCCTTGAAATACAGGTACAACAGAAACAAGAAGTAAGAGTGAGAGAAAGTTGTGGTGAAAGAGTACAACAGGGGTCGCCACCACACCTTGCCGGAGCCTCGTGGAGCTTTAGGTGTTTTCGCTCAATAAACACTCACAACTCCCGGTCTGGGAATCGAAACCACGATCCTATGACCGCGAGTCCGCTGCCCTAACAACTGGGCCATTGCGCCTCCAGTGAATTGTAGAGAGTGTGTTCAACAAACATCATGAGAAAAGAGAGACGACTGGGACTAATGGTTGAGCGAAGATGACATGAATCCAGCCAGTTCCGGAATGCAGAGGGAAGACCTACTCGCTTATGGCGAAAGACAATCAGGAGTGTAGCTTTTTTACTCATCACAGTCTTGTATGACTATACGTGCAGTAAAAGCTCCGTTCCAAATGTAATGAGAGTAATACTCCATTGTGGACCTCCGATGAGATTTGTAGAGCAGGGGTCTCCAAGTACCGTGTCGCACATCATGTGATACAAGGTCGTACAGAAAGAATAATCAATTAAATTATATTTCTAATACATTGACATAGGTGTGGTTGTTTGAAAAACCTGTCCTAAAGTACCAGCATACTCCCCCTAAGCTTTATATGGGACCTTTTCTAAGTGTGAATGGTCAAAGGTTAGAAGTTGTAACTAAATTCATTTATTGAGGAAGTACTTTTAGCACTGCCGGTCTTGATGATGAAATTTCATATACAATCAGCAAGGCCAGTAGTGCTTTTGGTAAGCTTGACAGGCGTCTCTGGTCAAGCCATAGTATATCATTCCATGTCCTGCCATCCGTGCTATATGGAAGTCAGATATGGGTTGCTTATCGTAGGCATTTAAGGTATTTGAAACGATCTCATCAATATTGTCTAAGAAAAATTCTTGGGATAAATTGGAAAATGGCCATCAGTGATGTAGAAGTACTTGAGAGATGTGGTGGTAGACGAATAGAATCAATGATTCTGCAAAGTCGTTTGAGGTGGGGTGAACATCTGGTAAGAATGAATGATGAAAGACTTCTCAAGCAACTTTTGTATGGTGAGCTGGAAGATGGCAGGAGACCAGCAAATAAACCCAAAATGAGAATTGCTCTGACACAGACAGGAATTTCAGTTGTTGATTGGGAGAGGGAGGCACAAGACCGAGGTGGGTGGAGGAAGAAAGTGTACAGTGGTTGTTCGAGGTTTGAAAGAGAGAGAGAGAATGAAGCACAAGAAGATTAGAAGAAAGCTTAGAAGGAATGAACCTGTGGAAAATGACTGGTTTTCGTGTCTGTGGTTTGTGGGAGGGGTGCTTGAGTCGTGTGGGCCTGGTAAGCCATCAGAGAAATCACAAGAATCGACCCATGGTAAACTGTGATATGGCTATTGTTCACAATAGAACAATGTACGACACGTGGAAAGGCGTGCCTCTCGGTTGGAGGACTGGAAAGGCATGTCAAAAGAGTTCATAGTGGCACCTGTTCCTTCTGCCAGCCAGCACAGCTGTATATTATGCAATAGAATACGCAGGGCACAAGAGTCATACATGTGTCTCACATTGCGTCAACAATGACTCATTTCAGTGATTCTTTCTAGCAATCGTTTTGCTCGTATATGAAAAAGCCTCTAATATATTTGTGTGTGTGTGTATGTGTGTGTGTGTGTGTGTGTGTGTGTGTGTGTGTGTGTGTGTGTGTGGTGTGTGTGTGTGTGTGTGTGTAATAAGAGTAGAAATTGACATTATTAAATAATACCAATTTGAACCAGTAGTAAGCATATATATATATATATCATCGTGATCACCGTGCGACCAGGCTATCTGATGTTGCTACACATCGCTGGTCACAATGCGTTTCGCATTGTTTTAGCCTTTAAATGACGCCACCCCGCTGGCTAAGCGAGCAGGCCAACAGAAGAAAGAGTGAGAGAAAGTTGTGGCGAAAGAGTACAGCAGGGATCGCCCCCCGCCCCCCCACTGCCGGAACCTCGTGGAGCTTTAGGCGTTTTCGCTCAATAAACACTCAGAACGACCGATCTGGGAATCGAAACCGCGATCCTACGACCGCGAGTCCGTTGCCCTAACCACTGGGCCATTGCGCCTCCACACACACACACACACACACACACACACACACACATACACACACATATATATATATATAGAACAAAAACACAATAGTGGGCATTAAAACGTTCGGACAGATGGACGACACAAAGGCGGACAAGAGAAACAACAATTAGAAGGACAGGCAAAAAAAGATGGGTCATTCTTGGCTTTCTTACTTCAGTCAGGTACCAGAAGTCACGATCATTTCGGGTACGTATGTATACACACAAACAGTGAAACAGACAGAAGGTAGCAACTTAAAAAGTCATATACAAGTGGTCGGTGGGGCAGTGTGGGGGTGGCTAAAGCGGCGGCGGCAGCGGCGAAGGCGTAAGATGTGTGTTTTGGCGTTGGTTGGTGGTGCTGGTACGAACTGCATGTTTTGTCTCAGGTAAATGAGTAAAATTGCAGTTACTGTGTATTCATAGTCCCTTGCATTGAGAAAACTGGTATATTTTGGGGTATAATGCGTTTATAGATTTTATATTCTTTTATCTTTTATCTTTTACTTGTTTCAGTCATTTGACTGCGGCCATGCTGGAGCACCGCCTTTAGTCGAACAAATCGACCCCGGGACTTATTCTTTGTAAGCCCAGTACTTATTCTATCGGTCTCTTTTTGCCGAACCGCTAAGTGACGGAGACGTAAACACACCAGCATCGGTTGTCAAGCAATGCTAGGGGGACAAACACAAACACACACATATATATACATATATACGACAGGCTTCTTTCAGTTTCCGTCTACCAAATCCACTCACAAGGCATTGGTCAGCCCGGGGCTATAGCAGAAGACACTTGCCCAAGATGCCACGCAGTGGGACTGAACCCGGAACCATGTGGTTGGTTAGCAAGCTACTTACCACACAGCCACTCCTGCGCCTATATTATTTACAGTTTCCAGATTTATCATGGCGCTGTGGAGGTATACATTCAAATTAAGGTGGACAGAGGTGGGAAGAAAGGCCTGAGAGTAGTAGTAGTTATGGTTGTAGCAGTAGGGTATTATGGCAAATGAGGATGATGATAATGGGTCAGTTGTAGTAATCAGAGAAAATGAAGAATGTGGATAGCTGGACAGTGAAGGGCTTTTCATTGTGGAGAATTCACTTGGGAATTTTATGACCAGCTTCCTTAGCAAACATTTTGGACTTTTTATTTATTTATTTTTGTCCTTTGTTCTTGTTTTGAGAAGAAGAAACCTAACTTCAAGCAACTTTTTACAGATCAATGTTTAGACTCCGATTTCTAAACATGGCAAAGTATGCAGGGGGTGCAAATTTTGGTTTTGCACCCCCTAACATTTTTAGGAGGTGCAAGAGCACCATCTGTACCTCCTGTTCCCTGTAAGTGGAACAGTAAATCTATGCAAGACTTTTCTCAGGTTTAAAATGATATGTTTTCGTTATCTACATTCCAAAGATGGCGCTTTGTATATTTGTCAGAAACCATTCAGAGACTGGTATGCATGGAACATTGGGGTTAATGTGATCGACTGGTACCCTCCCCCACATTTCAGGCTTATAGCTGACTCTGGGGTAAAATATATGAAGCTCAGTTTACTCATCATGACTACCCGTCTGATAAGAGTACACCAGGCACATGCATCAGAACCATTTGTGCGTGACATGGTGATTTCATATCAAGATAAACAGCACATAACCTTGCAGGTGGGGGCCCAGTTAGAATTTTTTTTCATGTCGAGTAGCCCATCCCTCTCAAAAGGTCCTTGAACAAGGGTTGTTTAAGGATGCTGAAAGAACCACCCATGTTTCCAAAGGTGAATTATCCAAACCTCAAAGAATCCTTCTCAACACATGGCTATGATGCTCTCCTACTCATGATCAGAGACTCACATATCGTCAGCCACTAAGGGACATGCTCAACTGGTTAAGATCAAACAACTGACAAGCAAGTCTGTGGTATCGAGCAGAATATTTGCTGTAGCTCATCTTTTATACCAAGACAAAACAATGTACATGATAACACTTCCAATCAGTTAAGATCAGAAGCCATGAGAGCCACTGCCTGGTACTGAATCATGACATTGATTATAATAATAATAATAATAATAATAATAATAATAATAATAATAATAATAATAATAATAATAATAATAATTATCATTATTATTATTATTATTATTATTATTATTATTATTATTATTATTATTATTATTATTATTATTATTATTATTATTATTATATGTTTGACTTTTGCTTTCTGTCTGTACAAATTGGCTCCAAGTCTCACCCAGAGACCTCAAGAGACAACAGGTTGGAAGTTCACGTTGTTGTTATGCCTAGTGTGCCATATATTTGGGGTTTTTTGGTGTTGTACTAGTGAATGTCTAATAAATAAAAAAAAAGGGTTTGTTTTAAACCTCGGGATTACATAGAGAGTATTTTGCGTAGGATATGAGCAGTTCCCATGAGCACTAACTTTTGAATTTCTGCCATTTTGGGGTTTCCTGGTATCTGAGTTAGGTGGCAATCATCCCCTTTCGCTATCATTCCCAGGGCACCTATGACAACAGGTATTGTTTTAGTCTTCAGGTTCCACATTTTGCTGATTTCTATTTCAAGATCTTTATATTTGCTCAGTTTTTGGTAGGTTTTGACAGAAACGTTTATATCGATTGGGACAGTCATATCAATGAGGAGGCATGTTCTTTGTCTGAAGTCTTTCAATATGATGTCTGGCCTATTTGCATCTATCTTTCTGTCAGTTTGAATGGTGAAGTTCCAGAGGAGTGAGATGTGGTCATTTTCAAGCACTGGAGGTGGATTGTGTTCCCACCAGTTTTTTTCATGGGGCAAATCCAGGTTTTTGCAAATTACCCAGTGAATATATTGTGCAGCTCTATCATGCCTGTTGAGGTACTCTGTAGGCGCTAGAAGACTGCACTTGGAGACAACATGATCAATGGTTTCATTTTGTTGTCGACATACACGACATGTTGGGCTACTGCCGTTCTTTAATATGTTGGCCTGGTAGTTTCTTGTTGGTAGGCATTGATCTTGAGCTGCTATGATAAACCCTTCTGTTTCAGATTTTAAGCCAGAGGCCATTAGCCATTGATGGGTCAGGGCTTTGTCAATATCTGCATTATTCGCTCTCTTTGGGTATTTGCCATAGAGAGGTTTTTCTTGCCATTTATTATTCAGAATATCTAAGGCCGCAGTTTTGGCACTGGTTTTCATGCACCTAGCTTTTTCTGTGCTTGTTTCTTGTATGTCTATCTCTAATTCCGAAATTTGTTGTATTCGGAATTCACTTAGATATTCCTTTGCCTGTTTTGTTACTGAGTATGATGCTTTCTTGATTTCATGTTTTGAGACAAGTTTTAACATCCAGTCCTCAGACTTTTTCAGGTAGGTGTCTAGGCCAATTGTAGCAATCTTCATTGTTATTGGCAGTTGTAAAAGACCACGGCCTCCCTCTTTTCTTGGCAGATAAAGTCGTTCTGTATCTGCCTTAGGGTGGTGCATTCTATGCATTGTCAACAGTTTTCGTATTTTTCTGTCAAGCTGACATATTTCAGTAATTGACTAGTTAACGATATTGAAACTGTAAGTCACGACTGGTATGGCTAATGCATTGATCGCTTCGATCCTGTTTTTTGCATTCAGCTCTGTCTTGAGTATTGCTCTCTCTCTTCGATAGCATTCTCTCCTGATCCTTTCCTTCATCTCTGAATGCCTTATTCCGTCCCCTTCAATTACCCCTAGGTACTTGTAGCTCTCCGCTGGGTCTAGTTCTTTTATGACATTCTGCTGGTCAATGTTAACGTTAGATGTTTCTGTCATTTTTCCTTTGATAAAGGTAGCTTTTGCACATTTATCGAGGCCAAATTGCATTCTGATGTCGTCACTGAATTGTTTGACTATCGCTAGTAAGCCCTTGAGTTGTTGGTCATTTTTTGCAAAAAGCTTTAAATCATCCATGTAAATGAGATGATTTATATTTTTATCAATCATTTTATACCCGTACTGCGCGTCATTGAGCCGTTTTGAGAGAGGTATTAAGGCTAAACAAAAGAGGAGTGGTGACAGTGAGTCACCCTGGAAAATGCCACATGAAATTTTTACATCACCAGCATTTAGGGATTCATTGTCACTGTTCAAAGTTAGTGTGGTTCTCCATGATCTCATACTTACAGTCAAAAAGTTTCGCAGAGTAGGTGCTATTTTATACATTTCCAGACATTTCTTAATCCAGCTATGTGGTAGGCTATCAAAAGCCTTTTTATAGTCTATCCGGGCTATTGATAAGTTTTTGTGTCGTTATTATTATTATTATTATATGAAAACCCACAGTTTATTTTGCTGGGTATAATGGAAAGTGTCAGGGTGTCAGGTGTCCACAGCCAGCAGACTAAGGTGACACTTGTTTACTGGTCACGCTTCAAGAACCCCTGCGAAGAATTCTTGCAGTTTTAAGCAATGCTGACTTCTGTAGCTATTCTACCTTCACACTTGCATCAATCGTTTTCAACCGTACTGGTAGTTGAGTGCTGATACTTCCAAGTGCACCAATTACTATTGGTATTACGTCTACTCTCTTCATTGACCACAACCTTCGTATTTCCCACTTCAAATCGTCATAGTTGTTTATTTTTTCTTATTCTTTCACATTAATCCTGTTGTCACTGGGGCAAGCTATGTCGATTATCATACATGTTCTTTCTTTTTTTATTCACCACACAACAATATCCGGTTTCCGATGTCTGGTCGGGTGATCGCACTGGATCATTGCATCCCACAGGATTTTGCAATTCTCATTTTCGGTGACTCCTTCTGGAGTTTGCAAACACCCCGTCTTTACTCGTTGTAAGCCATTATTATTATTATTATTATTATTATTATTATTATTATTATTATTATTATTATTATTATTATTATTATTATTATTATTATTCAGTAGTTTTATTTTTATAGCGTGCTTTCACTTCACTACCGAGCGCAGCTCTGTGTGCCTTGGGTATGTGCTGTGATTTGTTGTGATGCTCTGATAGTTATTGTATGGAAAGTGTTCTGCGTAGGATGTGTGCAGTGCCTAGTAGCGCAATTTTCTGTATGTTATATGTGTTTGTAAGTCCTGGTGTTTTTGTTATGTATTTGTCTGAATATTTTTTATCATGCCTAATGCACCTACTATGATAGGAATTGTTTCTGTTTTCAGATTCCACATTCTTGTTACCTCTATTTCCAGGTCTTTGTATTTTGAGAGTTTCTCCATTTCTTTTAGAGACACGTTGTCATCAGCCGGTATTGATACATCAATTAGAAAGCATTTTTTTTCTTCATGGTCTCTGACAACTATATCTGGTCTGTTGGCCTTAATTTCTCTATCTGTGTGTATCGGCATATCCCAGAGTATGGTTGCTTTCTCGTTTTCTGTGACCTTTTCTGGTGTGTGCCTATACCATCTTTTTCTGTTGTTATTCCATAATGTTGGCATAGCTTCCAATGTATTTAGGTTCCAACTCTGTCATGTCTGTGAATGTATTCCTTCTTAGCCAGGACTGGGCAGCTAGAGATAATATGATTTATTGTTTCTTGTCCATCTCCACATATTCTGCAGTTACTTGTAATATTTCTTTTCATTACATGTTTTTGGTAATTTCTGGTGGGGAGGCTTTGGTCTTGTGCTGCAATTAAAAATCCCTCTGTTTCTGCTTTGAGTCCTGAGCTTCTCACCATTGCTGGGATTTTTCTTTGTCTATTTCTTTTGCGTTTAGTTTAGTCCAGTATTTACCATGAAGGAGCTTTTCTTGCCATCGTTTTATCATGGTTCGTTGCTGTTCTATTTTTAGTTGGGATTTCATTTGTTTTATAGCTTTTGTTGTTTCTTCATCTTCTTCTTCTTCTTCATGTTTATTAGGTGGTATGATTTCTTGTTTGTATTTGTCAGCTTCCTTAAATACTGAGAACAGTTTTTTGTTTTGCTCGTGTTTTGCCGCTATCTGGATCAGTTTTCCTTCCTTCTGAAGTAGATATTTTTGCAGTCCTATGGTGGTTATTTTATAGTAGTTTTCCAGCTGTATAAGGCCTCTACCACCTTCTATACGTTGTATATATAGTCTTTCTATGTCAGATTTTGGGTGATGCATCCTAGATCCTGTCATTATTTTTCTTGTTTTCCTATCTATTTTGGTCAGTTCATTTCGTGTCCAGTTAAGGATATTGTAGCTGTAACTTATAACTGGGACAGCTAAAGTGTTGATACCTATTATCTTGTTTTTAGCATTGAGCTCTGTGTTTAGTATTGATCTAACTCGTCTATAATATTCTTTTTTTATTTTCTCTTTCATTTTTGTGTGTTGTGTCTTATCTAGTTCATGGATTCCTAAGTATTTGTAAGTTTGGCTTTGGTCTAATTCTTTTATTTCATTGGTTTTATCTAGTGTGATGTTGTTACTCTTAACTAGTTTTCCTCTTTTCATGGTTACTTTGGCGCATTTTTCTAATCCAAATTTCATATCTATTTCTTTGGTAAATCCATGAACTGTCTTTAATAGTGTTTCCAGCTGTTTGTCATTTGCAGCGTATAGTTTTAGGTCATCCATATATAAAAGGTGGCTGATCGTTTTGCCGTAACATTTATCCGCATCCAGTTCTATTTAGCATATCAGATAGAGGTGACAGTGCCAAGCAGAAAAGGAATGGAGAGAGCGTGTCTCCCTGGAATATTCCTCTTCTAATGGGGATGTCTTTGGTTTTCATGAGTCCCTCTTTTGTTTGGAGGTGTAGGACTGTTTGCCATTTATTCATAGAGTGCTCTATGAATTTTATGATTGTTGGTGCTACTTTGTTAATGGCTAGTGTTTCGAGGATCCATGTGTGGGGGATGCTATCAAACGCCTTTTTGTAGTCAATCCAGGCCATACCGAGGCCTTTCTTCTTTCTGTGGCTGTCTTCAGTTATGGCTTTATTAATCATTAGTTGATCTTTACAGCCATATGAGCCTTTGCGGCATCCTTTCTGCTCTTCTGGGAACAGTTTGTTTTCGTCCAGGTGCTTGTTCAGCCTTTGTGATATCACTGCAGTAAATGCCTTGAACATAGTAGGGAGGCAGGTTATTGGTCTGTAGTTTTCTGGTTTTTCTGTTTCATTTGATTTGGGAATTAAGATGGTTTTCCCCTTCGTGAGCCATTCAGGCATTGTCTCTGGCTCTGCTAGTACGTTGTTAAAGTTTTCAGCCAGCTTTTGTTGTTGTTGTGGTATTATTATTATTATTATTATTATTATTATTATTATTATTATTATTATTATTATTATTGTTATTATTATTATTATTATTATTATTATTGTTGTTATTGTTATTGTTTTATTATTATTATTATTATTATTGTTATTGTTATTGTTATTATTATTATTATTATTATTATTTATTATTATTATTATTATTATTTTGAGTGAGAGAGCAGTGCATGCCATCAAAGTGACACTGGGGTAAAATATACGAAGCCCATATATACCCATCATGACTACCCGTCTGATAAGGGTACACCAGGCACATGCATCACAACCATATGTGCGCGACATGGTGATCTCATATCAAGATAAAGAGCACATGACCTTGCAGGTGGGGCCCAGTTAGAATTTTCTTCAGGTTGAGTAGCCCATCCCGCTCAAAAGGTCCCTGAATAAGGGTTGTTTAAGGATGTTGAAGAACCACCCATGTTTCCAGAGGTGAATTATTCAAACCCCAAAGAATCCCTCTCAACCATGGCTATGATGCTCCCCCACTACTTCTGCTCGTGATCAGAGATGCACGTATCGTCAGCCACTAAGGGACATGCTCAACTGGTTAAGGTCAAACAACTGACAAGCAAATCTGTGGTATTGAGCAGAATATTTGCTGTAGCCCATCTTTTATACTAAGACAAAACAATGTACATGATAACACTTCCAATCAGTTAAGATCAGAAGCCATGAGAGCCACTGCCTGGTACTGCATCAGGGCATTTATTATTATATTATTATATTATTATTATTATTATATTATTATTATTATTATTATTATTATTATTATTATTATATGTTTGACTTTTGCTTTATATTTGTACAAGTTAGCTCCAAGTCTCACCCAGAGACCTCAAGAGACAACAGGTTGGAAGTTCGTATTGTTGTTATGCCTAGTGTGCCATATATTTGATTTTGTATTGAGTGTTGTACTAGTGAATGACTAAAAAAAAATTGTTTGTTTTAAAACTTGACATTACATATTATTATTATTATTATTATTATTATTATTATTATTATTATTATTATTATTATTATTATTATTATTTATTATTATTTATCATTATTATTATTATTATTATGACGGTGAGCTGACAGACATGTTAGCACGCTGGACGAAATGCTTGGCAGTATTTCGCCCGTCACTCCGTTCTGAGTTCAAATTCCGCCGAGGTCGACTTTGCCTTTCATCCTTTCGGGGTCGATAAATTAAGTACCAGTGTAATACTCCCCAAAAACGACTGCCGTGGTAGCAAAATTTGAAGCCATTATTGTTGTTGTTGTTGTTGTTGACGTTGTTGTAGTTGTTGCTATTATTATTATTATTATTATTATTATTATTATATATTATTATTATTTTTTTTATTATTATTATTATTATTATTATTATTATTATTATTATTATTATTATTATTATCATCATTATTATTATTATTATTATTATTATTATTATTATTATTATTATTATTATTATTATTATTATTATATCTCGGATTACATTGTCCAGCAGACATGGCTGTATAGTTAACAAGTTTGCTTCGCAAATACGTCGTTTCTGGTTCAGATCCACTGCCCAGCACTTTGTGCAAATGTCTTCTGCTATAGTCTAGAGTAAACCAAAGCCTTGTGAGAGGAATTTAGAGTCAGAAACTTGCTGTGAAACCTCCTCCGATGGACCGTCTCTGTCCTTGGATGAAAAACTTAATTCATCACCAAGTTTGGCATCTACACGTGTCCTTTTTGGCGCCTTTAACATAGTCTTCTTTGTCAGGAATTCGATTTGAGAATAATTTCCTCTCGTCTTCGCAAAGTCTGGAAAAGAGGCATGGCGCTGCCCTTCCTTCTCTGAATAAGTCATAAAAATTATAAACACGCGCGCACACACAAACACACACACACATATATATATATATATATATATATATATATATATTCTTAAGACTACATGGATGACCTGTGCGACGTACACCATTACTGAATAAAAATGGGATGGCCATTGTTTGATTGCAATGGATTGTGTGTTCGACCAGATTCGACTTGGCGCTAAGCAACAACAACAATAACAACAACAACAACTGTTTACTAATGAGGACAGATTCTAAGACTCTTCCTTGTGAATATATGTGTGTGTGTGTGTGCATATATATATATATATATATATATATATATATATATGTATGTATGTATATATGTATATATATATGTGTATGTATATATATATATATATATATATATATATATATATATATTATATATATATATATATACATACATACATACATACCTACATACATACATACATACGTACATACATAATGTGTACTTTTTTTAAGGAGGAAGGGTGCGATTTAAGAGAATATATGTATTATTTCTATTTGGTCGAGCGACCACGTACGAAGAGGCTCCGTTGTTTAAATAGGAAAAAGTGGAAAAAAAAAAAAAACACCATTCCCCAGTATAACTCACATAAAAAAGATGGAACATATGTTGGCAAGATAAGAATTAAAATATCAGCAAAAAAAGAGCATCTGATAGTCATGGGTGACGTGGGTGTGGAGGCTATCAACCTGGAGTTATGGTTAAATTACATGATTGAAAGGAGCGTTCTTCATCTGAAGAACATTCTTCCCCTTGTCCCGTTCTCTTACTTTCAAAAACGTCCTGTTTTACTTGCTGCAAATAAGATCTAGTATGTTCTTGTTGTGTAGTTTCGGTCAGCTACACTTAATCAGACCTTAATCATGGCTGGTAATTAAACGGAATCCTAGTTAGCACACAAGCCTGCCTCTCCTCCGCATACATTAAAATAATCTTGCGTCTACACAAAAATCAAAAATATTTTTATACCAAAAATAATTCCACAGCAAATATATCATTAACGCGTGAGAAATTATTTATACATCGGCAAAAATTAACGAATTAGATTAAATAATATAATTATTGTACAATTTATAGAATTATTCTTAAAATCTAATTGTATGAAATATTTCAAATTGAAGATTATTTAATGAGCTTTTATTTAATGAACTGACGGCAAGTTAAATGAATTGTTGAGAGGTTGACGTGGTGATAAAATGAGTTTAGGAAAGACTATAGTAGTTACAAAATGAGTTTATGGAAGGTTAAAGTAGTCATAAATGAATTTATGGAAGGCTTATGTAGTTATAGAATTTATTTACGGAAGGTGGGTATAATTATAAAATGTATTTATGAAAGCTTATTGTATTCATAAACAAGTTTATGGAAGGTTGGTGTAGTCATAATTAAATTCATAAATGGAAAGTTGTTTTAGTTGTAAAATGAGTTTATAAAATGTTTCTGCTGTTATAAGTTTATGGGAGGTTAATATAGCTTTAAAATGAATCTATATCACAAAATACAAAAAAGGAAAAAAAATTCTGAATGTCAATTTGTTTGGTTCACACTGTAGTTATTATGTTCAGGTGGGACTGTATTAGTGCAAACAGGGTTAGGATTAACAAGTGTGAAGTTTATTTCTTCACACATGCAACTGCATATGTATCACCGAAGAAAATACTCACAAGTGTAGAGTCAGATGTTAATAAGAATTTCGTTGACAGTGACGTTAAAATTTCACTACTAACTAGTCTTGTCAGGCTGTCAATCCGAGGAGCCAATTACTGGCGAAACATCGAAGTCACCATCGGAAAAAATTATTTGTACATAGATTTGCCAATACTTGGCGTCGTCAAGATGTCAATCTGACAAGCCTAACTAGTGGTGAACGTTTCAAATCACTGTCAACTCAATTATTGGTAATATCTCACTTGTGAGTTTTTTTTCTTCGGTTGTTGTATGTCTGAAAATATCAATGTTATATTTCATGTGAAGCATATTTGCAATAATACAATCTCACCTCAATATAGTAACCACAATCAAGGTAGTGAGCTGGCAGAATTGTCAGCAAAACCGGGCAAAATGCTGTGTGCTTTTTCTTCTGTCTTTATGCTCTGCATTAAAATGCCGACTTTACCTTTCATCCTTTCGAGATCGATAAAATAAGTACCTATTTCTTTATTACCCACAAGGGGCTAAACACAGAGGGGACAAACAAGGACAGACAAACGCGTTAAGTCGATTATATCGACACCAGTGCGTAACTGGTACTTAATTTATCGACCCCGAAAGGATGAAAGGCAAAGTCGACCTCGGCGGAATTTGAACTCACAACGTAACGCAGACGAAATACCGCCAAGCATTTCGCCCGGCGTGCTAACGTTTCTGCCAGCTCGCCGCCTTAAATAAGATAAGTACCAGTTGAGCACTGGTATCGATTTAATCGACTTAGCCCCTCCCCCGAACTTGCTAGCTCTCTGCCAAAATTTGAAACCAATATAATAATAACTATAATTAATGAATGACTAAAAAACAGGGATTACGTAATCTGTCTTGAGTATTGCTCTCTCCCTGCGATAACATTCTCTTCTGATCCTGATCCTTTTCGTCATCACTGAATGTTTGATTTCGTTCCCTTCAATTACCCCTAAGTATTTGTAGCTCTCCGCTGGTTCTAACTCGTTTATGACATTCTGCTGGTCAAGGTTAACGTTAGATGTTTCTGTC
>NC_043003.1:78493051-78503051 GCF_006345805.1 Octopus sinensis | reverse complement strand
TCAATAAGAATAAGTACACGATAAAACTATAACCTGCTTTTATAGCAAGTTGATGCAGGAAGTTTAACCCGTCTTCTCCCACTGACTTTTAGTTCATGCAATTGAAAAAGCTGCATTATTTACGGGATAACCCCTATATATATATATATATATATATATATACAGACACGCACAAAACGCACACATAAATATACACACACTTATATGTATAGGTAATACGGATCAAAAAAGAAAAGAAAAAACAACATAAACAGGTTATCACCCGGTATCTGGACCTAGGGCTCGAGTTTAGGCTGAAAGTCGACCTGATCACTAATTGCATGTACCTATCGTCTTGTTATTTGATATCGCATACCCATAACATATATATAAGATACAGAGATGACAAAGGAATAAATGCTTATCTTATGAACTTCATTAGCATACAGCTGTTTCTGCTATAAGATGCAGTGGACTCATAGCTTCATCAGAGCATCGTGTATGAAGTGCAATTGATTTGGAAAAGCATTACATTACGTTCTGAAACATACGTATAGTGAGTTCTACACCAAGTTATTAGTCTTGCAATACCTAAGCAAAATATTAAGACGCATACATACATACGTACATACATACATACATACATGCATGCATGCATACATGCATACATGCATACATACATACATGCATACATGCATACATGCATACATAAATACATACATATATCTGTGTGGCTCTCTCTTGCCTTCACTCTTTCTCCCTTGCTTTCTTTCACCCTCTCACTTCTATTCTAGCCTTTCCATTTTCTTCTTTTTCTCCTTCTCATCCTCTTGTATTTTTAGCCTTCCTACTTTCTTCCCCTGTTTTCACTCTGTCGCTCTCTCTCCCTCTCTCTTGCCCTCTTTCTTCTCTGCCTGCAACTATCATGTGATCCGTGGCCAACTTTCTTTACTTTCTCTCCCTTTCTCACACAGGTCCCGTAGCTGACCAGTCACAAATTCTCTGTCTCACTTCTCTCTACCCTTTAGGATGTCTCCTAAACCTTACCTACTGTTCTTGACTTTTTAGCCCTAAGGAGGTATTTTGCTATTATCCATTATTTGCTTGTTTCTTTGTCCATCGTCCTAAATCATATTTATCCACTTTCGACTTTCGTGTGTCCATTCGGTATTGTTCTGTTTTCCTCTCAGCCCTATATTCTCCGCAAATTTTTGTGGGCACGGCCAGTATAGGGCGTTCTCAGTCTTATCATTAATGGTGCAAAACTGAGTATTACCAACTGGTTGATAACTGATGAAGAATTAAGCACCTTCTGTGTCTGTCACCCGTCCGGTTGTACACTCAGTATACGTTGTGTCGTTTGTTTATTTACCATACATTTTTCATTTATTATAATGTATACGTTCCAACAGTTTCGACGTATGAGGATTTAACAACCTACTCTTTCTTTGTCAGTTATAAGGCTTATGCCAAATGTGATATTTGAGTCTCGACAACGATTTGCAAAGAAGCCCACAGATGTTGCAAGTATGAGGATCACGGGTCAGTGCAGGCGATATATTTGCAGCCGCTTTTCTCCTCTGCTTTGCTCCCCTAAGCATGTTAATGCTGGTTGCAATAAAGTTTCTTATACCATTTTGACACGATGATCTCCATTTTGTTCGCTCCAAGGCTGTTTACTCAAAGGGGTCGTGACTGCTGAGAGGTTACTCTTCAGCTTGTCCTTATATTTGAGATATGGTCGATTAATAGTATTGTGCCTACTGTCGAGCTGGCTGTGCATGAAAGCTTTGGGTATTTTTTCGTTACCCATTCTGATGGCATGGCCAGCCCAGTGCAATTGTGATTGCATAGGGAAGCTCCCGATTTCACTAACCGTACATTGGAAACTCTGTCTTTTAGTGAATAACTGCAGATTGTCTTGAGACAGACTTTGTCGAACATGTCTAGTTGGTTAATGTGCCGTCTATTGAGTGTTCATGATTCTGAGCCATACAAGAGAGTAGTAAGAATGGCAACCTTATAGACCTGTACTTTGGTTTGAAGTTGAATGTTCCTTTTATTCCATAGGCCATGACGGAGTTTGCCGAATGCTTTAGTTGCTTTCGTAAGACGGTTGACGATTTCATCATCAAGGGAACCGCACAACTTCACATTACTACCAAGATACACACACACACACACACACACACACAAACAAACGCGCACACACATACACACGCATATATACGTAAGTACGTTTGTACGGACGTACGTATGTATGTATGTATGTATGTATGTATGTATGTATGTACGTATGTATGTATGTATGTATAAACATGTATATCATTATATCATTGTATTATGTTACATTGTTATTTGCGACAAAAGCTTTTTGACATTTGATGCTAGATAGTCTATGAAGACACAAACGAAAACAAATATCACATTTTTTAGATGTTCTTAATTAGCCAAAATGACCCGACCATGGCGTAATTATCTCAGTACTTTTACAAATTAGCAACTCAAGTAATTTCCCCGCAAAATACACCTTCGATATTATGTAGATTGCATACAGCTGGCGCCGCAGGACACTGCCTTCATCGTTTGTCAAACAATTTCGCTACCTTCCAGCACAGCTGCTTTCATCAGAGGCCTCGAACAGTACTGATACTAAACGAAGATATCCGGGTTCTTTTGGCCCTCTCTGTAGCACGATATTTTTCTGGCATCATCTATGCACTTACCAAAAGCTCGATGCAGCTATGACCACTCCAGCAGTGCACCAACTATGCATCAAATATTTTGTTTTACAATAAGCTGTGGATCTGTTTCGGCTCGCAGTTTGGACTTTTGTGTGATAAAACTTTCGTTACACACGCACACACACACACACACACACACACACAACACACATACACATATATATATATATATATATATATCATCAAATAAGCAACAGGATATATATATATATTTGACTTAGTTTAACTCTTATCTTTAGCAAAAGCGGTGCTAGTCAGTACCCTCTGTCACTTTTGTGACCTCTATTAATTTTGCCTTTAAGCTCTAATTGCTAATAAGCCACCCTTTTTAATTGGTTGTTTACACTTTCACCGTTTTGGAAATCAGCACACGTTTTCAAGGCTTTATAAGACTGACAGAAGTAGTTGAGTGTACCTCTAAGCGTTAAAAGCCTCTGGTGAGGATCAAGATGGTCTATAGATCCCCTATACCTTATCGATGCTACTACTACTACTACTACTACTACTACTACTACTACTACTACTACTACTACTACTACTACTACTACTACTACTACTACTATCACTACTGCTACTACTACATTGGACCTAAGTTACTTGAGATAACTGGTCTTGATTTATGTGACATCGTTGAAACAAATTGACAGTGGCTTTCGTCTTCATTAATGGTCATGAATTTCAGTAATTTATTTCCATTGAATAACAGACTGACATTAGCTGCAGTTTTCTCAATGAATGTTAACAAGTCTTGCACACCATAGCGTTAACGCTGGTAAAATCATCAGCCAAAGTCAGAGAGATGCAGGATCTGTTGACGTCTTCATCGCTACTACGTGACAGTGAAGTATTCGTTTTGGATTGAGTCAAGACCTTGCTTAAGAATGTAGCCTTCCACAATTACAAAGTGAAAAGAATCTAGGGTGTTTCTCTAAAGGGTTCTTGCTGGAAATACTTTGCCAATAGCCTGTGCTTTGCATATACCTCCGCGAGTTTTCATACATCATGGTAATGGCTTCGACTGTCTCACCTCAATACCGCACTTTGACACACGTGATGTATATGGAAATGGATCTAGACTTTAAAAGCCAACATATTCGATTTTAACCGATCTTCCAAATTCTGACAAGGCACTAGAAAAGGCTGGGTTTTTATGGATGCAAAGAGCAGCGCTGGTTGTTAAGAGAAATCATATATATATATATATATACATACTCATATATACACATATATATATAAATACATATATATATATGTGTGTGTGTGTGTGTGTGTGTGTGTGTGTGTGTGTGTGTGTATACACACTGTGAAAATAATAAGGGTAGAAAATTTTGATAACTTTTCATGCGTAATAAAGCCAATAGACATATTTTCATATATAATAATGTATAAACAATTTACGTATTTATATACGAAAGAGGTGACCTTTATTAAGCATGATAGCCACTGGTATGAAATTTTTTCTAAATTTTCTACCCTTCTTATTTTCACTGTTAAATTTTTGTGGTTTCAAAGCCTTTCTTGTACGCAGTTTTAATTGTTTTATTATTATTTGCTGCCGAATGTAACTGCGTCTGCGCGGTGGATTTGAAAATTATAATGTATAAGTATAAACCACGTGTATTTTCGGTGCTATTTGCTGCATAAAGAGGCATTACTTTTAGCGCCCTCGCTGAAGAAGTACGAATGGCAAATTAATTTATTTTGCACATTGATACAGAAATTCGAGTCTGAAGGTAACTGCAAAAGTACTCTTTAATTTCATTCCCTTTACAATTGCTCTTCTTCGTGGTTTGGGCTTTAACTGGCCTTTCTAGCATGTAAGGGTCCTGTCAAAGGTCACCTCCTTCGTGTATAAATATGTAAACTGTTTATACACTATTATATATAAATATATAGATACACACACGCGCACGTATACATATATGCATATATATATATATACGTATATATATATATAGTAATATGTATATATATATATATATATATATATATATATATATATATATATATATATATATTATATATATTTTTTTTTTTTTTTTTTTTTTTTTTTGTACTTGTTTCAGGCATTTGACTGTGGCCATGCGGAGCACCGCCTTTAGAGTGGTGAAAGAGTACAGCAGGGATCACCACCTCCTGCCGGAGCCTCGTGGAGCGTTTAGGTGTTTTTTCGCTCAATAAACACACAAAACGCCCGTCTGGGAATCGAAACCGCGATCCTCCGACCGCAAGTCCGCTGCCCTAACCACTAGGCCATTGCGCCCCATATATATATGTAAATAAAAAAATACAAACTGGGACAAGAACGTGAAACATTTAGAAGACGATACAAAAACACGGACGGGACATTCGAAGCCTTCAATCTTCAGTCAAGAACCGGATCATCTTCGCAATTTCGGCTGATTCAATTGAGATTGCTCCGATCTGGCCAGCCCCAAAGGAACATCTAAGCCAAGCGCATTAGATTCCTTGGAAGAAAGCCTCGAATGTATACAAAACAAGGACGGAAAAACGGACGATGTTACACGAATAAAAATACAAAAATACGTAAAAACAATAATGATAATAATAATAACAACAAAAACAGGACGTCACATATATGTATATATATATGTTGTGTGTGGTGTTTATATTTTTATATCTTCTTATAGCCTTACATCCTTTAAAAATTTCATAAATGTTGAAATTTTTAAATATAATTTTAAGCTTTAAATAAGCTTATCTGTTATAGAACCAATTATGGCATTTTTTCTTTTTGCCTTTGATCCCTGGTTTTCAATAAATAGAAAATGTGTACCTCTTTCTCGGATGAATTCTGAATGCAATTTGGATTCATTGCTTGAATGATTTTATTCTGACCACCTTAAAGTTTGTTAGGATGAAGTATTATGAAGCTTGTGCTTTATATAAAAGTAATCTACTTTTTTAGTGCTTCAGTTGATCTATATATCCTTCTTATCAACCTGGCCCTAATATCCCTTTTAAAAATTAAAAATTTACTTTTATTATACAAAATATAATGATATATAGATTTTGCTATACTTTGGTTATATTTTTCCCCTTGTACCCTTAATGCCCTTTAGGTCTCATTGTAACGTCTTTTGCTTTCTATTGTAGGCCCCTTTAACTGATAATAATAAAAAACGAGTTTATGTCACCCCTACCCTCCCACTTTCTGGGTATTTACCATTATCTTACTGACTTCTGAGATTTGTTTCTTTATGTGATCAAGGGAATTTATAGCCATAGTGAACTAAGGTTTGGGTGAATATCTGACAATATTTAATTTATTATCAGCAGCAAGAACTTAACTGTCAACTCCAAGTGATCTTAATTTTTAGTGGACGCAGTGTACTTGCTGCATTAGATCTTTTGATGATGATAAGGAGATAGATAAAAATTGTAGCTAAATTACCATCTCACGACCCTCACTGTTATCCTAAGTATTTTTTCTTTCTGCTACAATAGTAGCAGCGTGTAATTCTTTCATTATCTAGTTCTGATGAAATACTTGCTAAAAATTATAATGGAATATCTTGTATGTTGAAAACCTATATTTTGCATCCGAAGATGGTGGTGTAGTTTAAATTGATCTAATGCTTGCATTGTTCGATTAACTGGAGCCGCCTGAAATGCTCACATAGCTTCACATCCTTGTTAATTATTTGCTATATATATAATATATATATATATATATTATATATATATATATATATATATATATATACTCTTTTACAAGTTTCAGCCATACGGGTGCAGTCATGCTGGAGCACCACCATATATATATATGTATGTATGTGTGTGTGTTTATACACGCGCACACACATACATACATACAAACACACACAAATACACATACATAGGCTGTTAAGAAAAACGTTCCGCAGGAAGAGCAGTGGTGTGCTGCATTGGTAAAGACTCTATTTGAGTGTATGCTGCAGGAGGAAGTGTTTGCGACGTTTCTGATAGGCTCATTCTTCATCATCACTCTATGAGAGCTTTGACACACTGAAGAATGAAAGATAATGGGAAAGAGTTTAGTTGTTACGCATGCGTGGGCGAGAAGTGTATATAAAAGTAATGACGAAAGAAAGGAAGAAAATGTGGCGGAGATTAAGTTGCAAAGTAAATATTGGCAATGGTGCAGGTAGAGAACTAAAACGTTAAAGAGTGGCTAGTTTAAGGAAAGAATAGTGCGTTTTGTTGGCTTGATGAATAAATGCAACAGGAAGCTTGTCTTTAACATGATTCACACAAGCACATAGACAGATGTATATTCATTAATTTAGGAAATAAAAAGGAACTCAATAATGTGAGAAGAGTGATGTGATCGCTTTAAGCGGAAAAAATTCACAAATCGTTATTGTGTATCTATTGACGAGCTTCAAAAAAATTAATCCTTCGAAAATCAGAACCGCCCGGTCTGAGATTCGAACCCGCGATCCCTCGACCGCGAGTCCGCTGCTCTACGCACTAGGCTATGTGGCTCCACATTTAATAAGTATGCACAAGTACAAATACATACATGCACGATTGCGCACGCACACGCACACACAACACACACACCACATCAAACACATTATGCATTAAATATATTTGCATATGTATGGCGTGATATGTTTTTGTGGTATGTATATATATATATATTATATGTATATATATATATATATATATATTGTACAGGATATACGTTATAATTTCATATGCATATGTCTGTATTTATACATCATACATATATATTCATATACATACACACATATATATATACATACAAACATATGTGTATATATATATATATATATATATATATATATATATATAATATTAATACATACCTACTACACATATATATATATATGTATAGAAATTAAATATAAAATATAAATATTACAAAGTGGGACAAGAGACGACACAAAAAAACAGACGGGTCACTCGAAGCCTCTAATCTTCAGTCGGGAACCGGATCATCTTAGTAATTTCGGCTGTTTAATCTCAATATTACCCCGAACCGGCCATCCCAAAGGAAAAACCAAGCCACAGGCATTGGATTTCTTGGAAAGAGGATCGAATGTATACGAAACAAAGACAGGATGCCACACGAATACAAGAAACAAAAATACATATACATATATATATATATATATATACATTTAAACATACATATGTTTGTGTGTGTGTGTGTGTGTGTACATACATAAACACGTGTTTATGCATATAAAGTGCATGTGTGGTATACAAAAAGATAGATAGATAGATAAACAGACAGACAGACAGAAAAGAGTGAGAAGGAGAGAGAGGGGAGAGGGGGATGTAGAGGCAGAGATAAATGTACATTATAAATAGATAGATAAAAGGAAGTGTCAGTACAGTCGCACCTGTTCTGGTTTCTGGTTGTTCTGCCATCAGACACATTCCTAACTACCCCTATCCGATTCCCCAGTCTGACTGTTAACCACACTAGTCAAGACAGAAGTCTAAACAAGATCGCCCACTCTGCTGCATATATCAACTAAGATCTTCCACAAATCACTGGCCATCTTAAAGAGAAAGAAATTTTGAGTAATGCAATCGGCAATAAGAGACGAGATGATCATGGTTGGACTGTCTTTGGATATAGATTCTACTCGATCAGAACTTAGAGCTAAATATCAGCATAAATGCAAGTAACCACGACAATCTCAGGTCACCGTGCCTGTAAGAAATAGCAGCTAACCCCTCCCCCACTCAAATTACAGTCTACCATTCTAGAATGAAGGAGCATGATTCTTTGCCCACACCATGCTTGGAGAAAAGACAGGGGAGTCACAGTTGGAATGCCTTTGATCATAGATCTGCTAGACGAAAGCTGACCAGGGATTACACAACAACAACAACTACTACTACTACTACTACTACTACTACTACTACTACTAATAATAATAATAATAATAATAATAATAATAATAATAATAATAATGATAATAATAATAATAATAATAATAATAATAATAATAATAGGCGTAAGAGTGGGTGTGTGGTAAGCAACTTGCTTACGAACCACATGGTTCCAGGTTCAGACCCACTGCGTGGCACCTTGGGCAAGTGTCTTCTACTATAGCCTCGGGCCGACCAAAGCCTTGTGAGTGGATTTGGTAGACGGAATCTGAAAGAAGCCCGTCGTATATATGTATATATATATATATATATATATATAATTTTATATATATATATATGTGTGTGTGTGTGTGTTTGTGTGTGTGTGTGTGTGTGTTTGTGTGTCTGTGTTTGTCCCCCCAACATCGCTTGACAACCGATGCAGGTGTGTTTACGTCGCCGTAACTTAGCGGTTCGGCAAAAGAAACCGACGGAATCAGTACTAGGCTTACAAAGAATAAGTCCTGGGGTCGATTTGCTCGACTAAGAAGGCGGTGCTCCAGCATGGCCACAGTCACAAGACTGAAACAAGTAAAAGAGTATAAGGGAGTATAATAATAATGCTGCTGCTGCAAGTATAAACACAACGATCCAACGACTCAAAAGCTGACATAGTAACAACTCATTATGAACAACAACGACAACAACAACTAAGATATTTATATAAATATATAATATACAATAACAATTGCAGCGTGGAAGGTGTTTGTAAGCCATTTAAGAAACACACAAAAGCCGTTCGATTCACTTTTGTCAAAATATTTTCGTCGCTAAAATCCGCGACCTGTTCACTGACAAAAATCCGTGCTGCATCTGAGTAGCACGGATGCAGCACGGATTTTTATCAGTGAACAGGTCGCGGATTTTAGCGACGAAAATATTTTGACAAAAGTGAATCGAACGGCTTTTGTGTGTTTCTTAAACGGCTTACAAACACCTTCCACGCTGCAATTGTTTTCGTTTCAGCACACGATCTCAGATCAAATCACTTGCTATGCGAGTACATCTCCGTAATATAAAATAGTATTCTGTTTAGTTATATTATCCCCATTATACAAAATGTCCAAAAAAAAAAAAAACGCTATCTATCTATCTATCTATCTATCTATCTATCTATCTATCTATCTATCTATCTATCTCTATCTATCTATCTATCTATCTTAAGGCGGCGAGCTGGCAGAAACGTTAGCACGCCGGGCGAAATGCGTAGCCGTATTTCGTCTGCCGTTACGTTCTGGGTTCAAATTCCGCCGAGGTCGATAAATTAAGTACCAGTTACGCACTGGGGTCGATGTAATCGACTTAATCCGTTTGTCTGTTCTTATTTGTCCCCTCTGTGTTTAGCTCCTTGTGGGTAGTAAAGA
>NC_043003.1:78434763-78492951 GCF_006345805.1 Octopus sinensis | reverse complement strand
TATATTATATATTCATACATACATGCATATATATGTAATATATACATATATATATCGAGAGATAGACATACGTACACAACCCACACACTCGCGTGCGTGCACCTACTCACACATATATATCTGTATATATAATATAATATATATATATATTATAGATATATAATATATATAATATATATATATATATAATATATATATATATTGTGTGTGTGTGTGTGTTGTATACATATATATAGGCATAAATACAACTTGTATACATACATATAGAAATATGTACCACACACGTACACACATAGAGACACACATGTACATATATATATATCGGTTGTATGTGTTGTGTGTTTATTGAGTATTTGTATAACATATATATATATATATATATATATATGTATATATATATATGTATATATATAATATATGTATATATATATATATGATGATATATATATATATATATATACACACACAAGTCTCTGATATTTATCTTTGAATTGCCTATCTGTGTATATGTAAAGTGTCTGACTTGTTTGTGTACGTGGCTTGTCTGTCGATGTAATATTCCAACAAAATATAGAAATAGCTACTATAACAAAGCCCCACCACATTTGAATGCCGCCATCCGCTCAAGAGACCACACATATTTACCATTCTGCAGCAGACACACGTGCTACTCATTAATCTGTAAGGAAAGTAATAATGTCAGTGTATATTATAAAGTATTATAAAGATGTGTTTAAATGTGTGTGTGTGTTTATGTGTCTGAATGTGTGTGTGTTTGTGTGTTTGTGTCTGTGTTCGTATGTGTGTGGGCAGCGTTGTTGTATGTTTACGTATTTGCGTTCATACGTACTCAGTGCGATAAGCAACGGACACCAATATACACATACTCAGACGCACACACACACATAAACACACACACATAAACACACACACACACACACATACACAAACCGATATATATATACATGTGTGTACGTGTGTGTTTATTTTTCTATATGTATATATAAAGTATGTATTTGTGCCTATATATACGTACATATATATATGTGGTGTGTGTCTATAATATATATATATATATATATACATACATATATATATATATATATATATATATATAATATATATATATATACATATATAAATAATATATATATATGTATGTATGTATGTAAGTATGTATATGTATATATATATAAAGTCTGGGTGGGTGTGCGTCTGTGCATGTATGTATATTAAATGAAGTGTGGTGTGTGTGTATAAAAAAATAGTTAAATTGTAAGATTATACGTACACTCTATAACTATAACTATAAAGTTAATGTACAGCTCTTATATATAGCTATATAGTTAATATATAACTTTTAGATAATAATAAACGGTTGATAAAGTTAAGAAGTGGATACGGCAAATAATGCTCGAGCATGATTCTGGTACCACTAACTCTGACAACAACCGTTTAATTACCATTTGTGATTATTTATTATTTAATTTCCTGGCTTCCGTCGCAGCTCTGAACGGAAACAGTAAATTCAGAATATTGCTACGCTGAATATAAGTGTCTTGAACCCCTATGGATGGAAGCACTCCGTCGGTTACGACGATGAGGGTTCCGGTTGATCCGAATCAACGGAACAGCCTGCTCGTGAAATTAACGTGTAAGTGGCTGAGCACTCCACAGACACGTGTACCCTTAACGTAGTTCTCGGGGATATTCAGCGTGACACAGAGAGTGACAAGGCCGGCCCCTTGAAATACAGGTACAACAGAAACAGGAAGTAAGAGTGAGAGAAAGTTGTGGTGAAAGAGTACAGCAGGGATCACCACCATCCCCTGCCGGAGCCTCGTGGAACTTTTAGGTGTTTTCGCTCAATAAACACTCACAAGGCCCGGTCTGAGAATCGAAACCGCGATCCTATGTCCGCGAGTCCGCTGCCCTAACCACTGGGCCATTGCGCCTCCACTGACCCCCTATAGGATCAATTGATAATGATATCGGTTGACTTTTCCCTCTTGAACTCTGAGAGATACTCCGGATATGAGGTATTTGTAGAATTATAAGAGGTTTCAGCAAAAATGCCTGGTGGTATTGACTTAGGTCCCTTTGTGTTTGAGCTTATGCATTTTACACGCCCGGGGTCGATGATAATAGGTACCAGTCATGTTTTGGGTCAATCGATTTAATCGACTGATACCCTCTTATTAAAACAACAGTGGAACCGAGTCGATGGCAGATATCATTATTGAGCGATCTTAGTTTAATTGTATTACAAATATATATATACATACACACTGACATCTATTACATACATACATACAGACAGACATGCATGCATATATTCATATTTACATGCACGCTGCATATATTCATAAGAATATATGTAGGTATGTATATATATATATATATATATATATATATATATATATATATATATATATATATATATATATATATATATATATATACATACCTACATATATCCTAGACTGGCAAAAAACTGATCTATCTATCTATCTATCTATCTATCTATCTATCTATCTATCTATCTATCTATCTATCTATCTATCTATCTGTCTGTCTGTCTGTCTATCTATTTCTATCTAGATATATAGAGATAATATGCATTATGCATGCCTGAGTGTATGTATGTATGTGCGTATGTATGTATGTATATATGTATGTGTATGTATGTATGTATGTATGTATGTATGTATGTATGTATGTATGTATGTATGTATGCATGTATGTATGCTGTGAGAGTGAATGTGCGTGTGTGTATGAGAGGGTGTTTGTGAGAGAGGAGATATGCCAGCAAATACGCATGCATATAAAGAAATGAATAGTCCAGCTCATGGATAGATAAATGCATACATACGTTCACATTACCATAGAAGCATAGGAGTATGCAGACGGATAGACACAGTGAGAAATCTATGTACTTACATACATATAGAGAGATAGACGCGCATACACGCACATGCGCTCACAAACACTGAGTTAGTGTTTTAAACTCCTGAAACATGTTGGGCCGTTGAAAGAGCACTAAAGGAGTTCTTTGTCATGTAGTGTACTTAGCTATACATGCATGCGTACATACATACATACATACATACATACATACACACACACAAGCATACATACATACATACATACATACATACATACATACATACATACATACATACATACATACATACAGACATATATACAAACTCATTCATATACATATATACATATATGCATATATATATATATACATATACATATATATATATATATAATATATATATATATATATATATATATATATATATATTATATATATATATATATACATACACACATGCAGATATGCATGCATACATACATATACGCGTATATATTTACACACACATACACACACGCTCACACACACATACTCACACACCCTCACACACACACACACACACACACGCAAACACACACACTTGCACATATATCTATATATTAACATAGTCTATATCTAAGTCTACATCAACCAATATATATCTCCAATTTTAAGATTGCTGTTGAGGGGAATTTGATTGGTATTTCTAGCTGGTCGCATAACCTCGTACAGGCTTTATCGACTTCATGTTTCCTGATGAAGTAAACCTATAGTGAAGCTTTTTTTTTTAGCTCTCTTTTATTCCGATATAATCCCTTTCACGACTAAGATCCTTTGAGCAGTACCATCTTAAGACAAGGGCACATTAGATAGTGACCCGGGGTCCCCCATATGTCTAGAGGTCCTTATAATCATCTATGTGTACTACAGGTGAATATAAAGGGCCGGTCACATGTGTGCTGCTGTGCCAGGGACCCTATAATATTAAGACGGCCCTAGTTTTATAAGAATATGAAATCAGACCCCGTACTTCACTGATATATACTTTCGTCGATTACTGATGGATGACCGATCCATTGACCTCCGTATGTAAAATGTGGTACCTAAATACTGCAATATATTTTGCTTGACTTTACCTCATACAATATACTGTCTATTGGTGGGATTCTGGTCTAAGCACCCTTATATAACCCCTCATAACATTTTAGATTTTTTCGAATTTTCAGAAAATTATTGTGAATTTGTGTTCTACACACGAGAATTCATACAATTATATATATTAATTTTTTTTTTAAGCCTCCACTTGTCATAAATCCTAAAAGTTCCACTCTTTTTCGAATTGTCATTTTAAAATCAGAGTTTAAGAAACGGACAGTCGGAAATTTTTGCTTAAATTCCAGCAATGAACCACCCTTTGGTGAATCATCATTCCATAAAACGTGTTTATGTGGAGAAAAATATTGAAAAACATCAATGCATATCAGAGTGACAAAGAAACGAGGAAGGTATCAGGTGGTCGTGAGATGTGCTAAAAACAACTAAATCGTTCTTAAATCACACACATTTATTTATTTATTTATTTATTTATTTATTGCATACCCATATGAACTCCCGTGAGTAAAACACAAACCCCCAAAGATTTTCCGAAAATTCAAAAAAATAGAAGTTAAAAGGGTTATATGTGTTACTTAAACCAGAATTCTAACCATCTATTTTCTCTGCTGTCATAGTGCCATTTGAACACCACTTTCCAATGCGTCCTTTAACAAAACATGACAGGGTGAAAGTTGTTATTTCTAGCTTGTAGGGCGACCACGTAGAAGTTCCCTCGTTGGCTCACTGTTATGTAGTGTAGTTAAACATAAAACAGTCTGTATGGCCACGTTTCATTTCATGTCATTACACATTACGGTATTTCAACTCTATGTAGGCAGAGTCGTGGCTGTGTGGTAAAACGATTGCTTCACAACCACATGGTTCCGGGTTCAGTCCAACTCCGTGGCACTTTGAGAAAATGTTTTCCACTATAGTTTTGGGCCGACCAAAACCTTGCGAGTGGATTTGGTAGACGGAAACTGAAAGAAGCCCGCCGTGTGTGTGTGTGTGTGTTTGTCCCCCACCGCCGCTTAGTGTGTTCACGTCCTTGTAACTTAGCGCTTCGGCAAAACAGAACAATAGAATAAGTACCAGACTTCAAAAATAAGTACAGGGTGGATTCGTTTGACAAAAATTCTTCGAGGTGATGGCCCATTATGGCCACAGTCAAATGATTGAAAGAGGTTCTTTTACCTTTAGGCGCTGGCGTGACTGTGTGGCAAGAAGTTTGCTTCCCAACCACATGGTTCCAGGTTCAGTCCCATCGCGTGGCAATTGGACAAGTGTCATCTTCTATAGACGAGGGCCAACCAAAGCCTTGTGAGTGGATTTAGAAGACAGAAACTGAAAGAAGCCTGTTATGTATATATATATATATATATATATATATATATGTGTGTGTGTGTGTGTATATATATATATATATACATGTGTGTGTGTGTGAGTGTCTTTGTGTCTGTGTTTGCCCCACCACTACTACTACTACCACTACTACCATTACAGCTTGACAACCGGTGCGGGTGTGTTTACGTACCTGTAACTTAGCGATTCGGCAAAAGAAACCGATAAGTAGGATAAATTCGGCTAAATATTTTTCCAGGCGGTGCCCCAGCATGGCCGCAATCTAATGGCTGAAACAAGTAAAAAAAAAGATAATGAGAAAAGAACGAGCAGCATCCGTTAGTCCATTCAGCTTCTCGAAGGTTTGTGAGTAAAAAGTGGAGATTATCCTTAAGGAGATTATCCCGGTTGGATTGCTAAAAGAGCTCTAGGTTCAGGTGGTTCGTTTCACTTACCCTCCCTCCCTCCCTATCTATCTATCTATCTATCTATCTATCTATCTATCTATCTATCTATCTATCTATCTATCTATCTATTTCTGTCTATCTATCTATCTATCTATCTATCTATCTATCTATCTCTATCTATCTATCTATCTATCTATCTATTTATCTATCCATCTCTGTCTATCTATCTATCTATCTATCTATCTATCTATCTATCTATCTATCTATCTATCTATCTATCTATCTATCTATCTTCACACACGCACACATACATACATATATAGATATACATGTCATGCACACGCATGCACACACACACTTATATACATATGCATACATGCATACAAACATACAAACATAAATGGAAATATACGTAAATACTGTATAGATATATGTGTGAGTGTGTGCGAATATATATTTGTGTGTGTGCGCGCGTGTGTGTGTGTGTGTGTGTAAGTGTGATAGAAAGAGATGTTTTATTTATTAAGTGTCAAGTCGTTAGAACATCGAGCTAAGGTTTCGTTTTATTTAGTTCCGTCCCTTTACATCAATTCCTCAATGGTTAATACAAATACCAGTCATATACTGGAGCTGATTTTATTCGATTTGTTTAATGACTTCCTTAGACCTTGATCATCACATTGCCTTTGACCTTTGCAGTCACCTTGAACTCAGCAGTTCTCTTGACCTCTGCAATGCCCTTGACAGTTCTGTACTGAAATTGGATTTAAAAAGAGAAAAATATGATCACATATTACTACTGTAAGAGGTGATGTATATGAAGATATAAAATAATTATATTTACTCCGGCGATTGCACTGAATATTTGCCATAGAGTGGACGCCGTTAAAGGTACACAAGGACGCCAGGTGGGTTTAAATTGGGTAGTCCTTTTCCTAGATAGGAATCTTTAAGTACACCTAGGGGGCAGGTGGTCGTGTTAAACAAGGTGGCAGGTTAATCCTTTTACCTGGCAGGATAAAACACCTAGTACTAGTCGCTGGTGTAAATCACAGTAGCAGATCAGTTTTACCGTCCGACGGGTCTCTTTTAAGGCAACAAGGAAAAGCTGATGGGGTTAACCAAGATGACAAATTAGTCCTGCTATCCTACAGAACTTCGCTAAAGGTACCCTAGAGCCTGATGGTAGTGTTAAAGCTGGTGTCTGCAGAAGTCTATACACCCAATAAATTCTACTTTCACTTGCTAAAATTGCAGCAAATCATATATAGGACATAGGGCACTTAAGAAGGACACAGATAATGTAATCATGAACACACCCCTAAAAAGACAGGCAGATCATATCTGGAACGCCTTTGACCAAAGGTCTATTGATTCAGGGTTGATCTTTAACGAAACAAAAATATGTGCATATGAAGGGAGAAAGTTCGAGAGGATTTCATCTGTTCTGAGAATAGAAATCTGAACGATCTATTTAGTGCTGAGTTTTGAGAGTCAGGGACAACAAGTTGAGGAACAAGGGATATGGCTAATATTGAGGGTAAGTGGGGAGGAAGAGGAGTTAATACAGAGTTTAGTGATTCGTGGAAGGGGAGCTGTTGCAGTAGCGATAATACAAGTGTCACCGTGACAGTGGTTATATCGCAATGACCAGAGTGTCTTAGCTACTCAAAGTTGCTATCATCAATATGTTTGTGTGTGGAAACGGGCCAGTCAAAGATACACTGATGTGGGAAACACAAAGACTAACAACTATTAGTGAACTACTTTTCTGGTCACGATAACAAAAACTTGCCTTTGCGATGTGATTTTGCCAATGTTCTAGTTGTGTGGAGGCTGTGGGAAAATACCAGAGATTGTGGAATCTAGTATTTCTCGAAAACGCGAAGGTTGCATGTATATATGTATAGTATATATATGTTACCATGGATTTGTATGTGCATTTAATGCATACCTACATTTACAAGTATGCCATCCATTAAGTTATGCAGTTCTTCCATGTGAATGAGAAATATGTAATTTAGAAGTTAAACTTTAGGAAGGTTTTGTATACATATGAAAATACACACAGACACACACAGATACGTAGAGGTACACACACACATACTTTATATGAGTATGTGTAATACCTATACATATTAATAAGTGCCAGTGATGATCAAGAATGATAGTCTGACCGCACGAGCAACCCATCCATCCTGCGAGCAGCTCTGCCTACGATCAGTATAGATAAGCCGATGACAGAAGTAAATCGACAATGACTGAATGAAGTTGGCAATACTTATACACACACGCAGACACATAACACTTATATCGATGTCAAGGTAGTCAAAGTGTGTAATAAAATGATTAAGATTAAGTAATACGGCAAGCTTAGATTATACGACAGCATTTAACTTTGCAAACGTTGCACAGTGTGGTCAGGTGGATGAACAAAAGGACCGGTTTTATGAGGCTCTCATGTAGGTTTTATGTAGACGACCTCCAAAATGAACAGCAGTGACCTCATTATCGTGGCAGATAGCTTTAAAGGACATGTTTGGGCAATACCAAAATGGGCTTTATGTTGTGTATGGGGGTTATAGGTTTTTTGCTCGAGGATTGAGTAGTGATCAAGGTTCGTACAGTTTTGTGACACCAATAACTTGGCAATTCATAAACACGAGCTTCAGGAAATAGACCGGCTACCTGACCATCTACAAATCAGGTAAACACACAAGCGAGATAATGTTCATTCTCACCAAGAAATGGAATAGACAAATGGTTGTGAATGCTGGGCCATTCCCTGCTGAAGAATGTACCACCAAACACTGACTAATGGTTAGTGACTTCAAGCAAAGAGATAGGGGAGATTTGGACTCTTAAAGAGCCAAGTTATCTTTCAGATAACTTGCCGTGAGCTATGAATCAGATCAGTGACTGGAGCAAAGTTCCCACTAGACAGAAGTAAACATAGTGGTAAAGAGAATAATAGAGTGGTCCCTTAAATCTTAGAGACAGACATGGAAATACTGAAAGCAAGGGAGCAACAGAGAAGAAAATTAAGTTGCAAAACGAAAAGCTAAGTATCAGGTATACTTGGTAGAATGAGAATCAGAAAGTAAAATATTTTCCAGTGTAATATTACAGATTACAAGGCAATGCACTATAGAGAGAATCGAGATACGTTGGGGAAAAGTGTGTACATATTGATAACGGTTCTCTTGTTATTACTGATATTGAAAAGAAAGTGATAGGAAAATGCAGTTATGAGGAATTATTGAACGAGAATGCATGAAGGAATGAGGACCTTCACAGAGGCAAGATATTTCAGTCGATAGAAGCGGGATAGCAAACGTAATTAAGGACGTAAAGACAGTGAAGGCATTTGATAATCTAGAAATAATATTTGAGGGAACTAAATTATGTACCGAAGTAAGGCACATGCTAATAAGTTGTACAACCAATCAGGTATTATTGCCAGCTGCTGCAAGGGCAGAAGATATGGTGCAATAAAGAGAGGATAATACAGATACCTCAGCTGTTGGACCAGGCTTTGAACGTTACAAAAAGAGTCATTGCAGATTTGATTAAGAAGTGAATTAATCTAGATTGGATGCGTTTTAACTTCTTTATTCATTATATTGGCCATAAAGGCCTTACATAGAAGGGAAGTATCTAGATTAGATGCGTTTTAACTTCTTGCGAAGAAAAAGTACTAGTGGAGCCACCTTCTTAGCGAAACAGCTATAGAACAACTTAACTTAGATACGTTTATATGTTTGTGGCAAGAATTTTTATGCGAAATCGTGTTGAAAAAGATATTGTTTTTTGTGGGGGGATGGTCATTTTTAGCCCAATGCACTATTTATTTGATCTTCAATTTAGTTTTTATTCGTATTATCTTTTGTTTATACGTCTATCAAAGTTCTTTCGCCACACATTCTGTGACTTCATCAGTGACTCCCTGTCCCATGTATCTCCTCTTGTCCTGCTTATTCCATTTTGTGGACTAGCAAAGATCTTATATTCTAACATTTGACGACATGAGTTCTATACTCTGTAGTATGACAGCCTCTTAAGAAACTCGTATGAAGGCCGTACAAACCATGTGCAGAAGTGCAACAAGGATAGAGTCAGCAATGAGTTCAGCGGGGAATTAAGAATACAGGGTTCATGAAGGTACAGGCTTCATCTACTTTCTTATCATTATAGCCCTACAGGCCAAATTCTCGTAAACACATATAGGCACACGCACACACTCATGCACACACACACACACCACACACACACACACACACACACACATTCACTCTCGCACACACACACACACACACACACACATTCACTCTCGCACACACACACATGCATACGGGATGGAAAAGAAATACTTCAGGACAGTTTTTTTTTTGTATGTTTGAAAGCAAATGCGGAATACATCTGCGGTAGTGTTGCAACATATGATGCTGAACAACCCCATCCCCGAAATATACCTTACTCTGAGGGTGTTTACAATCTATAAGTAAGAAGTAGGAGACAAGACTCCAGTAATATCCGCTTGACCAATTGTTTTAGAAAATAATGACAGCACAGTTAGGACTGGATCTGGTTGTCAGGTGAAAGTAACATACATGTTTCGATCTCATTAGATCTCCTCAGTGGAGTATATTCAACACAGAAATAATTTAAATGGAGTTTTTTTTTTTTTCAATCTTCTAAATGTAATGGGACTATTTCAACAGTTACTCCAAATTAACTCACATCATCCAGTCTCAGGACGTGGTAGGCAAATCACCAGAACATTTTTAAAATCTTTTCTTCGACTGCTCTCCCTCCTTAACAAAGATATTTCTGGCCATGATGTGGACTGATCCTCTTGTTGATTGCCTCAACATGTCCTATAAAGCCATGTTTCCTCGATAGTGAAAAAATTATATGACATTATAATGTAACGTCATGTATATTATTTATGTGTGTGTGTGCGTGTGCGTTGTGTGTGTGTGTGTGTGTGTGTGTGTGTGTGGTGTGTGTGTGTGTGTTGTGTGTGTGTGTGTGTGTGTGTGTGTGTGTGTGTGTGTGTGTGTGTGTGTGCGTGTGTCTGAAGAGGTTAATTGAAAGGGCTCACACTAGAAAAGAGTCTTCCCAAAACAGGTTAGTAAAATTCTGATAAAAGATTTGATAGGAGTGGCTGTGTGGTAAGTATCTTGCTAACCAACCACATGGTTCCGGGTTCAGTCCCACTGCGTGGCATCTTGGGCAAGTGTCTTCTGCTATAGCCCCGGGCCGACCAATGCCTTGTGAGTGGATTTGGTAGACGGAAACTGAAAGAAGCCTGTCGTATATATGTATATATATATAAGTGTGTGTGTATATGTTTGTGTGTCTGTGTTTGTCCCCCTAGCATTGCTTGACAACCGATGCTGGTGTGTTTACGTCCCCGTCACTTAGCGGTTCGGCAAAAGAGACCGATAGAATAAGTACTGGGCTTACAAAGAATAAGTCCCGGGGTCGATTTGCTCGACTAAAGGCGGTGCTCCAGCATGGCCGCAGTCAAATGACTGAAACAAGTAAAAGAATAAAAGAGTAAAAGAGAGAGAGAGAGAGCATTTTTTATTTTAATCACCTTTACACTTCAAAAGTGTATTAAGTAATTCTCATAAACTTTCAAATATATATATTTTTAAGACGGCGAGCTGGCAGAACCGTTAGGACGCCGGGAGAAATGCTTACCGGTATTTCATCTACCGTTACGTTCTGAGTTCAAATTTCGCCGAGGTCGACTTTGCTTTTCATCTTTTCGGGGTCGATTAAATAAGTACCAGTTACGCACTGGGGTCGATGTAATCGACTTAATACCTATATCTGTCCTTGTTTGTCCCCTCTGTGTTTAGCCCCTTGTGGGTAATAAAGAAATAGGTATTTCATCTACCGTTACGTTCTGAGTTCAAATTTCGCCGAGGTCGACTTTGCTTTTCATCTTTTCGGGGTCGATTAAATAAGTACCAGTTACGCACTGGAGTGATGTAATCGGGTTAATTCCTTTGTTTGTCCCCTCTATGTTTTACCCTTGTGGTCAATAAAGAAATATATATATATCACGTTGATATCATGTGCAAAATATACTATTTATTTATCATGTTAATGCCATTGCAATACTTAAAAAGATTTTAATACGTAAGATATATTTCTTGATATTAATATAATAGAGTAATACAGAGCCATATGTAATTTATAAAGCATGAATACATTTATGATACTAATATAACAGTATGATATTAAATAAGCCATTTGTAATTTTTTTTTCATATCAGAAGTATTATATGATAGAAAAACCTTGCATAATATTTATAATATATCGTAATACTTCGATTAATGATCTCCTGCTTTAACGTTAAGTATTTTTTAATTATAAAAAACTAGCAGTATCGCCCGGCGTTGCTCGGGTTTGTAAGGAAAATAACTGTATAAGCATTTTTAGAGAGTTATAGCCAAAAGATAGCAAAAAAATGCATTAAAAATGGAAAAAAAATGATGGTAAATTTTTTTTTAAATCGTTGACTCATCGTAGACATTTTTAGAGAGTCACTTCCCTTATATAATAGCGAAAAAATGCATTAAAATGGGAAAAAAATGATGGTAAATTTTTTTTTTAATCGTAGACTCATCGTAGACGCGCGCTAATACGCAGAAGGGCTCTATATGAATCACGACTATAAGATACCCGGTTTTGGTTAAACTGCACCGCAAAATGTGGGAGTAATTAGGAATCTAAATCGTAGGAGACAGACACACAACCTCTCTTTTATATATAAAGATTTATATTTAAATTGCGACGAATAAATGCTAAATGATTGCTCTAAAAGTCCAATACCCGCAATATTCATTGATAATGTGCGCATGAGCGTTTGTTGGTTCATCAGTTGTTCAGATAGCATACAGACGCCGTTACGTTTTGTACTATGTTCACAGTCTCTCTCCGACTCGTCTTTCTTAATTTTTTTTTATTAATTAACAAGCAGTATCGCCCGGCGTTGCTCGGGTTTGTAAGGGAAATAACTATATAAGCATTCTTAGAGATGTAAAGTATAATAGCCATCTCAATATGGCTAACCACAAAGGGGGGGGGATGTTACTGTAGCTTTTTACGTTCTGAGATTTAATAATACATTTTTAGAGAGTTACTTCCCTTATATATGCCAAAAATGCATTCAAAATGGGAAAAATTGATGGTAAATTTTTTTTAAATCGTAGACTCATCGTAGACGCGCGCTAATACCCAGAAGGGCTCGATATAAATCACGACTATAAGATACCCGGTTTTGGTTAAACTGCACCGCAAAATGTGGGAGTAGTTAGGAATCTAAATCCTAGGAGACAGACAGCACACAACCTCTCTTTTATATATAAAGATTTACCTTTCCTGTACACCAAAACAGAAATTCAGAAGTGTAGTGAATGTGATTGATTATGTAAAGAAATTAAAACAATGGTTTAAGAAACAAAACATAATCTTTCATTTGTTTCAATCATTGGACTGCGGCCATGCTGGGGCACCGCTTTGAAGAATTTTTAATTGAATGAATGAATCGATCCAAAACTTTTCTTTTTAAAGTCTGGTACTTATTCTATCGGTCTTTAAGCGGAACCGCTAAGGGTACGCAAACAAACTAACATCGGTTGTCAAGTGGGGGAGGGACAAACACACACACATATGCATACATATATACATACATACATACATACATACATACAAACATACATACATACATACAGATATATTAACATGTATATATGACGGGCTTCTTTCGGTTTCCGCCTACCAAATACACTCACAGGGCTTTGGTCGGCCCTCGACTATAGTAGAAGACACTTGCTCAAGGTGCCACGCAATGGGGCTGAACCCGGAGCCTTTTGGTTAGGAAGCAAACTTCTTAACAACAAAAATATTAATAATAATAAATAAACTGTAAAAATTGTTAGAGATTCAACTTCGAAATTTTTTTTTTTTTTTGGTGGGAGATGGTGGTAGCAAGAAATCAGCCAACAGTATATTCGATTTTAACGATTAAAGAAAGATATTTGAATGAAATTAAAAGTGCGCATCGTTAGTGGTCTACGAGTGTATGTAATACTGAAATGGTTAGCCTTAGTTTGTGCATTTATCAACATATGAACCTGTTAGGAAATTGTAATTTGTGATAAATCCTTATCTATATTCTTTAGACGCTTAAAGATAAACGAAGGCAACGAGGACGACACATGCCCTGTGAGTATAGTTTAAATAATGTCTGGTTTTATAGCTATAAAGAATGAGCTAGTTGGCTTAAATTAAAAGTGCAAGAAGGTGTGAGTGCAGGTACTGAAGCAGTTAATTTGTTTCCAAAATAATTAAAAGAAATTATTTAAGATTATGGCTACACATAAGACATAAGATTCCTCTCACAAATGAAGAGGAAACTAGTCTATTTTTTCGAAGCACATGCCAGCAAGAAGCCACATTGCAAAAGAAAATAAAAATCATCGATGCCAAGGTTTAAAAAAGTTGTTAAAAGTCGGCTAACGTCGTAGCAATGTAGCTAGAGACTGTAAGTTAGGGCCCATGCTTGTGAATCGGGTCGAGATTGTAAGGGATCCTAAAGCCCTCCTCGTATAAATTACGCTTCCCTTTATATATGGAAGGCCAAACAAGAAAGAAAGAAAGAAAGAAAGAAAGAAGGGTGTTGAGTCACATCTCCACGGGTCTGAACATTGGTTTTTACATTATACTTGAAGTAATTTGTGTGTGTGTGTGTGTGTGTGTGTGTGTGTGTATGTGTGTGTTTATTGGCTAAGCCTAGCAAATAAAATTGGTTACCTTCGGATAAATACGAAGAGACACCTTTTTTTTTTTACTTAACGGAATATCATAACAGTAGTGAAAAGGAGAAGATTAAGGGAAACTCAACAACTACTTCGTACACCTTGATTGGACAGAAGGTAAAGGTCAGTTACTGAAGGTCACTGTACTATCGAAATAAATTCCAGTAGACCTTTGAATAGAAGCAGGACTTGTATTAGTTCGAGATCCCTCGCTAGGTTTACATGAAAAGAATGAAGAAGCACTGAGATCTAAAATACTCTCAAATACTCGAACTTCAGGGGCCAAACAACTACGAAAAAAGGCAGCCATTGTTGAGAAAAGATTTTTGCTGTCCTCACAGACCATTAGAATCACACAGCAAATAAGAGTAAAACTAAAAATCAATGAATTCTTCTCCCGAGAAGATCGTAAACAATATAGACCACGACCAACGCGTTAAGCCTACGTCTGAGACGTATATTCTACCATTTCGTGAGCGAAGTGAGCAATAACCGATTACAAACAAACGATAATAATTCTTTCAAATTTTGAGACAATGCCATTAATTTTAAGAGGAGGGAGTAAGTCGATTACATAGACCCAAGTAATATGATGTTACCGATTCCAAAAGATGAAACAATAAAGTTAACCTCAACTGGATTTGAATTCAGGACGTAAAGAGACGGAATAATTCCCGTTAAGTAATATTTCCGACGCTCTCACGATTCTGCCACTTTGTCGCCTTCGAATAAGTGAAGAATACAAATAACTGAAAGAACATTTAAGAATAAAATTCAACCAAAACTTCACCATCCACATTAACGATTTCATAAGAGAACAATTGCCACACAAACCAATAGAAAACCGACTGACCAAATGTTAGCCGTGATGAACGAAGTAGCTAAAGAACTATGAGAAGAGATAAATGGTCCCAACTTTGGGGCATTGAATGCTTGACAATATTGTGCTGCAATTATCATTAGCTAACAAATGGGAAGAGAAGAGGTCTCATAGTAAGAAGAAACAACCAAAATGGATTACCTCTTTCGAGACACATCAACAGACTTCAGCACAAAACATATAGTAAATTCACTGCTCAGCAACTGCAACCTTATTATAGATTATCTAAAGTATATGGGAACTATCGACATTAGATATTAATGGGCAAGCTAATTGTCCTTAAACACAAACTGCGACCGGCAAGGGAACAATTTCATGATAAAAAAAAACGCTTGCCAGAGCAAAAGTCCATCAATCACAAATTTGCCAGAAACCCACATGGATTTATCGCAATATCATAGGTCATATCATCAAGATTGTAAAATCTATCCAAAATGTCCAGGAGTCATTATGGAGAGGGACCTGGAATGTAAACAAACATCGCAACCGTGATGCAATGTGGTTAAATTTGCTACAGAGTGAATGTTGTGCAAACGTCTCTTCCAAAACTAATAATATCAACAATGAAACTCTCATAACGGCTGTTGTAAAACTGGCGAACGTGAAGTCACCTGGGAGAGACCTGATAGTCAGTTACTGGTGCAGAAACCATTCTATACCCCATCCCACGATAACCTGTTGAAAAGAGCAATGAATGCTGAGCCTGACGTATCGGACTGGTTGTCAATCGTACGTACAACATTCGAATCTAAAAGCCAGGAAACGCATGTAACCAAAAACTACAGGCTTGAAAGTAATGTATAAATCAAACACTGACTGTTTGAATGCATTCCTCATGGATCACAGCGAAACAGAATATGGTGACAGAAGATCAGGCAGGAGAAAAGAAAGGAGTTTGTGGCGGTGCCGAACTTCTCATCCTTAAAACTGTTCTAAAGGAAACTGAACAGCACCACCGAAATCTGTTGGCTGTATGACTTGACCGTAAGATGGCGTGTGTCTCAGTTCTTCACTCCATTGTTATAGGTAATGTCATTAAGAATCAGAGAACAACATGGTCTACTGAACTACCGTTAAGAACTGTGACTGCTACTATAATCACTAACAGAATTAGGCTATCATTTGTATTGTACGCAATAGGAACAGCATTAGATTAAAACTTCAATCTATGTATTAAACTCAATGTATACACACCGTCCATTTAAGCTGGTAACAATGACACACAGATGGCGATTTTGAGTTGTGCACACCGAGTGTTTCAACAGCTTGGAAAACTTCCGCAATATCAAAGATATGTCTTCAAGCATTGATTAGCCTAAATAGATTTATTGATTTATCATTCCTTATTTAACATTAAAAACATTTATAAATGTCAAATCCCAGCGAGAACGTTAACAACGATTTATAACGTCATTTTTATGTGAATTAACCTTTCACTTAACGATCTCTTGCTTAACTGTTGGATATATGGAACCTGCCAGGGTATTCTTGTACTCATATTTATACTCATATTTGCAGACTCGTACTCATATTTGCAAATTCGTTTCAATGTTGGAATTACGTAGGAGTTTCTTACGTTCAGAGTTCGAATCCAATTGAAGCTATGCATCTTTTTTTTTTTTTTTCTTGTGGGTGATTGCCAATGAAATAGGGCGCCATTCAGCTACACCGAAACTGGTTTAAACGGCTATGCTTTTTCTCTCCACAAATGTGCCAATTTTTTGGAAATAAATGTAATATTTTACGAGAGCCACATTAATTCTGTGATATACTCAAGATGCTAATATTAAGATACAAGGACAAAGCGGTGAGCTGGCAGAATCGTTAGCACGCCGGGCAAAATGTTTACCGGCATTTCGTCAGTCTTTACGTTCTGAGTTCAAATTCTGCTATGGCTGACTCTGCCTTTCAACTTTTTGAGGTCTATAAAATAATTACCAGTTGAACACTAGCGTCGATGTAATTGACTTACCCACTCCCTCCAAAATTGCTGGCTTTGTGCCAAAATGTGAAACCAATATTAAGGTACAAGGGCAACACGGTGAGCTGGTACAATCGCTAGCACGCCGGGCAAAATGCTTAGTGGTATTTCGTCTGCCCTTACGTTCTGAGTTCAAATTCCGTCGAGGTCGACTTTGCCTTTCATCCTTTCGGGGTTGATAAATTAAGTACCAGTTACGCACTGGGGTCGATATAATCGACTTAATCCGTTTGTCTATCCTTGTTCGTTCCCTCTGTGTTTAGCTCCTTGTGGGTAGTAAAGAAATTGGTATTTTGCCCGTCGCCACGTTCTGAGTTCAAATTCCGCCGAAGTCGACTTTGCTTTTCATCCTTTAGGCATCGATAAAATAAGTATCAGTTCAGCACTGGGGTCGATGTAATCAACTTCAACCTTCCCTCGGAATTGCTGGCCTAGTGCCAAAATTTGAAATCAATAGTATGGCACCAAATATAATATTAAACTTCATGACTTGACTTTGCACTCTACGGAGAAAGTTGGAAATGACCAGGAAATTGAAGACAGTTAAACTATCTTCTCAAGGCCGCCTTTAATTAATATATTAATTTTAGACCAAATCACAATTGATATTCTTAAGATATTAGATGATGGGAAATGTCTGAAGCAAATCAATTAAATCTTAATTTTCTTTAATTTTCAATTCTTTCGTGTTTCTCATTTTTCATTGTATTATGCTGAAATGACTTTTCTTAAATTGCTGTCGTAAGTAGTAGTAGTAGTAGTAGTAGTAGTAGTAGTAGTAGTAGCAGCAGCAGCAGCTGTTTTATTTATTGTTTGCTATTTAACCCTAGGTCAGTCGTAAACGACCAAACCTATAACCAAATATATTCCCACCGTAACTATTCCACTTTTTCAGATCCAATCTATCTGGAATTTCATCTTCATTCAGCTTGCGCTTCTTTTTTTATTTAAAGGTATTAGAGTATTGTTGAGGGAAATTTGGTTGCAATTGATGGTTGGTCAAGTGACCACTCTGAAGCGTCCTCATTAGCTCGTAAGCTGGTTGCTTAGTAGCGCTGGAAGAAATTTCAATTCCGAAATCTTTCAAAAATATTTATGAAAAACTTTAAATGTAAATTTTTGAATTATTGAATCGAAATTTGAGTTATTTTCTTTTGGGTGTTTCTAAAATTATAACTAGAATTATTCCCCCCTTATTAGGATGAAAGGGCAAGTTGGCTTCGACAGGATTTGAATTCAGAACGTAAAAAGCCGTACATTTACCACGTGACATTTTTGCCCCCATCCCCGTGATAATTGTCTCTGATTTAGGAACAAAGCTGACCGTTTTGCTGGAAGGAAAGGTTAAATCGTTATCACCGTTCTCAGTACTTGACTGGTACTGTGCTTTATCGACCCTAGAGGGATGAAAGGCAAAGCTGGCCACGACAGCACTTGAATTCAGAAGGCCGGGAGAAATACTGCCAGATATTTTTCCGACGCTGTAACAGCTCAACCGTAATCTTTTTAATTGTTCCTAATTAAAGCACAAGATATGAAATTTGGGAGAAGGTGGAGTAAGTAGATTCGACTGATTCCCGTAGTTATGATGATGAAAGGCAAAGCTGATTTCGGCGGGCTTTGAACTCACAACGTAAAGAAGTGAATGAAATATCGCATGATATTTTGTCCAACGCGCTAACGATTTTGTCTTGCACAAGGCCAAACATTTCGAAGAAGAGGCTCCCAGAAAGATAAAAAGCAAAACTAGCTTTGGCAGGGTTTTAACAGCTTTGAGCTGCCGGCTACAGGGAACTCTATTCAGATGATGTTTTGTGAAGAAAAGATTGCATGATTTGACTCTGTCCTGTATATCATATATGACACACTGGGCATATTTCTCTGATGACTATGTATCAATTATGATACACATGCCCAATTTTCCTCAACCACGATAGTAACTTGAGACTTATGATAGAAAAGGAGTGGCTGTGTGGTAAGTAGCTTGCTTACCAACCACATGATTCCGAGTTCAGTCCCACTGCGTGGCCCCTTGGGCAAGTGTCTTCTATTATAGTCTCAGGCCGACCAAAGCCTTGTGAGTGAATTTGGAAGACGAAAACTGAAAGAAGCCCGTCGTATGTATGTATATGTATACATATGTGTGTGTGTGTGCTTGTGTGTCTGTGTCGCCCCCCCCCATATCGCTTGACAACCGATGCTGGTGTGTTTACGTCCCCGTAACTTAGCGGTTCGGTAAAAGAGGCCGATAGAATAAGTGCTAGCCTTACAAAGAATAAGTCCTGGGGTCGATTTGCTCGACTAAAGGCGATGCTCCAGCATGGCCGCAGTCAAATGACTGAAACAAGTGAAAGAGTATTACTCGCAACGTAACAAACAAGGGATAACTAAAACACTGAAAATAAGCATGAGTGAATAGGACAAACTTATGAAAATGCTTTGGATAGGCGAAGGGTTAATATTATGGAGAGAGAGAGACAAGGCGGTGAGTTAGCACGCTGGTCAAAATGCTTAGCGGCATTTCGTCCGACTTTACGTTCTAAGTTCAAATTCTGCCGAGGTCGACTTTGCATTTCATCCTTTTAGGGATTGATAAAATAAGTACCAGTCAAGCACTGTGGTCGACATAATTGACCTACCCCTCCCCCGAAAATGGCGACCTTGTGCCAAAGTTGGAAATCTGTATTATATTGAGAGACAAGGAGACGAACTGGCAGAATCGTTAACGCACCGGGCAGAACGCTCAGCGATATTTCGTCCGCCCTAACGTACTGAGTTCAAATTCCGTCGAGTTCATCCTTTCAAAGTTGATAAAATAAGTACCAGTTGAGTACTGGGGTTGATGTAATCGACTCATCTCCTTCCCCGAAATTGCCGTTCTTGTGCCAAAATTTGAAACCAATATTCTGTTGAGAGACAGGCAGTGGATGATAGAGTGACTCACTCTATACCTTGCAGTATTTATATATTTACATTCGCAGTTCAAATCTCGCTGTTATAGACTTTTTCTTTGAACTACTTCGAGATCACCAAACATAATGCGACTTATTCTTTTTTTTTCTCCACTTTACAGCAATGTCTTTTCGTTTCAGTAATGTGACAGCAACGTACTCCTGTTGGCATCTGTTTTTAAGCCCCATTTGTAATAAAGAGGAACAAGAAAAATCTACTTTATTTATTAACCTCAGGAGGAAAGAAGGCAAAGTTAACCTAGGTGTAATTTGAACACAAAGAGCTGAAACAATTGCAGCAAGTTATTTGTTTGGCATCTTAACTATTTTGCCGATTACCTGCCCTGGTTTTTATTAAACCAAGTATATCATTTTTATTTGGAAAAGAAAAAAAAAAAAACGTTTGTAGTTCTATGCCAATGCTAGAAATACTTAGTAACAAACTGACGACATGAATGCACAGAATTGTCAGAGCACCGACAAAATTCCTGTTTTGAGTTCAAATTCTACCGATGTCAGCTTTGCTTCCATTCTTCCGGGGATCGATAAAATCAAAGGAAGATTCAGTAGACTACAACACTCACCTACAATTTAATATTTCTGGGAAAGAAAAATAATAGAAGTTCTGACATTCAAACATTCTCTGAAAACATTCATGGAAACATATTTCAGTGTTGTGAAATGGATTTCAGCTGCAGATCGAAACCGGAGTTTCGTGATCAGTTCACCAAATTGTGATGATGTTGGGTCAGTTGCACACCCGCGCTCACATTCATAGATATTCGTGGTTTTGTTTAAGACTGACGGTTATCCATCTATGCAAGTCTTCTCTTTTCACGCCACCGACGTTTATCTAAGGAAAAGGCTGCCAACTTGAGCCGATACAACCTGGTGGCAGTGTCGCGGCAGGCATTGCTGCCAGAACGCTGTGAGACAGAAGAATGAACGACAAAGTTGACCGCGTTCGGATTTGAACACGGCGCTCAGAATTGAAATAAATACCACGCGAAAGTTTATCCAGTGCTCTAACGATTTTGCCAGTTCACCTCAAAGTCAGGTCTAAAATGATGTTAACTCACATAGAAACAAAGTGTAAAGGGAACTTCACCTTCAAACGAGCCTCTCTAGCTACACGAATGTGATTGAAAAATTGTCATAAATTACTGATGTAAACAGGTGGAGCAATGTGCAAATGACCAATGTTTCCATGGCTTCAGGGCTGAGTTGAACAGAAAAATTTTTTATGTAAAAGAAAGCACACCTATGGATGTTATGTAAGATGAAGTCATCAAATGTCGCCTACCTTTATATCTATCTCTCTCTTAAACACACATACGTACATTTTTACAAATAGCTTGTTCAGTTCTTCTCTCTTTTTTGATGTGTTGTTATTGTAATGGTTATTTTACACTCCTATTTTTTGTTTTGACGTTTTTGTTCGTGTTTCTAAGCGGTCTCAAATAAATTTTTATTTATTATTATTTCTTTTCTTACCATTTCAGAATCAAATACAATTGTCATGAGATAACTATTTGTTGTTGTCCTGGTAACCATTCATTTTATTGGAACATGAACGAAGATGATATTCAGTGGTGAGATATTGTTCACTCCAACTACAACTATTACCACTAGTAAGTCAACAAATGAACTTCTCCGTGCTCGCAGGACTTGATAGAAATAGCAGTTTAACTATCCTCAAATTATACGCTTCTGTCTTAAAGAAAAAATGGTCACATTGGTTAAAGCAAAAAACTGAATGGTCACAACTAGAGCGCTTTTTATCATCGGTCCACTAGAACAAATCTGGCCTGGGGTTAAACAACAACAGCATCGAGGATCATCTGTATCACTATTACGGAACTGGAGTTACATTGGAAAGACAAAAACAACCCAAGATGCGAGTTGATCGAAGCTGTATAACTGTTCGATATGGCTGCTATGAATAGCAATGTACACAGACATGTTGACAGAAAGGGAATTTTAGACATCTGCTTAAAACCTTATGAAATAAACATGCGCACAAATTAAAAAGTAACACACGCACATACACACATACACACGCACACACACACACAAATACGTACACAAACACGTAATACATACACACCGATACGTATACATATGTCTGCACACATACACACACACACATATTTACGACGGGTTTCAGCACAATTTCCGTTTACCGAATTCCAATCCTAAGATATTGATCGACCAGAGGCTAGGAGTAAGAAGACACTTGTCTATAGTGCCGCAGAGAGGATTCTAATCTGAAACTACGTTGTTGCAAACCGAACCTCCGGATTACACAATTGCCTGCCCCTGTATATCTATCTATATGTAACAGTATTTTCTTAAAGCTTAGATATTTTGAGGCAAATTTCTTCGACTGAGGGCTTCAAAGAAGACAAGCACAAACGAATCAAATTTCTACAGATTATATTTCAGAAAAAGAAAAACGTGTGTCAAAGAGATTATGTCAAATAAGGGGAAGGAATAACGATCGGGAGTCTGTATTTATCGATATTGTATATAATCTTTAAAATTTCTGTTTTAAAATATTTTTACAAGCAACACATTTTGTGGAGAGAAGTGAGGTGAAAATGGTAGGTTTATCAGCAGAGATCTCGTTTTCTATGGCTGGATTCAAAGGAAGATGACGATAAAATGCACCACTAAATATATGAAACTCATCAACCGTAACCGTCCATTCAACTGTTGAATTATATTGTTATATTTAACTTTCCAAAAAAATCTAAGAACATGTCTGCGGAAACATTAGAGGACCGTTTGCGTGAGTTGAAGGAAATTTTAGTTACCAAAGAGATAATTATTCATAACCAAAAGAAAAAACTCAACGAAAAAGATCACATAATAGAAGAACTTCGCAGTCAATTGGATAAATACCAATCTGTTCTACCTCTGTCTACTGCGATTCCAACATGTGTGGTTGCAGGACCGCGTAAAGTACGAGCTCAAGGAATTTCTGCTGAACCACAAGTGTTAGGTTCTTTACATGAGTTCAGTAATCTACGTTTAAGGAAACATTCAAAGACCTATCAGTAAGTACAGATTTTCTAATTTTTCATATTGTATATTGATATTGATGTAATCCTTTGTATCCATTTAAAATTTATCACACAAAGTCATATGTTGAAGAACTAAAACTAAACGAAGTATTTAGTTGCTCATTGGTGAAAGCTGAACTCCCCTGAGTCATATCTGTTGTTAGCTGATGTTTATATGATGAATCAAATCAAGTTATAATATGAGTAGGTTTTAAAATAGAAATATTGTCACATAACAGGGTTACGGAGTAAAGTGAGTTCAACCATTTGTTTAAAGCAGTGGATCTCAACCGGGATCCATATGACCCGTAGGAGTCCATATGAGATTTTGTTGTTAGAGTTTATCTGCAATAAATTGGTTATACTTTTTTCAAAACACAAAATATTTTAACAATTTTTCTACACAATTCCTAATAATATTTAATTATAAAAATATAACAGGATTTTTAAACATTGAATGGTTGTGAAGGTCAATTTGAGTAAAATAGGAATCAAAGGATAAAAAAGGAATCAATAGGTAAAAAATAGTTGAGAATGGTTTAAAGCTTATCTGTTTAAGTCGGTGATGCTGTGAATTGCTAAAATATAATCAGTAATTTATCGAAGTAGCGATGCCATGTGAAAAGTTCAGATCTTGTATTTAGGTAATTTGCAATATTTTTCCAACATAAGATTCTTGTAATCTGCGCATAAATTGCATCATTTTGTACCATTTATATACGCTTTGCTTTGCTCTCGTACATGATGGACGTAATATGGTTAAAGTAGCGTTGTTTGAATTTGCTGTCATTCCTATATAGTACTGACACCCCGTCGTTCAGTTAGGCTTTCACAGACTGATATTGTAAATGTCATCCTCTTTTTGTTTTATTTTATGTTTTGCTCTGTAGTCAGATGCAAGTAACTCTTTTTGTATGCGCATAGTGAACCTACGAAAGAGTGTTGTACTTGTATGACTGATATAAAAGGAAGGCGTCATGAAGTTTACAATTTTTACTTTTACAATGGAGTTTATGTACATTGCATTATCCATTTATAGTTTGTTATCGAGTTTACAAGTTGTTAAAGAGGTTGTTGACTTTAATGATTCCTCGTATATCATTGGTGTTAGTTTATGATATAGCGTGAAGTATTTTGTGTTTCATTCTATGAAATTCTTTTTGATATGTTAGTCTGTTTTATATTTAATATTATTGTATTCATACAGCATATTTTGTGTCTGGTCTATTTTTAAAACGTGTAATATATATTGTTATTGCTGCATTGTATGTGTCCGTATTCTTCTGTGGATTGGTCTGTGAGTCTGATCAGATGTCCATTGTAAACTGTTTGTTTTATTCTGTGGACTTCTGTTTTTAATATTCCTTTGTGGAAAGATATATGAATTCTCTTCTGAGAAAAGATTTTACTACTGGTATTTTGTAGCTTTCTGTCTCCACATAGGTGTGTGTGTGTGTGTGTGTGTGACTTTTGTGTACAATGATGAGATGTATCAAGTCTTTTCTTCTTTTCTATTTGGATGCTTACATCAAGAAATGGAGTTATATTTGTATTATTTATATTATTTCTTATGCTAAACTTTAGTACCATGCTGTTTTCCAGTTTTATCTTAAATTTATCAATGTTTCTAATATATTCATCACGATGAATTTGTTTCTACTTTCTTGTGTATGCAGCTAGATAAAATGTCGCAAACGCGAGGCCTAAGGAAGAACCCATAGCTACTCCATCTATTGCTGGTGATAATGATTAATTTAGAGACTTTATTGTCCAAGCAAAGCGTAAGGGATACGTATTAGCGTGTTTGTACATGTGGTACATGAATGAGTGAGCGTGTTGTGGGTGTCGTGGCTATTCATTCATGTCCAAGGGACACTACCATTGTCTATCAAAAGGACAATCAACAGCGCTTGCGCAGCGCTTTAGGTTTACACGATAAGGTTTCCATAATACCTCATCAACCTTATCCACCCCATTTACACGATCTAGAGACAAACCGCCGCAAGATATCTGGTATTAAAATGGTAAGAGGTTCGGGAATCTGAGAGTGTAATTATCTTCAGATGGTACTGTAGATCTCCAAAATAACCAGGAACATTTCCTGCACAATGTACTTTATGTCAGATTAACCTTCTAAAGACATGCTTTAACGTGAACCAAGAGGCGCCTCACTCCCGGTGCGCTGGGTACTAACCATGAGTTTTTAACACCTTGCGGTATTGCTAAATAGTTGACTATTCGCTGTTGCTATCCTACTTCTTGACACATTTTGCTTTGTCCTGCAAGCCTTCTAGCAACCCTCCGTGTGTGTGTGTGTGCAGAATGTGTACAAAAAATAGGAATAAAAATTTTTTTTGTCAAACGTGGCTTTTCCTACCCACACCCCCTGTGTACTTTAACAGTATGTGAGATACTTGGTAATGAATTTACTCCATAAATGGATAACTCAATGTCGCACAATCGAATGAAAACCACTATCATCAGACTCCACCTTAATCCAATAAAATTTTAATTTTTTTTGTGGTGTTATTAATGATAAATGTAAATCGAACTCAGGCTGAGAAAAGAAAAAAAAAACAACTGTCAAGGTATCGGTCACTTCCCGACAGGTGTATGGTCGAACCTGTGGTAGTTGAGAACTCCGGCGTTCTTGGTCCTTGGCCCATATTCCTGCTCACCGCTATCAGGGCGGAGATTGCTGTCCACAAACGCGAGCGCCACGTGTCAGAGTGGCTGTTACAAGGCATCTCCCTCACTATCATCCGTAGCAACGCGTTTTCCATTTTGTCTGCTGGTGCCACGAGAAATATTTCTATATTGTGAGAGGCAAAATTCTCCGTTAAGGCTATAAGCTCTGTTAATGACATATTTCATCTCTTAAGTAAAGCATGCCATGAAAACGATAACAATAAAGAACTCTGAACTGAAATTTTTGTTTGAGTGTAGAAACTAGACAAGTACATGAGCGTACTGAAAGTTGGCAATGCGACACTTAAGAAATTGCACTTAATTACAATTTTAGAAACTAACACTTAAATTTTCTATATTTAACTGTTGTAAATAACATTGTCTTTATTGTCTTCACAAAGCTATTGTAAAAAAATATACATCACAATTTTGTAATCATTAAGATATTTTTGACGTTTTAATAATAGAAACTGTATAATTAGTATTGCAAAAAGAAATATACAATATATTTAATAAATATGAAGCCACTGAGAAGGCTAGCTAGTGGGTACATTATTCGTATTTATTAATACTCAAAAGGATTGGTTGCTTCATCTTTCATCTACCCAGGTACGAAGAAGATATCTTCATATAAAAAACGTAAACAAGCTTTTACTAGCGTTAAGTCATGTACATGGTACTGGGTTGACAGTGGGGATTTATTCACAAAGGCACCAACACGGCAGGGTATTTTTTCATATTAGTGGAAGCTATATATATAAATATATATGTGTATATATCTATGTATGTCGCTGTGTATGCGTATGTATGTATGTATGTATGTATGTATGTATGTATGTTGGTAGGTAGGTAGGTAGGTAGGTATATTTGTACGCGCGCGCGCGCGCGTGTGTGTGTGTGTGTGTGTGTGAGTGCATGTGTTTGTGCATGTGTGTATGAAAGAGAGAGAGATATATATCATTGAATAGAACAGCATTGTCCTATATGGACAAAATAATAAACTGAAGCTCCCTATCATTATCCTGAGAGAAAAATTCATGTCGACCTAGCTTTATGAAGACAATAAAGACGACATATTTACGACAATTAAATAGAGAAAATTGAAGTATTAGTTTCTAAAATTGTAATTAAACACAGTCTCTTAAGTGTTCACATTGCTGCAATGCTGAGGTTCCTGCAACTCTAAAGTCTCTCAGGCTGATATCGAGGTCAGAACAAGATGGAAGGGGAGAGCAGTGAAGACTGTCGAATCTGCAGAATCACAGCTAAAATATATAAAGATGTACAGCGCTCATGGGTGTTGTATTTCGAAGGCTGGCCTGGGTGTTATCACAACACCTTGCTAAAATATGGTGCAAGGAAAGGACAGGTGGCTACTGAACTGAAACGATGTGCGCATGTCAATTGCGGATGAACGAACCAGCAAATGTGTTGGGATGTAGTATTAGGGAGCTTGGCTAAGATGAACCCAAGGAGTGACTCACAAAGTCTTATGGACTAACCGTTGCAAAGCGAGGTCAAACTGGATAAAATTCCGAATTCAGGCAGTTTAATTATGGTTTTGTCGAGCTCAGCCAACTTTTCTGCTGGGTTAAGTCGGAGTCACCAGTTTGCCTCAGAACCTGAGGAGAAGGACACTCTCTTCAGGCACTGGATGAATGACATTCTCAATAGCTGTCCAGAAGACCCGAGAGAAGGGTGCTACCGTTTGAAGCATGATCATATCTTGAAGGTTATGATCATATCTTGAAGGCATGATCATATCTTGAAGGCAAATACCATCCGTCATTGGATTAGATATTGTAAGAGCCGTCGCTCATCGAAGAAAATTATCATTTTTCTCAAGGCTGGCGTGACAGAGATGCCAGCTGTCGGTCTACTTCTCTGGGGCTACTTGCAACAGCAAACTATTTTGAGCTAAATGCCGACATGGGGAAGAAGTTGAAGTTCTCAGAAACTGTCGCCTCAACATCAGTAAGGCTAAATACGGCGTTGATCTAAACAGGATCCAAGCAGGTGGTTCTGTTAAAATATTCCATTCTCTGAGCGGACGTCAACGAAGAGGCAAACAAAAGAGAAAGAAATGTACTGAGCCGGTGGAGCTATGTCAAAGCAATGCCAAAGCAATGCATCGCAAGCAGTGTTGTTCCATCATGGAGGGATGCAGAAGATTTTCAATCTCTCTTGAACATGCTGGGCATTACAGGGGCCAGCAGGCGAAAGGCCACGAGGTTGGCTATGGAGGCGACGGAAGTTGCTTCAAGGTGGAGATGTGTGAGCCTTGAAAGAGGATGTTCTTGCTGCCTAGGGTCGTGCTAACTGGACACAAGTTGGATCATAATCAAATCTGGCAGGATCACCCGATTGAGGATGTCTGATTGTTGAAAAGTTCGAAACGCAAAATGACCCCAAGAAACATGTTGTGTCCAGATTCACCTCGAGAATGCTGTATGGATAAGAATATTTGCTATCAAGTATTTTTGCATTGGGACTTTTCGGCATTTTTCATAACTTAAACCAGGGGTGGGCGAACTTTTTTGATCGCGGGCCGCACAGTGCGTCTTTGGAACCCTGGCGGGCCTCATTTATAAAAATCAAGTGAAAATATTTTTAAAGGCGGTTATAGACCTATAAACACACAATTGATTGAAAGGAAATTTTGTGAAATATTCCTCTCGGCGGGCCGCATGAAAACCTATGGCGGGCCGCATGCGGCTCGCGGGCCTTAGTTTGCCCACCCCTGACTTAAACGTACTTCACGCCTTTCGTTTCTTACTGTCTCAGCTGTAAATGATTCCTTTATTTCTGCAGCTTGGTAAGTAGCCACTATATAATAATGGCTTCAAATTTTGGCACAAGGCCAGCAATTTTGGGGGAGGGCATAAGTTGATTACATCGACCGCAGTGCTCAAATGGTACTCATTTTAACGACCCTGAAATTATAAAAGGCAAAGTTGACCTCGGCGGAATTTGAACTCAGGACGTAAGGACGGACGAAATGTCACCATGCCCGCCGTGCTAACAATTGTGCGAACTTACCGCCGAGGTCGACTTTGCTTTTCATCCTTCCGGGGTCGGTAAATTAAGTACCAGTAACCTACTCGAGTCGATCTAATCGACTGGCTCCCTCCCCAAAAGTTTCGGACCTTGTGCCTAGAGTAGAAACGAATTGTGCGAACTTATCACCTTACCCCTACATAATAATAGCCGATATAAATGTTTAGGTGGGTAGTCGATTTCTCTTGCTATGTTTTACATACTCTCTTTTCTCTTTTACTCTTTTACTTGTTTCAGTCATTTGACTGCGGCCATGCTGGAGCACCGCCTTTAATCGAGCAACTCGATTATTCTTTTGTAAGCCCAGTACTTATTCTATCGGTTTCTTTTGCCGAACCGTTAAGTAACGGAGACATAAACACACCAGCATCGGTTGTCAAGCAATGCTAGGGGGCGGGGACAAACACACTCACACAAACACACACACACGCATATATATATATACATTTCCGTCTACCAAATCCACTCACAGGCTTTGGTCGGCCCAGGGCTATAGTAGAAGACACTTGCCCAAGGTGCCACGCAGTGGGACTGAACCCGGAACCATGTGGCTTGTAAACAAGCTACTTACCACACAGCCACTCCTGCGCCTATATATAGGCCTATATATATATATATATATATATATATAGTATATATATATATATATATATATATATATATATATATATATATATATAATATATATATATATATATATATATAATATATATATATATAGAGAGAGAGAGAGAGAGAGAGAGGAGAGAGAGAGTTAACATAAGATGTGCAGAATGAATGCACATACTTGAAATCGTGATAGGTGACAACTAAATGACGTTACACACACACATGCCAACGCACGCACGCACTCACACACACACACACACACAAACACACACTCATATATGTGTACACACACTTAATAAATTTGTTACTTTTAAAAATTAGTATTCATTTCGTAATTTTGCATAAACACCAAGTAATTTTATAGAAGTTAAATGATATTTAGTCTCTGTATCCTATATTGCCTGATATTACCCATCGGGGCAAAAGTGTACTTCCAAAGTTGATTGTCATATGACGGGTAATACGCTAGTACTAACAATAATTTTTAATATATATTTCTTTACTGCCCACAAGGGGCTAAACACAGAGGGGACAAACGGATTAGGTCGATTACATCGACCCCAGTGCGAAACTGGTACTTTATTTATCGACCCCGAAAGGATGAAAGGCAAAGTCGACCTCGGCGGAATTTGAACTCAGGACATAATGGCAAACGAAATACAGCTACGCATTTCGCCCGGCGTGCTAACGTTTCTGCCAGCTCGCCGCCTTATAATTTCTAATATTGGCAAGGAGCCAACGATTTACGGAGAAGTTTTAGCCGGTTAGATCAATTCTAGAACATGACTGCTACTTTATTTATCGGCCCCATGAAGGATGAAAGGTAAAGATAACCTCGGTGGGATTTCAATCCAGAACATAAAGATGGTAAATAAAGGCTCTTAAGTTTCTTCAACTAACCACCTTAGAAAACTAATTAATTAATTAATTAATTAATTAATTAATTAATTAATTATGATTTTAAATTTTGGCACAAGATCAGTATTTTGGGAGAAGGGGTAAGTCGATTGCCTCGACCCCATTCCTCAACTGGAACTTATTTTATCGACCCCGAAAGGATGAAAGGCAAAGTCGACCTCGGCGGAATTTGAACTCAGACGGACGAAATGTCACTAAGCATTCCGCCCAGTATGCTAACGAGTTTGCCAGCTCACCGCCTTAGTAGTAGTAGTAGTAGTAGTAGTAGTATAGTAGTAGTAGTAGTAGTAGTAGTAGTAGCAGTAGCAGCAGCAGCAGCAGCAACAGCAGCAGCAGCAGTAGTAGTAGTAGTAGTAGTAGTAGTAGTAGTAGTAGGTCGTACCGGCCACTTCTGATGAATGGAAGTATTTATTTCACAAGATATTTCAGTAGAAGTACTGTTAAAGTATAAGCACCATGAGCTTGAACTTGCATGTGCAGTTGCAACAACAAATTTACGTCATCACCAAGCAAATATCCATTTGCAAATAATGACATTTGTATGGGAAAACAAATATCGGCTGTCGGATTTCATGTGAAATCCTAAAAACGAATATTAAGAGAGTAAGAAAATAATACAGTTTATCTTTGATACATTCTACTACTTAGAGTATACAATTCCATGCAGGAATGCAACTGTAATACAGACTGAAACAATATATGGAAGACGTAAAATAGAGGCAGTTGGAAATTTTACCGTCTGTAGCTTTTGTTGCAACCGAAACTGATATAAGGACTTGAAATTTCCTAGATATTGTTGCTGTCAAAACAGGGATTTGGAATTTGATAGATATTCACATTACTGTAATAGAGTGACGTAAAATGAGTAAAGGTCACATCTGGTCATGAATGATCATGAGATTGCACCTAGAAAGTTCCCTTCCGAGGCACAAATCCAGGTAAGGTTGTTTATGGAAGACCAGTAGTTGCCCTTGCATACCAGCCTCCCCCTTTTCATGCCACCGATGTTATCCAAGGGAAAGGCAAAACCCGATACAGCTTGGCGCCAGTGACGTCGCAATTCATTTCTTATTTCTTCATTGCCCACAAGGGGCTAAACATAGTGGGGACAAGCAAGGACAGACAAAGGGATTAAGTCGATTACATCGACCCCAGTGCGTAACTAGTAGTTAGTTTATCGACTCCGAAAGGATGAAAGGCAAAGTCGGCGGAATTTGAACTCAGAACGTAAAGACAGACGAAATACCTATTTCTTTACAACCCACAAGGGGATAAACACAGAGGACAAACAAGGACAGACAAACGGATTAAGTCGATTATGTCGACCCCAGTGAGTAACTGGTACTTATTTAATCGACCCTGAAAGAATGAAAGGCAAAGTCAACCTCGGCGGAATTTGAACTCAGAACGTAACGGCAGACGAAATACCTATTTCTTTATTACCCACAAGGGGCTAAACACAGAGGGGACAAACAAGGACAGACATAGGTATTAAGTCGATTACATCGACCCCAGTGCGTAACTGGTACTTAATTTATCGACCCCGAAAGGATGAAAGGCAAAGTCGACCTCGGCGGAATTTGAACTCAGAACGTAACGGCAGACGAAATACCGCTTTGCATTTCGCCCGACGTGCTAATGTTTCTGCCAGCTCGCCGCCTTTTCGCAACTCATTTCTGCAGCTGAGTGAACTGGAGCAACGTGAAATAAAGTGTCTTGCTCAAGAACACAGCACACAGCTCAGTGCGGAAATCGAACTCACTACCTCATGGTTGTGAGCACGACGCTCTAACTACTGAGCCATCTGCCTTCACAGTACCGTCAGTCAATAGCGAAATCGAAACTAGAACAACCTGTTAGAGAAAACCTGAGCACAAAGATGTAAGTGTATGTCAATAAATTTGACCTGGATTGTATGACATGATCTGTGCCTCTGACAATGCTTGGAATATAGAGAATGGTTGAAATAAGTGTGACCAGTGGACTGATCTAGGCAACTTTGGTCACATTGTTCAAGTTGCCGACTTTATTAGCAATTGTGACCAAACCAAGAATACTATACAGTCTGAAGAAATAAGAAGACAATTCGTAATTGATGAACGGCAACATGAGGTAATTCAAGACATGGTTCACTCGCTGAAAGTCAATCCATCTTGTACTTTCTTGGCTTCATGGGCAGCATTAAGTTACTGCTGACATTAGGCTGGATCAAGATATGACTAACAAAATAGATTTTATTCTTTTTCTGTAATGAAAATAGGAAACTTTTAATAATTTATGCAGTGTGCTCAGTGTCCTGACAGACGTGTCAACTTATATGTACTCAAAGTAACATGTTTCTTCTTCAGAAAATTATCCAATAGTTTTTCTCTTATTGAAGAATTATCTGAAAACTGCCAACGATGATTCAGATTTAATCATGAAAGTAAGATCTCTGAAAAACAAGGAAGTAAGCAGAATTTTCTCATTGATCAGCTAGTGCCAATACTAGATCGTCACAAGATCTTAGTTACAAACACGTTTCAATATTGAATACTACTACTACTACTACTACTACTACTATACTACTACTACTACTACTACTACTACTACTAATAATAATAATAATAATAATAATAATAATAATAATAATAATAATAATAATGATGATAAATGCCCTGATGCAGTACCAGACAGTGGCTCTCATGGCTTCTGATCTTAACTGATTAGAAGTGTTATCATGTACATTGGTATAAAAGATGGGCTACAGCAAATATTCTGCTCGATACCACAGATTTGCTTGTCAGTTGTTTGACCGTAACCAGTTGAGCATGTCCCTTAGTGGCTGACGATATGTGCATCTCTGACCACGAGCAGAAGAGTGGGGAGCATCATAGCAATGTGTTGAGAGGAATTCTTAGAGGTTTTGATAATTCACTTTTGAAAACATGGGTGGTTCGTTCAACATTCTTAAACAATCCTTATTCAGGGACCTTTGGAGCGGGATGGGTTACTCGACCAGAACAAAATTCTAACTGGGCCCCACTCGCAAGGTCATGTGCTGTTTATCTTGATATGAGATCACCATGTCGCGCACATATGATTGTGATGAATGTGCCTAGTGTACCCTTATCAGACAGGTAGTCATGATGGGTATACTGGGCTTCGTATGTTTTACCCCAGTATCACTTCGATGGCATGCACTGCTCTCTCAATCAGTAATAATAATAATAATAATAATAATAATAATAATAATGATGATGATGATAATAATGATAATAGATTATTGTAATTTAGACTGAAACGATTTCATCAATCATACTTACCTTTTCTTCAAACTTAGCTAATATGATTTATGAGACACGGGCTCAACATTTTTTGTAAAATAAACGTATGAAACAGGAATTTTCTGAATTTTATATATATATTCATGGAGACGAGAAAGAACTAATCAGGTATTTCCCTGAAGAAGGTACGGAATGATGCTGATGATGCAGATACACTTATAACGATAAAAAATTGTTGTTATAATTGCATACTGTAGGATGTGAAAGATGAACAATGCATGAAGTTTTAAGGAAATATTTTTTTTACCGTTACGTTACAAATAACTTGCATCGATGGGAGGTTAATGATAGATCCAAAAGCATGCGAAGTAAAGTTTGTGTTTGTGTCCTCTTCACTGTTTAGTAGTAATTACAGAGAGAGATAGAATGATGTTGTAAGGGAACAGAATTAGAGCTAGTGAGAGTTGTAAGGTGTGGGACGTTGTCTTACAGTTGCTGACAGTGAACTTCATTTCTCCCTCTGACCAATGTTCTAGCTGGTCAGCTAGACATTTGTTGAGTCGTCACCATGTGACTGGACTCATTGAGTCGTCACCGACTGTGACTAACTGATTTTTGCTTGGGGTGTGCTTGCTTTTTATAACTATCCAGAAGGATAGATATATCATTGAGAACAATAGATTTAGTTGGTGGTCTTGTTACCTCTATTCTAGCTTTTGGTGAAGTAGAAGAGGTTAGAAAGGGTCAAGTGGTAAAGACATTATTTCGGCCTAGCTAAAGGCATCTGGAAAATGTAAAACTGCTGTCAGAGAAAAACCATTGTTCCACCGTGGGAACAGTTCTGTTGCAGTGTTGATTTGAATTTGGCTATGGTGGATCGAATCCGCTTCATGCATGCAAGATCCACTACACACTTCATCGGTGGGCGAGAATGAAGGGAACTCCTAACTACTTCAAAAGCTGCCCCGAAAAATTCTTTCCAATATTTGTCATTTCACTTACATTTGGGGAGAATTTTCTGTCATTGCTTTATTCATTCATATCTATCACAATCGATTGTGATGTGACATTGTAGACTATATTATCTTTCTAAATAAAAATAAATCTGCTGAAACAATGTGAAACAAATGCTGAATACCGTCATTTTACAATGGCAACTCTACATAACCAATTAATTGTTTCAACACAACTTATTGTAGAATGCTCCTCATTGTGTTATTTAGTCTATGTGTTGTATGAAATTGGCATTAATAAAGGTTTTGTGAATTAACGATTTGTTTTCTGTCTTCCGCGGCCATTCATAAGCGTATACAATTTTGTTGATATTCACATTCTTGTAATAATTACATTAGCATTATCACGGCGAGCTTCCCCCCCCCACACACACATACATACATACATACATACATACACACGCACGCACACACACTTTCGCACCCACACATACACTCACGCACACGCACACATATACATACACGATGTGCCTGTTTCAGTTGTCTCGGTGCTATATCTCACCACAAGGTTCCGGATTCAGTCCCACTGCGGAGCACCTTGGCCAAGTGTCTTCTACAATAGCCTTGGACCAACCAAGTCTCGTGAGTGGATTTGGTAGATGGAAACTGAAAGAAGCCCGTCGTATATATATATATATATATATACATGTGTGTGTGTGGAGGGGTATTTGTGTCTGTGTTTGTCCCCACACCACCACTTGACAACTGGTGCTGATGTGTTTATATCCCCGTAACTTAGCGGTTCAGCAAAACTTAGCGGGGCAGCTTGGCAAAGTGTCTTCTACTATAGCCTTGGACCAAACAAGTCTCGTGGGTGGATTTGGTAGATGGAAACTGAAAGAAGCCCGTCGTATATATATATATATATAATAATAAATATTAGGGAATAAATCCAAATTTACAGGGAAAAATCAGATTTAGGATTAAATCCAATTTTATAGTAAAATATTATATAATATAATTCGAGACAAAACCACTATTTTGCAAAACAAACAAGGAAAGACTTAATCAATACATAAAAAAAAATTTTAATATAAAGAAATAAACCGCCACTACAATCGTTTCATGTCTTCAATGACATTCGTCAGGTGGATTTTCGATCTAAAATATCAATATTAAAATATAAGTTTAAAATAATAAAATTATCAATGAAAAATATAAATATATATAACCTATATATATCTATATATAATCTATATATAATCAATATATAATCTAATATAAACCCTATAAACAATTGAATATAAAGAAACCTATCATTAAAGTTCTCATATTTAAAGATGTACAAAAAACAAAAAACAAAATACAAAAAACAAAAAACAAAAAACAAAACAACAAAAACAAAAAACAAAAAACAAAAAACAAAAATAAAAACAAAAACAAAAAACAAAAAACATATATATATATACATGTGTGTGTGTGGAGGGGTATTTGTGTCTGTGTTTGTCCCCCCACCACCACTTCACAACTGGTGCTGATGTGTTTATATCCCCGTAACTTAGCGGTTCAACAAAATAGACTGATGGAATAAGTACCAGGATCTTAAAAAATAAATAAATAGATACTGTGGTTGATACATTCGACTAAAAATTCTTCAAAGCGATGCCCGAGCATGGCCACAGTCTAATGACTGAAACCAGTAAAAGAACAAAAGAATGAAAGAATGAAAGAATGAAAGAATGAAAGAACCATTTTACTTCACAAAATACTGTTCAATTTCTGAGGTGTTTAATAAGTATATAGACGGACTGACGGACAGACAGACCGATAGATAGATAGATAGATAGATAGATAGATAGATAGATAGATAGATAGATAGATAGATAGATAAGTTTCTTTATTGGCCACACAGGGCTGCACACAGATGGGACAAGTTACAAGGTAGAGCTTTTCTTTTGGGGGAGAAAAAAAAAGTTGGCGTAGGTTTTCGATCAAAAGGGATCGTAAAAGGGAAAAAAGAACAAAAAAAAGAAAAAAAAGAAAGAAAAAAGGAAAAGAAATAAAAAGAAAAAAAGAAAAAAAGGAAAAGGAAAAAGAAAAAAGGGAAAAAAGAAAAGAAAAATGAAAAAAGAAGAAAAAAGAGGAAAAAAGGGGGAGAGGGAAAAAAACCCATCAATAGGGATCGTGTATCACAGTGTCATGATGTATGGTGTAAAGGGGAAAGCAAGTAAGGTTTATCCGTGGGAAGAAAAGCCTACTAAAAAGACCACGGTAACCTTGGTCAATATTGTTATATGTTACCACATTTGTTTGCAAATGGGTAACCTTCTGTTTTCAATAGATAGATAGATAGATAGATAGATAGATAGATAGATAGATAGATAGATAGATAGATAGATAGATAAATTCTGTCGCAGAATATATTCAACGATATAAGGCGTCATGCACTTGAAGAGAAAACACACCAGGCGGCTACAGTGACATACGTAATATACATCTGATATTCTTTCGAAACAATTGTAGTGCTCAACGACCTCTTCTAGCCCAGTTTTACACTCACACACACACACACACATATATTCTACTTGTTACAGTCATTCGGCTGCGGCCATGCTAGAGCACCGCCTTAAACGGTTTTAGTCGAACAAATCGACGTTAGGACCTACTCTTTGTACGTCTAGTACTTATTCTATCGGAACTTTTGCCGAACCGCTAAGTTATAGGGACATAAACACGCCAATATCGGTTGTCAAGCGATGGCAGGGAGACAACACAGACACAAAGACACACACACACACACACACACACCACACACACACATATATATATATATATATATATATAGGAGAGTTTACGAAAAAAAAAAAAAGACGAAGACAGGTGGTGTACAAAACAAACAGATGTATTAGTATAGCGCTCAGGAATAGAAAAAGTCTTTTACGTTTCGAGCCTACGCTCTTCTACAGAAAGGGACCCAGAAAAAACAAAGAGAGAAACAAGGAGAGAGAAAAAAAATGTGTGTAGTGGCTAACGATCTATCATACGGGAAAGTTCAGAAAGTATAAAAATAAATATAAAAATAGAGAGAGAGAGAAAGACAGACAGACAGACAGACAGACAAACAGACAGAGTGGCTATAGGCATAGGAGTGGCTGTATGGTAAAAAGCTTGCTTCCCAACCACATGGTTCCGGGTTCAGTCCCACTGCGTGGCACCTTGGGCAAGTGTCTTCTACTATAGCCTCCGGCTGACCAAAGCCCTGTGAGTGGATTTGATAGACGGGGTAGAATAAATAACTTCTACCCCCACCGTTTTTTTTATTTAAATTTTTTTAAAGGTTTAATAAAAAATAACAACTAATTAATCAGTAGTGTATTCACCCTTGTTGTTTACAACTTCTTCCCAACGTTCAACGAGATTTTCAATACCTCGTTGGAAGAAATCACCCGATTTCGACTCGAAATATTGATCCAACCAAGCTCTCAATTCTGCATCAGTACTGAGTGAAACTCCACGCATAGCATTTGAAAGAGATCGAAAGAGGTGGAAATCCGTTGGTGCTAAATCAGGAGAGTACGGTGGGTGTGGCAGCACTTCCTAGCCATGCGTTTGAATGGCTTCCTTGGTCATATTGGCGATATGAGTGCGGGCGTTGTCGTGCAGCAGAAGAACTCCATGCTACCGATTAGGTTTTTTTCTCTTGAATAGCCGTGTTGAGTCTTTCCATCTGTTGAACACAGAGATCCGCGTCGACCGTTTGGTTCCATTCAAGCAATTCGTAATGGATAATTCCTTCCCAGTCCCACCATACATACAACATCGTTTTACGAGGATGAAGATCTTGTTTAACGCGCGGTGTCGCTTGTTTACCGGGGCTAAGCCATTCCTAACGCTGCTTCATATTGATGTACAGGCACCATTTTTCATCGCCAGTAACGATTCGGTAAAGAAATCGCTGCTTATGCCCATGAGTTGAGCGGTGACGAGCAAGCAAACCAGCGGAGATTGTGGATCGTTGATTTTTGTTGTTGTCACTTAAAGCATGCGGAACCCATGCTCCATACTTCTGAACCTTTCCCATCGAGTGAAGATGCTTCTCTATAGCAGTGTGGGAGCATTCCGTTTTCTCTGCCAGTTCCCTTGTCGTTTAACGAGAATTTTCGTGCAAAAGTTGGTTTAATCGCTCTTCATCGAACTCAACTGGACGGCCAGAACGAGGTGCGTCTTTGAAGTCAACATTTCCATTTTTGAAACTGGCATACCAATCACGAGTAGTTCTTTCAGCTATGGCACCCTCTCCATACACAGCACAAATATCGCGTGCAGCTTTTTGCGACCTTAGAACCTTCATTAAAAGCAAAAAGAAGGAGGTGTCGAAAATGCTCGTTTTTCTTAACTTGACATTCCATTTTATTCATCTGAAAATAAACAAAAATTAACTAAAATTAACTAGAAAAAAAAAAGATTCCAAAATGATTCACAAATAGAATTCTCGAAAAAAGTAGATTCCAAAATTTAAAAAACGGCGGGAATTTAGTTGTCAACTCAATATATATATATATATATATATATATATATATTATATATATATATATATATAGATATATATATATATGTATATGTATGTATGTATGAATACATGTATGTAGGTATATATATATATATGTATTTGTGAGTCTCGTTTGTCCCTCCACACACGCTTGACAACTAATGTTGGTGTGTTTACGTCCCAGTAACTTAGCGGTTAGGCAATAGATACTGAAAGAATAAGTACTAGGCTTACAAAGAATAAGTTCTGGGGTCAATTTGTTCGACTAAAGGCGGTGCTCCAGCATGGCTGCAATCAAATGACTGAAAGAAGTATATATGTGTATATATATATATATATATATAATATATATATATATATGTGTGTGTGTGTGTGTGTGTGTGTATGTATATATGTGTGTGTATATATATATGTATATATATATATTATATATATATGATATAGATATCGATATATATATATACATATATGATATCGATATCGATATAGATATAGATATGTGTGTGTGTGTGTGTGTTGTGTGTGTGTGTGTGGTGTGTGTGTGTGTGTGGTGTGTGTATATACTCGACTGGCTTCTTTCAGTTTTGGTCGGCCTGAAGTTATAGCAGAAGTCACTTACCCAAAGTGCCACGCTGTGGGACTGAACCCGGAACCATGTCGTTGAGAAGCAAACTTCTTGCCACACAGTCACGCTTATATATATATGTGTGTGTGTGTGTGTGGTGTGTGTGTGTGCGTGTGTGTGTGTGTGAATGTGTGAGTGTGTGTGTGTGTGTGTGTGTGTGTGTGTGTGTGTGTGTGCGCATGTGTGTGTGTTCTTGTGTCCGCATTTGTCCCCCACCACCGCTTGACAATCGGTGGAAACGAATCGGCGTGGAAATCTTAAATGCTCGTTCTACTAGTCAGAAATAACAGCCAAATCTCCCTCACATCATATCAAATTATCTTAAAAAAGGAATAATTAAGATGATGTAGCACGACATCCAATAATCACGAGCTAAACTCATTGGTCATAAACCAGATCGATTAGTGCTGTTCCGTGATTAAACAACATCAGCAACGACAACGATTACGAGGACGAAGGCGACGACGAAAACTCTATAATTAAGTTTGTTTAATTGTGAGACCGAATGCAGCGGGTTTGTTTGGAGATAACTTGTTGTAATAAACACAGAGTTATTTCCCTTGTGTCAACTAAAAGGTCGTAGTCAACACATATATATATATATATATATATGTGTGTGGAGGCGCAATGGCCCAGTGGTTAGGGCCAGTGATAGGTCGCAGGATCGCGGTTTCGATTCCCAGACCGGGCGTTGTGTGTTTTTATTGAGCGAAAAACACCTAAAAGCTCCACGAAGCTCCGGCAGGGGGTGGTAATCCCTGCTGTACTCTTTCACCACTCTTTCTTCTGTTGGCCAGCGGGGTGGCGTCGTTCGAAGGCTAAAACAATGCGAACGCATTGTGACCAGCGATGTGTAGCAACATCTGATGGTCTGGTCGGTCACGTGATAGGTAATATATATATATATATATTGTATAGCTAAGACCACACTGCTACACTGTGGGTCGGGAATCAAGAGAACCACTATGTAAACGTTGATCATGCTGGAAATAGTAGCCAAATAGTAGTCAAAGATTTACTCGATTACCTTTGACCTAAGGCTAAATAACAATATCTTAAATAGAATTAACCAACTAGGAAATCTCAGTGAGTCATGGGTAACCTGAACCCGCGGCACTTTCTGAATGGCACGTCTAATGAAAAATTACCTTGAATTTTTTTAGTATGGAGACCCGCCTGATCATGAACCATACGTCTCTTTCGGGTCTTTCTCGAAAAAGTATGCCCGTGCCTGTTCTACCATGTTATTCTCCTGCTAAAAATAGCAGTCATATCTCGCTCAAATCACTCATTATTGTCTTAAATAAAGAAGGCTGTACTGATATTAAATGATGCAGAGTTCACTCTGTAGGTAGAGAAAAGCCAGGACAGTAACAGCTAGGATATCTTTAATGATTGATCTCATCGATCAGGGATGACTTGGAGAGACTACGGAACCTGGTGCGGTTCCTGGCCTTGCCAGTTACCATCAAGCCGTCCGACCCATGCCAGCGTGGAAAACGGGCGTTAAACGATGATGATAATGATGATGATGATGATGGTGATGGTGGTGGTGGTGGCGGTGGTGGTGGTGGTGGTGGTGGTGTGTGTGTGTTAGAATCTTTTATCATTTTGCTTGTTTTAGTCATTTTACTGTGGCCATGCTGGGGCATCGCTGTGAAGGGTTTAATCGAACAAATTGATCCCAGTACTTTTTTTTATCTATTAGAATAAGTCTGATTCTTATTCTATCAGTTTTGATGCCGATCCACTAAGTTACGGAAATGTAAACACACCAACACTGGTTGTCAAGCGGTGGTGGGGGACAAACACTAACACACACACACACACATGTATATATATACATATATACACACACACACACATATATATATATATATATATATATATATATATATATATATATATATATATATATATACATGTGTGTGTGTTTACAATTAAGAGAAATAGAGAAATAACCTCTATTAAGTAATTCAATAGTGAAAGACATTATCTATATTATATAGAAAAAAATTTTAAATACTATAATAAATATTATTTAAAAAATCACTAAGTTAAATAAACATTAAATTGACTCCGCGCAATGTTTATTTAATTTAGTGACACTACTATAAAAAATTTAAGGTAATTTTTCGTTAGCAGTGCCATTCAGAAAGTCCCACGGGCCGCAGTTTACCCTGGCTAATATATACGCATTACGTTTACATTTATTCATTAACTGACATTCACCACCACCACCACCACCACTACCTTACCATACAACACTCAACACTACCAATACAATCACCGACAACACCAGTTCACCAATGAACTACTTACTTTTACATCAACACTACGACCACCACCATCAAAAGACATTATCACACAACACCTCATCATTGCTGCAACCACTACAATAGAATGCCACCACCACTGCCGTAACAACAACAATTCTACCACCACCACCACCACCGACACCACCGCCGCCGCCGCCGCCGCCATCACAGCACAAAAGAAACTGTAAACTTTAAAGACTGTACTGTGACTACTATGTGACCAAGACACTGAGAGAAGTGGTGACTTGGTAGAAACAGTAAATGCACGTGGCTTAGTGGTTAGGGTATTCGGCTCACGATTGCAAGCTCGTGAGTTCAATTCCCGGTGGTGCGTTATGTCTGTGATCAAGACACTTTACTTCATGTTGCTCCAGTCCACTCAGCTGGCAAAAATGATTTGTACCTGTATTTCAAAAGGCCAGTCTTGTCACATTCTGTGTCATGCTGAATCTCCCAGAGAACTACGCTAATTGAACGCGTGTCTGTGGAGTGCTCAGCCACTTGAATGTTAATTCCACGAGCAGGCTATTCTGTTGATTGGGTCAACTTGAACACTCGTCATCGTAACAGACGGAGACCTAATTATTAATAACCCTCGGTAATATGTATTGTTTGTTCCTTCTCGAGCCACGCCTGGCTCATTAGGCCGGTTTCCCGGTTTCCTTGGCGTATAGGTTCCCCACCTGGACGGGACGCCGGTCCGTCGCAAGTGAGCTGCAAGATGCAGGAGGAAAGAGTGAGAGAAAGTCGTGGCGAAAGAGTCAGCAGAAGTTTGCCATTACCTTCTGCCGGAGCCACGTGGAGCTTAGGTGTTTTGCTCATAAACGCACACGTCGCCGGTCTGAGATTCGAGCCCGCGATCCCTCGACCGCAAGTCCGCTGCTCTAACCACTAGGCCATGTGCCTCCACGATAATTTGTATATTTTAAGGTAAACGTTCGAATCTAGTTAAGGTTTTATATTTTGTATAACAGAGTGGACGAAAAATCATGCACAAAATAATTTCAATACGCTCCAGAACTGTCAAAGACATTCTTCAAGTTTTCCAAAATTGAATAAATTAAATAAAATCATGATGAAGGCACCCGTACATGATGAATAAAATTAATAATAATAATAGTTCCAAAATTTTGGCAGAAGGTCAGCAAGTTTCGGGGATGAGTGAAAGTCGATTATATCGATCCTCAGTATTCAACTTGTACTTATTTTATCGACTCCGAAAGGATGAAAGGCAAAGTCGATCTCAGCAGAATTTGAACATAAAGACGGACGAAATGCCGCTTAGCATTTTTCCCGGTGTGCGAACGATTCTACCAGCTTGTGATAACATAATTATAAATAAAATGTTTAGGGATATGACTTTTAGCTTTACTTCGACGGATTATTTTTTCTTCCCACTCCTCTGTATTCATTTTTCAATGTCAAGCATAGAACGAAAGTTGACATCTAGCTAACGTTGAAGTTATCCTACATCGTTTCTCTTTCCCCATCATCTTTATCGCGATGATACACCTCATAGATATTCATATTCCCCAGGTTCCACCTTCCACAATCTGTCTACTGTTTAGAATCAAAAATGGAGCAAACGCCTCCCGGTTTTTAATATTGGATTTAAAATAAATCATAACGTTTTCCTACCGTAAATATTGTTTTTATCATTCACTCAATATATCATCTTCCTCCTTTTGCTTAAATGGATTTTACCCGGCGTTCAATCTAATTGGTGACGTTTTGTTTGACTGCTGACCAGAAATGGAGAACTTCCGCTGCATGGTTGGAGATGGGACTTGTACAACGGATATTAATTTCATCTTTACCTTGCAAAGCCTCACCAATTTCAATGAACTTTCTCTACGAAAAACATATCTTTGTAGTCGAAGGTGCCTCTGTTATTTTCTCGTGAATTCTTATAGTTTATACATAACTTTGATAAATCTAACTTTGGTTCAAATTTCAAGATCTGAACCAACGAGGTAAAGATATCGAAACACGCATCTACTGATGCCGGGCAAAAACATACTTACTATATAAAATACTAACTATGACTAGATAACACTTTATCCGATGTTTTATATGAAAGATAACTACAAATGATGTCTAAGAAAATTCTTTTTTGCAAATGCAATACAGAGTACCGAATTTTTACTGTTTAAACTTCCACCCTATGTTTTACATTGAACGATAAATAACTTCTACCCCAAACAGAAGACAATAAACAACTCTAAATAGAAGCTGGTAAATGATATGTCACATGAATGATATAAAGTGTAATAAAAATAAACACTGTATTAGTTTCAAATTGTGGCACAAAGCTTGCAGTTTCAGAGAAGGTAAGTCGATTACACCAACCTCAGCGCTTAACCATTATTTATTTTATCGGTCCCGACAGAACAAAAAGGTCAAAGTTGATCTCGGGGGAATTTGGACTCAGAACGTAAAGCCGGACGACATGCCGCTAAACATATTGCCCGGCATACTAACGATTCTACCAGCTCGTCGCCTTAAAGGAATACAATATTCATGGCAGGAAAATGTTACACTCGTTCTGAATCAGAAACAAAATTACAAAGTCCTTCGTCACCAAACCTGACTATAAACGGCTTTTGGCTGCTGTTCGGGGCTGGAATTTGGCTACGGGATACAGCTAATTTCTTGATGGTGAATTAGTAGAATCGATTAAGCATCGGATAGGATGTCTTATACTATGCGTTTCGACTTTCTGAGTTCAAATCCTGCTGTGGTCAACATTACATTTCATCATTTCAGGATCAATAAAATAAAGGACCAGCCCGTTCCGGAGGAGATCGATTCTTCTTTGTTTGTTTCTAGATTCTACATGTATTTCAATGGAAGAGCTTTGCCGCGCCGTGTCAACCAAAGAATCACATTAAGGATGCACGTATCTGTAGAACACTCAGCCACTTACACATTAGTTTCATGAGTAGAAATTCACTTGATCGAACAACGGAATGCTCATCGTCAAAACCGATGGGGGATCCACTAGAAACAGATGTTGGTTTTATTCTTTTTAATTAGCAACGCATCTGTTTGAAACAACTTGAACAGTAGCAAATTTCCCTTATAATTTATTGGTCAATCTGGAGTTACAGCCGAAGTCATGCCCGGTACTACTTAAGAAGAGTGGTCCCGGTGCGCGCACTCGCGTACTCGCGCATCCGAGCCATCTAGTCGTGTCTAGTCGATCCTACAATGACTACCTAGCAAAGTAAATAAAACACAAAATAAATAATTTTTTAACACAAAGTAAATGATTTTTTTTTAAAAAGTAAATAAAACTCAAAAACACAAAGTAAATAATTTTTCTAAACACATAAAACAAAAACACAAGGTAAGGATCGACTAGTCACGACTAGCTGGCGGGGATGCGCGAGTGCGCGAGTGCGCGCACCGGGACCACTGTACCGGGCATGCTCAAAGTAATGCATTGGAACCCGGAACCACGTAGCTGCAAAGTGAACTTCTTAACCACGTAGTCATGCCTGCGCTTGTTTACTTTTGATGATTAATAAAGAGGAAAAATATTATTTAGGTCGGTGAATCATTAACAGATGGGTCAAATAACTGTTCAGGCTGGGCCTTTCTCTGAACGATATGTTAATATAGTTATGATGATAGATTGCTGACATCTATGTTGAGAACTTCTTGTTTGAAGTATGCAACAGCTTAATCGCTCACTGCTTGGCCGAGTTTTCCTTTGATTTTAAAATATAAACAATAATTAACAAATTAGTTTCAAATTTTGGCATAAAGCCAATAATTTCGAAGGAGTGGGTAGGTGATTACATCAACCCCAGTGCTCTACTGGTACTTATTTTATCGACCCCGAAAGGATGTAAAGCAAAGTCGACCACGGCGGAATTTAAAATCAGAACATAAAGACGGACGAAATGCTGCTAAGCATTTTGCCTGGCGTGCTAACGATTCTTCCCGTTCACAGCCTTTAATAAACAATATCAATAATCTACAAGACCACAATTTGGTTTATTTTAGATATTTATTGATATATAATCAATATAAGAGAGCGAGAGAGAAAGAGAGACTAGGACACAGACAGACAGAGTTGGCAGGGATAGAGAATGTGAGTTTGAAGTTCTGACAATATTGTCTGCCGTTGATGAGACTCAAGTAGATTGAAATGATGATACTTTTCTTACTTATATGTTCTGTCCACACCCGCAATTCTTAACCTAAGGGAAATTATCTCCCAGGTTAAGAATATTAAGATTCTAACAGAACATTTGGGGATTCCAGTAGCGAAAGTGATTTTAGATTGAGAAACGCACTATTTTAGCTAGATTTATTCTCTTTAATGTTGATTTTGACCCTAGTGTAGATGGATGGAGTGAGAGAGGCAAGAGAGTTTATAAATGATAGTAAAGTTCTGAGAGTGTTTGTGGACGGATGAGCGAATTTGATGTGGCTCAAAGGGGTACGTAACCAGTATGATGCGGCGTGAGTAAACCAGCATAAAATACAGGTACTACGTACTCATTTTTGCCAGCTGAGTGGACTCGAGCAACGAGAAATGAACTGTGTTGCTCAAGGACACAATGCGCCGCCGAGTATCGAACACATGACCTTACGATTAAAAGCAGAATACCCTAACCAATTAGCCACGTGCTTTCACAACACACACACACACACACACACACACACACGTTAAGAGAGATTTGGTTGCGCTTTTTAGCATATGGAACGACCGCATAATGGTTCGTTTGTTGGCTTTTCCTCTAAATTAGTTTTCTGTTGAGCCACCAGTAACCATTTATAGAAAGTTGATATAACAGTTCTTCTTCTCAAAACTTGATATAAAATCAAGCGAAAATTGTAATTCTAATCTGGTGGCATTTCTTTTATTAAAGTTAAGATTTCAATGTTATCTCAGAAAGTGAACGATTTATGTTCGAAGGAGGAGAGCAGTGTAGGGTTTCTGTGAAGGAAAGATTCCAGTTCCTATATAATCAGCAGTTAACTCTATGCTGAGACTAAACAAATATTTATCATCATCACCATTACCGTCATCATCATCTCCGTCGTCGTCTTCATCACCACCATCGTCATCATCACGATCATCACCGTCATCATCATCATCATCATCAATCACCCTATTCATGTGTGAGTGTGCGTGTGCGTGTGTGTGTGTGTGTGTGTGTGTGTGTGTGTGTATTTCCTTCTTTCTTGACCGCTAATAGCATCACGTTTAATTTAGAGAAGAAAAAAAAGAAAAGAAAAGAAAGTGGAAGGAAAGAAGGAAGGAAGAGAGTTGTGGGGAAGAAAAAAAAACGGCAACATTAATCAGTGAAGATAGAATATAGCTTTCAACACGTGATGGGTGTTGGGCAGTGTTGTTGTTCCAACTCAATCTCGGTCTAATCCTTCCTGAATGTATAAATTGTACTCAAGATTTTCATCATGAATACCACTTGATAAAGTTAGTCACGTGAGAGAAGAAGACGAAGAAGAAGAAGAGGAAGAAGAAGAAGAGGTGGTGGTGGTGGTGGTGGTGGTGGTGGTGGTGGTAGTAGTAGTAGTAGTAGTAGTAGTAGTAGTAGTAGTGGTGGTGGTGGTAGTTAGTAGTGGTGGTGGTGGTGGTAGTAGTAGTAGTGGTGGTGGTGGTGGTGGTGGTGGTGGTGGTAGTAGTAGTAGTAGTAGTAGTAGTGGTGGTGGTGGTGGTGGTGGTAGTAGTAGTAGTAATAGTAGTAGCAGCAGCAGTAGTAGTAGTAGTAGTAGTAGTAGTAGTAGTAGCAGCAGTAGTAATAGTAGCAGCTGCTGGTACTGCTTTAGATTATTATTACCTTCCCCTCCCGCACCCCCCAAAATGTCGCTGGAGGCAAGCCAATGAGGAAGCTTCTATGTGGTCTCTCAGCTTACTAGAAATGACAGTCAGAAAGAACTCCCTCAAATCACACCTTAGTTTCTTTCTCTTTGGTCTTTCTTTTTTCTTTTTTGTTTTGTCAAGGGGCATTTTGGTCAATGTAGTACCTGATTTATAGTAAGTTATGATAGTCACGGCTGGAACGCCTTTTGATTTATAGGTCTACTCATTCTGAAACTCCTCGAGTAAAACAACTATTATCGTTGGAGATGGGATCAAATAACAAGTTTAAATTCTTCAATCCTTTCTTACAGTAGGAATCTGTTTTATTGCCGAAACTGTAAACCAAAATACTTATTTTTAATTCTGCTCCAACAGCATCCTGTAAAAGTTACCTTGTCTTATATGTTCACCTTATTTCACTTTACCATTGTCTACAAATTTCATTTCTAATACTTCCACTCCCCACTGTAGTTTCCATTTAATATTAGTTTCAAATTTTGGCACAAGACCAGTAATTTGGAGGAGAGGTTAAGTCGATTACACCGACCCTAGTACTCAACTGGTACTTATTCCATCGACTCCGGAAGGACAAACGACAAGGTCGACCTCGGCGGAATTTGAACTCAGATCGTAATGACGGATAAAATACCTATTTCTTTATCACCCACAAGGGGCAGACGGATAAAATACCTATTTCTTTACTACCCACAAGGGGCTAAACACAGAGGGGACAAACAAGGACAGACAAACGGATTAAGTCGATTACATCGACCCCAGTCTGTAACTGGTACTTATTTAATCGACCCCGAAAGGATGAAAGGCAAAATCGACCTCGGCGGAATTTGAACTCAGAACGTAACGGCAGACGAAATACGGCTACGCATTTCGACACCCTCAGAAGGATAAAATACTGCTCAGTAATTTACTTGGCGTGCCTTTTATTTAACATCTTTTATTATTTATGTTTTACTTGCTTCAGTTATTAGACTGCAGCCACGCCGGGGAACCATCTTGAAGAATTTTTAGTGGAATGAATCGATCCTAGTACTTAATTTTGCAAAACCTGATACTTCTATCAGTTTCTTTTGCCGAACCGCTATGTTACAGGGACGTAAACACACTAACACCAGTTATCAAGCGGTGGTGGGGGTAAGGTGTAGGAGGGGGTTTCTAAAGTTAGTAGTAACTTCAAAACGGAAGGGAAGATACTAAGATTGGTCAAGTTTCTATAAATAGACTTATGTGTTTACTCTACTGGCTAATGTGATAGTGTGAGTTGAGGAATCAGAGAGAAACAAAAAAGTGTATATCGATATATGCATGCACGCACACATGTACACATGTCTGCGTGCATGCTCTACTATATAGGCCTGTGTACTTGTGCATTTAAACCCGTACGCATGCATATATATATCTATATATACATGCGTACGCATATATATATATATATCTATATATATCTATCTCTATATATATATATATATATATACACATACATGCATACATACATGCATACATACATACATACATACATACATACATACATACATACATACATACATACATACATACATACATTCATATACATACACACATCCGAATACGCACACATATACATGTCCATATATGTAGTATTAAACAATTAAAACAAGATTGGAGAATCAAAAAATTAATGGAAACTCAAACAGGGTTGTTGGCGATTACTTACGGGTTGTTCGGGATATGTGCTGTGTGGTTATTTAGGTTGCATTTAGATTTGTGGTAAAATTTGAAGGTATGAAAAAAGCGGTGGTTCCATGTCCCCAGGGCCTCATTATATTTATTTAGTAGTATTGAGGAGTTGTGTTTTAATATGTGGAATGCCTCTTTTAGGCACAACTTACAAGCTGAGCGTTGACCTTGGTATGGAAGCTCGGAATCTATTATGGACCACGACAAGATGTGGGAATATTTCTATTTTTGAGACGATGTATGTGACTGGTGAGTGTTGTGGATTTACTGTGTTTCTTGTATCTAAAAGAATTGAGATGCACAGCGTATCGTTGTTTAAAATTCATAGTTGATCCTATATATATGGTTGTAGAATTTTATAACGTGACGGATAATTTCTCTCTGTAAAGCAATTTATGTATCTTTTAATAAATGATCCTGTTTGTTGATGTACACTTTACTTGCAAAGGAAACATTTGGATTTAAAATTAAGGCAATAACGGAAATCCTCAACAGCTCTATTGGTGCTGCTCTTCCTCCTTTGACTATCCCGCAAAAAAAAAAAATGGATGCTTTTTGTACAATTATTTACATTACTGTTATTATATAAGATTAATTAACGTTAGAGTCACGAACAAATAGTTTGGTGGGTAGATGCAACACAATGCTATGATATTCATTGAGTGCTGACAAGAATAAACACAACAAATCTATTTACAAATGTTTCTTCGTTCATATTATATTCATGATACTCTTGTTCAGATTATATATTATATAAAGTCACTCTCAGAGAAACGGTAGTTAAATTAGTTTTAACATATTTCATTCACATGGAGCAGTAAAGAAGTAACTAGAAATAATTGGGTTAACATGGAGTTTAGTCGTAAAAAAGTGAAAAATAAATTGTCCAAAAAATGATCCTGCGTAATAATCCTGCACAAATAATGAGCTGTAGAGAAAGAAGTGGCAGAGAGCAGCAGTGTTGTTCCAATGGATTCACAAGGACTATACAAGCTAATTAACTTTTTGGGAAGGGCCATTTGACTATACCAATAATAACAATGTGTGGCGGTATTTTTGTTCCTGGTTAGCGACTGTTATTTCCTATTTGCTTACCGTCCAGAAAGTATGGAAAATAGCTAATATTTCCTTCAAACTTTGCTATTGTTACATTTATTCAAACCCCCAAAGAATTCTTCTCAACACATGACTATGATGCTCCCCTACTACTCCTGCTCATGATCAGTGATCAGAGATGCACATATTGTCAGCCACTAAGAGACACGCTCAACTGGTTAAGGTCAAGCAACTGACAAGCAAATCTGTAGAATAATTCTTATAATGATATTTCTGTTTCAGCAACCCAGCGCTGAATCTGTCTGAAATGTAATGGAAAATAAGTTAGTTTCAAAACATCAAAAGTAAAGATTGAAGGAAATAGTAGACATTTCCTTTGATTTTTAGATAGAAACAAATAAAAAATAACTTACTGATTGAAGACCCCAAAAATAAATCAATGAAAATGTTGTTACACAACATAAGAGACTATTCGCGGAACGAAATGATCTTTACATCCGGTTTCTATTTCAATTTACTTTTATTGTTTCAAGGACAATTTACTATCACTTTTTAAGTCTATAGCAGCATATTTAACACAGTCAACCTTAAAAAGCAGGTAAAGTGTTCATGATTATGTACAGAGAAATAATATTTTCCATTGACAAATATTGTTTTAACTAGCGGGATTAGTAAAAATTCCAATTTTTTTTTAAATGTTCTGATTCCTCTTTATAGATATCCATAACAATGTCTTATCCGACGAAAACTGAAAGAAGCTCGCCATTTATATAGATAGATAGATAGAGAGAGAGAGAGAGAGAGAGAGAAGGGGTATCTTTTGTTTTCTACCACCCCCACTTGTCAACAGGTGTTAGTTTGTTTACGTCCCCCTAACTTATAGATTTGGCATAAGAGACCGATAGAATAAGTACCAAGCTTAAAACAAAAAAAAATGTACTGAGATTGATGTGTTCGACTAAGACCCTTCAAGGCAGCGCCTCTGCATGGCCGAAGTCCAATAACTGAAGCAAGTAACATAGCGAAATGTCTATTATTTCGTTTCATAGTTAAAATCGTTGAAAGTGTAACCTTTGAATACATGGAGCAGGCAGGTACGGGAGATAACTCCAGACATGTTTCTATTTTATTGCCGACATTTGCTGCTCAACATCTTTTCCACTACACTGTACCCTTAGCGGTTGGTCTACATCTAATGATTCATTCTACTTTCAGCCATATATCTTATTGGCTTACAGCCACCCAATCCCCCGGTCTTTACAAACCTTAGTGTTTATTTCTTTCACAATTCATGCCAGTTGGCATCTGTTGTGTTGCTATATTTTACGAGCTTCGCATTCAGTTACTCTCCTCTTCTCTCTGTATTATCTTTCATCGGATAGATATATATGTGTATGTCAATTCGTAAATTTCACGTTAGCAAACTCATAAAACAAGCTAGTTTCCAGACAACGTTTGAAAATGCTTCTACGTGGAAAACCTGTGCATGGTGTAGTGTTGTTGTTGTTGTTGTTTAACCTCAGGTCGGATTTCCATTGAGCAGTGAATCAATGTATTCCTGCCTTAACTGTTCCCTCTGTTTCTCATAAGCAGTGGACCCACATCCATATTATTCAAAGCAGTGATTTGAGCGAGACTTGGCTATCATTTCAATCGGGCCGAATGACCACGTAGAAGTGTCTTAATTACTCCTCTTCTACGTGGTCGCTTGATTTGCAAGAAATATAAACCAACTCTACCTCAAATCACACTCTTCGTTCTTGGAGCGGATTTTATTAGATAATGTAAAAGTGGCGACCTGGCAGAAAAGTTAGCACGCCCGGCGAAATGCTTAACGGTGTTTCGTCTATCTGTACGTTCTGAGTTCAAATTCCCCCGAGATTGACTTTGCCTTTCATCCTTTCGGGGTCGATAAATTAAGTACCAGTTACGCACTGGGGTCGATGTAATCGACTTAATTCCTTTGTCTGTCCTTTTTTGCCCCCTCTATGTTTAGCCCCTTGTGGGTAGTAAAGAAATAAGAAATGCTTAGCGGTATTTTGTCTGCCGCTACGTTCTGAGTTCAAATTCCGCCGAGGTCGACTTTGCCTTTCATTCTTCCGGAGTCGATAAATTAAGTACCAGTTGCGTACTGGTGTCGATCTAATCGACTGGCCCCCTCCCACAAATTTTCGGGCCTTGTGCCAAGAGTAGAAAGGTATATTAGATAATGTAGTTCTAGGTACGTTATTCGAGGAAAATAACGTATGGATGGTCGCAGTTGGAATGCCGTTGACTCTTCGTGTTCTCGATCAAGATCAACTTAAGACTAAACTACAGCAAAAAATATTATATGTATTGTATTTGGTATATTTTAACATGCTTAAGGATTTTCGTGATAGTTATCACTATTAGCAGATAGATGATTATAATTAGAGGGTGGATGGTCATCAATTGGTAAACACCATCGCTGTGTGGGTAATTATCCCCAGGGTTAGGCGGATGTAAAGGGTCCTAGATAAGAATGGAATTGTAGTACAAGCTTTTACCTTTCATCCCTCCGGAATTGATAAACTCAAGTTCCAGGCAAGTGTTACTGCACGCGCGAGCATACACACGAACACACACACGCGCGCACTCATACACACATCTCAGACCGCAGCCAAAAAAGGGTTATCCGACTGATTACCATAAGGTCACCCACAAACACTCCAGTCTTTGGCCTGTAGGCGTGCTGTCTCCTTTCTGTACTCTTTTTCCACCGCTTCCATTATGGCTTCTGCCCCTTGGAGCTAGCTGGGCTCATGACGCCTTCATCCAGACACTCGTGTCTCTTTCCCACTCACCACCCTTGCTGTATTCCTTTCTCCCGGCTTCAGTCCTTCTTGTCGGCATTCTGGAATTGCCTTCCTGCAAATGCCCTTCACGCGAGTATTGATTCAATCTTAGCGGTCCCAGAAAGCCTGCAAAAACCCTGACCACTAACCTACTTTCACACCCAGCAAGTAATTTTTAAAAAAAACACCGGGTTTTTAATACACCTATGAATGAAATTAAAGCAGAAAGAGAACACTATATCTCGAATGTGTGTGGTGATTAAAGTTTGAGTCAGTCAAATGACTAGGGCCCAAAAGGACCTTGTACTTTGCTGATAAGGGAATAAGGAACTCTTATAAAGGGGATCTGTATCAATTGAAATGCGTAAGAAACATCTGAGTCAACAGAATAAACATAAGAAAAATGTAGTCAAATTTTATTTTGACTTATATGAAAGAGAAAAGGAAACAATATAATTAATAAGATGCTGGAGTAGAAAACTCTATTGATTGCTAGTCTTCAAATGTGTATGTGTGTGTGTGCGCGAGAGAGTGCGTGTGTATATGTAGTACGTATGCTATGTGTGTGTATGAATGTATGTGCATGAATGTGTGTGTGTGTATATATATGCATGTATATGTGTATGTATGTGGTAACTTACATAACACAACAAATTAATAGACATTTGATAAATGTCATAACTAGATTTATCAAGTTACCTTCTTATCAAGATATGATCAACAAAGCCTTATTATTTCAAGATGTTTAAGATAACATGCCACTAAAGCAATCTTTTCATTTGTTTTGAGAATACGACACCCACTCCATTATTTTTTGCTCTCCATCTTATTTTATGAACTATGTCACAGATTTCAAAGTTTATTAAATTCATTTTAGATTTTGTTTCTCCATCAATTTTTTTATTTTTTTTTTTTTTGCTTTTCTCGTATAATTATATAACAAAAACAAGTTATCTTTTGGCTGATATATATTTCCCAGCTTCAAATGTTCTGCGAGAGGTTGATATCTTCTAATGTGTTACCACAAAGGATGTCTTATTTAAACGCAGACAGAAAAGAAACTGTACTAGAAGAACAGGAAGAGTTTATCTAATAGTTTTATGTTTATAAATAACCAGAAAAACAGAGATGCAACTGAGGCTACACTTCAGAATTATATTAAAGTCTACAATTACAAATATGCAAAGTGTGGACGTTTATATACATACATACATACACACACATACACGCACGCACGCACGCACGCACGCACGCACACACACACACACACCCACACACACACACACACACACACACATATACATATCTATTGAAGGCGCGTGGCTTAGTGGTCAGGGTATTCGGCTCACGATCGTATGTCCGTGAGTTCAATTCCCGGCAACGCGTCGTGTCCTTGAGCAAGAAACTTTATTTCACGTTGCTCCAGTCCACTCAGCTGGCAAAAATTAGTGGGCTGGCCTTGTCACACTTTGTATCACGCTGAATATCCCTGAAAACTACCTCAAGAGTACATGTGTCTGAGGGGTGCTCAGCCACTTGCACGTTAATTTCATGAGCAAGATGTTCCAGTGATCGTATCAGCTGGGACCCTTGTCGTCGTAACTGACGGAGTGCTTCTATGTGGAGGCGCCATGGCCCAGTGGTTAGGGCAGCGGACTCGCGGTCGTTGGATCGCGGTTTCGATTCCCAGACCGGACGTTATGAGTGTTTATTGAGCGAAAACACCTAAAGCTCCGGCAAGGTGTGGTGGCAAGCCCTGCTGTGCTCTTTCACCACAGCTTTCTCTCACTCTTTTTTTCTGTCGTACCTGTATTTCAAAGGACCGAGAACTACGTTAAGGGTACACGTGTCTGTGGAGTGCTCAGCCACTTGCACGTTAATTTCGCGAGCAGGCTGTCCCGGATCAACTGGAACCCTCGTCGTCGTAACTTTCTAAAAAGCCCATCAGTAATTATAATGTTTTCTTTTAATCATTTGTATACCCAGATAATTATAAGACTATCTTTAGCAGTTTTGAAGAGATACTCTTGGAAGCTTCCCCAACTAATGGTAATGTTTTTTGTTTTGTTTTGCTTTTTACTCTTTTGATAACTTCTTCCATCTATTAGATGTTGCTCTTTCGAACTATGATGACGTTAATGAAGTTTTCTTCTGCTCTGTTTCGATTTGGCTGTTGGTCTAATCAGATTTCTTTTTCTTTTTTATTTTTCTTTTGTCTCTTTCTTTCTGTGATTGTGATTGTTGTTGTATTTGAGGTTTTCGTTCATGTTGTTGTTCTTGTTATTCATGCTGATGTTTTTGTTTTTGTTACGGTCGGGCTACTGATTCTTTTCTATTCTAGGCACAATGCCCGAAATTTCGGGGGAGGGGGCCAGTCGATTAGATCGACTCCAGTACACAACTGGTACTTAATTTATCGATCCTGAAAGGATGAAAGGCAAAATCGACCTCGGCGGAATTTGAAGTCAGAACGTAAAGACAGGCGAAATACCGCTAACCATTTCGCCCGGCGTGCTAACGTTTCTTATTTCTTTATTGCTCACAAGATGCTAAACATAGAGGGGACAAACAAGGACAGACAAACGGATTAAGTCGATTACATCGACCCCACTGCGTAACTGGTACTTAATTTATATCGATCCCGAAAGAATGAAAGGCAAAGTCGACCTCGGCGGAATTCGAACTCAGAACGTAGCGGCAAACGAAATACCGCTAAGCATTCTCACCCGGTGTGCTAACGTTTCTGCCAGCTCACCGCCTTGGCCGGGGTACTGATTGCGCATTGGTTATATTGTCTGCTTCGAGAAGATCCACCGCGCCTTTTGAATGAACCTTTCATCTTGAGGTGTTCTCCTTTTCCACCTTCCCCCCTCTCTATCACAGATCTCTTTATTTGGATTCAGGGTTGAAACTTGCAGCTGAATGGACACCGCTAAAGCTATGTTTCTTAACTTTTTTTTTTTTTGTTATGGATCCTTTGATTCCCGTTTTAGTCGGGTGGACTTTCATAGCCATGTTTTAGAATATCCTATTGTATTTTTATAATTAAATATAGTTAGGAATTATATTTTTAAAAATTGTCAAAATATTTTGTGTATCGTAGAAATATAAGCAATTTATTGCACATACAGTTTAGCAACAAAATCTTATATGGCACCCCCACCCCTCAAGGATAAAATGGACCTCTGTTGAGAACCACTGAACTAGAGGTATGGGTGGAAGTAGTACTGAAATGTAAAAAGGTAAACGAATTAAGTCCTTCACCTTCTCTTCCTCTACACCAAGTAATAACAGAAACGGCTTCTCCGTTCTTGAACCAACATTAGAAAATATGACAGTTTTTCGTTGTATATACCTATAGTGACAGACAACAAAAACAATGAAATACAACTCCTAAAAGCTATCACAGAGAAAGCCGCAGTTTTCATTCCATGGTAAGATCACTCATAGGTTATCTTTGAGAAAATGACGCCAGGTAAACACTTGGGAAATAAGTCGAGAAGAGATTGTCTAAGCTTCCAAGCCTGGCGCCGTATCTACTTATAGGCGAAACTCCATATCTGTCCTATTGCACCCGTATATAACGTTGCGTCGTTGGCATCTATAAAGTGGAAATTTTAGTAACAGTGTAATAGTTTGGTTTTCTTTCTTTCTTTCTTTCTTTCTTTCTTTCTTTCTTTTTTTCTTTCTTTTTTTTTCTTTGTCGACTATTATATATACATAGCACGAAGGATCGCCGAAATTATTTGTTTAGATTTTAGAATAATTTAAAACTACATCGGAATTGTGTAAGTAAAAGGTATAACATCTCCAGAAGATAAATAAACAAGAAATATAGAAAAAGAAGTAACAGGTAAACCTTCTGAGAAATTACACTGAAATGGTGAGATAATTCACCTAGGTCCATTTATATTACTCAGTTTATTTGTTTTTTAATGCTTAGTATACTAAGAGATATTTAATTAAAGTTGTTTACATAACGACCGTTGAAATATATTAGAGAACTGTGCTTGTATATTTTACCAAGATTTTCATTGCACGTTAAATGAGTCAAGGAGGAAGCAGCTTACACGTTCGTTCGACTTGAAAATAGCAGCTAAACATTTCTTGAATCATATCCTACAGTCTTATGTAAACATAAATAAGTGTATAAACTACCGAGGAAAGCGCTACTTCATGACCAGATATGCTAGAAATAGCAGGCAAAAACCTCTCGAATCATACCCGATATGTGCGTGCGTGTGGGTGTATAGATGATTGTCTTGAGAACTTCACAAGCTCACTCAACTCTTTTGCTGTAAAATGCAGTGAACTCATAGCTGAGTACCTGAATAACACCTCA
>NC_043003.1:78387263-78429763 GCF_006345805.1 Octopus sinensis | reverse complement strand
TGACGTTGTGAATTCAAATTCCGCCGAGGTCAACTTTGCCTTTCATATTTTCGGGGTCGATAAAATAAGTATCAGTTAAGCACTGGAGTCGATGTAATCGACTTACTCAGCTCACACACACTCTCGAACTTGCTGGTTTTGTGCTAAAATTAGAAATCATTATCATACCTGTGTCTACGACGGTGAGCTGGAAGAATCGTTTGCACGCCGGGCAAAATGCTTAGCGGTATCTGCCTTCCAAATGCTGTTTTTACTGAGATCTCCCTTTTTAGTAGAAGAAATAGCTATAACCCTTTGACTGCTATTTCTAAATTCGGTATGTGGTAAGGCAACTCGTTGCTAAACCCTTATTGCTTAGTATTACTTAAATTTTCCTCGAATGAGGCTTTTACATGCCGAAGACTACTTGGTGTAATTGATAATTTTTCCAAATTAATTAATTTCACCCTTCATTATTACGGATATATATATATATATATATATACATATGTATATACACAAACACAGATGATAGCAGTAGTTCGCGAAATGAATCGGTTGAGCCTGGCCATTGACAGTTTGTTAACTGTTCATCCACTCAGAATCTAATGATATCACCACCGATTCAATAAGTTCATGCTACATTCATTCGAGACTGCAGCTGCACAAATAGGACTATATGTCAATCCTGGTAAGACTCAATACATGAACTACAACGTAACAGGTGGTATTTGTGCTCTGAATGGCAACTATCTGAAGATGTTTGGTGAATTCAGCTACCTGGGGAGTAATATTGCTTCAACAGAAATGACACACAGGAAAGAACTGAAAAAGCATGGAATGCCCTGGACAGAGTCAGAATTATACGGAAGTCCTCCTTCCAGACAACACGAAAAGATGTTTTTTCAAAGCAGTCGTAGAATCAGTTCATAGTTTCAAACGCTTAAAGTATTCTCAACGAAGAGTTCGTTAGAAGCGAGGCTTATAAGCATAGAATTTCTTAAGGATGGGTCCCATCTGGACACATTTGGTCCCATCAATCAAAAGCTTATTCCTGACAGATGTGTAATGAAACTTTTGCTACTGGCATCATTGTATACCAAACATACAATAATTAGGTTGGAAACAGGAGATGCAAGGGGTGCAAGCGCACCCCATAACATTTTTGGTAGAGCAATTAAAACACTTTGAACGTCCTCCTGAAAACTTCATTGCCAAAACGAACGAGCACAGCAACATTTTTGTACTGATTTGAAACATTTTTTTCTATTATTGGATTTATTTGATTTTATTGAGGTGAAAATTTAATTCTAATTATTATTATTATTATTATTATTATTATATTATTATTATTTTATTATATTGAGTGAGAGAGCATGCATGCCATCAAAGTGACATCGGGGTAAAATATACGAAGCCCAATATACCCATCATGACTACCGTCTGATAGGGCACACCAGGCACATGCATCACAACCATATGTGCGCGGCATGGTGATCTCATATCAAGATAAACAGCACATGGCCTTGCAGGTGGGGCCCATTAGAATTTTCTTCATGATGAGTAGCCCATCCCGCTCAAACGGTCCCTGAATAATGGTTGTTTAAGGATGTTGAAAAACCCACCCATGTCTCCAGAGGTGAATTATTCAAACCCCAAAGAACCCCTCTCAACACATGGCTATGATGCTCCCCCACTACTTCTGCTCGTGATCAGAGATGCACATATCGTCAGCCACTAAGGGACATGCTCAACTGGTTAATGTCAAACAACTGACAAGCAAATCTGTGGTATTGAGCAGAATATTTGCTGTAGCCCATCTTTTATACCAAGACAGAACAATGTACATGATAACACTTCCAATCAGTTAAGATCAGAAGCCATGAGAGCCACTGCCTGGTACTATTATTATTATTATTATTATTATTATACTTGCGTCTAAATCGTTATCCCCCGGGCGAAATGCTTAGTGGTATTTCGTCCGTCTTGACGTTGTGAATTCAAATTCCGCCGAGGTCAACTTTGCCTTTCATATTTTCGGGGTCGATAAAATAAGTATCAGTTAAGCACTGGAGTCGATGTAATCGACTTACTCAGCTCACACACACTCTCGAACTTGCTGGCTTTGTGCTAAAATTAGAAATCATTATCATACCTGTGTCTACGACGGTGAGCTGGAAGAATCGTTTGCACGCCGGGCAAAATGCTTAGCGGTATTTTGTCCATCTTAGTTCAAATTCCGCCGAAGTTGACTTTGGTCTTTCATCGTTTCCGGGTCGATGCAATAAGTACCAGTTCAAAACCGGCGTCGATGTGATCAACTTAATCCCTCCCAGCCGAATTTTGATATCAAGATTGAGATTGTAAGATATTTTGGGTACATTATGCATACATACATACATACATACATACATACATACATACATACATACATACATATATACATACACTGATATGTATGAGTTATATGTGTATGCAAGTGTGTGTATACACGCGTGCGCGCGTGTTGAAGAACCACGTAGTTTTCCTTTCAATCTTGAACAGAAAATGTGCAAGAGAGCGCCGTCTATATATATATCTATATGCATATATTGTTTTTCACCAACACAAATACACGTCGACAAGAAAACGGTATTTTTTATGAAGTCCCCTTAGATAACAGTTCTACACGGCGGAACAGACATTCTCTTACCTTCACACTCTCCGTAAAATGCAGTGAAGCAGTGGTTTTTGCCTGTCGTAAACTTGTGACTAACGAAACCAACAGTGATATTGTTAACCAAATACGATATAAAACTAAATGAAAATAAGCATTCAATCCTTTTTTGTAGAGAGTCGATGTGTATAGCTGTTTGTGTGTATATATATATATATAATTATAATTTAGGGTATCTGCGAGATACCTCCATGCTGAAAATAACAGCCAAAATCTGACTCTAAAACCACATTAAGTGTTCATACAGCATAAGAAGAGAAGACAAAAAAAAAAACAAAATAAAACTAGCAAAAAATTACTGGATAATTCCAGATCCCGGATTTCTGACTTTGCAGTAAGAAATGCTTTGCCTCATCAGTGGAATATACGCTGAAAGTAACATAAATACACACATATATATACATATAACATACAAATACTTACATATACGAACGTATATATATATATATATTTATATATAAACTCTAATTAGAGCAGGGTAAGTAGATGTATATAATTAGTTGTATAGGATTTCTTTTTTTCAATGGATACAATGTGGCTTTTGTAAGCAGTCTTTGGTTGTATGGCTAATTGATTACAAGATAGCCACAAAGTTTGCGTATTGTTGTTTGTTAGTAAGGGTAGAGTTGAATTCCTATTTAACATGTTATATATATATATTTATATATATATATATATATATATATATATATATATATAATATATATATATATATAATATATATATATATATATATATATATATTATATATATATATATATCCTGGTTTGTTTAATAACCATTCTAATATATATTTGCATTACATTCACACACAGATAGCTAGTCTTTTTCGTGTGCCCTAGATTAGTGCTTCAAGGCGTTTGCATTGAATTATACATAATACTTACATGTCACTTGCTGTCTTGTGAGAAACTGTAAGCTTTCGAGTTACTTATGAAGCTTATGTTAAACAAAGATGTGTACATACATAAATACATACATACATACATACATACATACATACATACATACATACATACATACATACATACATACATACGCACACACACGCGCGTGTGTATATGTGTGTGTATTAGAATAGAAAATGAAAAGGCAAAACATTTGGCATCACTCAAAAATACATTTAATTAAGACAGAGAATATAAACAGATAGAGTTTCATACGGCTAGAATAGCTAAGCATACAGATCATGATATTGAGTAATGATTCCGTAAGCTAAATAAGCCGCTATCGGAGAGAGAGAAGAAAATATGAAAGTGAAGAATATACCCAATGGTGGATATTAATATTTTCAAGTTTGTCGAAAAATGAAAGGAAGTATCAGGAAGTATAAGTTAGGTAGTTCCATGCTCGAATAAATAATAATGTTATAGGTAAAGGATAATGGAAGTAAGCAGTTCCATCAAATATAGAACTGGTAACTTCTACTATCTTTTGCCATGGATTATCATCAGATATGTACCTTTAGAACAGCTAATGGGTCTTATTCATGTATATATGTGCGTGTGTGTGTGTGTGTGTGTGTGTGTGTGATTTCAAAATGTAACTACATGTGAATCGTTGGCGTTTTCTGCCTCCGTCTTCTACTGGACTTTCCTCTGTTTCCGAAGAAGAGCGTCTACTCGAAACGTTAAACCATCTTTCTTTCCTTCCCTGAGCGTCTGCTAATACATTACATGTACCACGTCTTCACGTTGTTGTTTTTTGTGTTTGTTCTTTTTTGGATTTACTATATATATCCTTTAAGTTCGTTTATGGGAAACATTTTGAATATGCATAAAAAGAAAGCTCGAATTCTATTATGCTGGCTACAGCCTAATGGATCTAACTGGCGACACCAGTTTTTTGGGGTTGCACTGAGCGGTTCCGATATAATGTAGTATAACTATAGTAATAACAATAAATGATAAATTCCATCCAAGGATTATTATTGTTATGTGTATATATATATATATACTAGCAGCATAGCCCGGCGTTGCCCGGGTATGTAAGAAACTTTGTCGATAAGCAATGCCCTTTACCTTTTTACCCCTTTTTGTACACATTGAACCGTTATTTTGTAAATAACAAAAGTCAGTTTTGTAGGGTTCGTATGGTCGGTCTCAAAGTGATATGGTTTTGTCGATATTTCCCAATACTTGTTAACTGCATTGACAAAAGGTCGTTAGTTTGACATTTAATGCAAACTTGATGTCCAACATCGGTGAAGGAAAAATCTATGTGAACTTTCAAAAAATATCGCAGAAAAATTGGTTTGCTATGTGTGCCACATATAATGTAATTAACCGATTTTTTCCAGTAATAACGTATCCTATTGGAATCAAAAGGGCCATATAGCTCCTTGGAGCTGACATGATGCTCGCTGTGAATTTCAAAAAGATATTGTCGAAAATATGTCATATTGAATTTGAACGCTATTTCCCAAAATGGCATGATTTTATCGATTTTTTCTGATGGTAAGGTATTGCATGGAAAACAAACTTCAGAATTAAGTTCCTTAGGGTAACATTAAGCTTCACCATGAGATTGGCTAAAATCGATTGCAAGTTGCGAAAACTACAACGGAAAATATGTTGCATATGATAAGCTTAGATTCTCGACCCCATGTCGTATTTATCGATTTTTTTCAGAACTGGGGGAACTTTTTTCGCTGCGTTAGTTTTGAATTATGACATTGGGCTATGTGTGTGCCAAGTTTCATCAGAATCGGTTGAAAGCCGTGGTCAGGTGAGTGTACAACCTGACAGACACACAGACAGACAAACTGCCTTTTATATATATATATATATATATATATATTATATATATATATATATATATATATATATGTATATATATATACAGGCATACCTCACTCTACATCATTAATTGGTTCCAGGAGACACGAATTAAATCGGAAAACGATTTAAGTCGAATTAATTTGTCTCAAGGCTAGGCTAGGCCGTATTTACTTGTCTCTGGGCTAAACCTATTGATAACAGAGTATCAACTATATATATATATATATCTATATATATATATATATATATATATATATAGTTTATCCCCACCCCCCAAAAAATTATAAACGAAGCAAAAACAGAAGAAAAAACAATGCGAGGACGTGGTACATGCAAAGTATTAATAAGACGCTGAGGGAAGGAAAGAAAGGGTGCTTTACGTTTCGAACAAAGCTTTTCTTCAGAAACAGGAGACAGAAGAAAATCCATTAGAAAAGGAAGATGAAGGAAAAAAATTGACAACAATCCACATACATACAAATATACATACATACATACATACATATGTTTGCAGAAAACATGGATTCGTGTCCCCCTAAGTAGCCTTCGACCTTTCCTATCCAAAGGGATCTTTAAACCAATATTTACACGATATTATTTACACCTTTATCTATTTCGAATTCACTTTTGAAATCATTTTACGTTCTCTCGATCTTTCTAAATTTGTATGCATTAAACAACACACACACGCGCGCACAAACACACACACACACACACACACACCACACACACACACACACACACACCTATGTACATTATATATATAGTATAGTATGTAATGTATGTATAGATAAATACATTAAATAGCATGTTACCATTAATTAATCTAAACTAATTCGGAAATAGCTACAGACTTTGACACTTGTTGCTTGGATAACTTATTTATGCTCAGTCAGTATCAAAAGTACGCCTGATGAGGTAATCCATCACCGGGGGTGCTGTTTGTTTGTTTGCTTTTTCATTGATAACTTAGTAAATCGCGAAGTCGGACACTGACATCAAGATAGATAGATAGACACATACATACATACATACATACACATACATACATACATACATACATACATACATACATACATACATACATACATACATACATACATACATATAAAAATACCCTGTTATGTTTAAATTCCAATGAAGGAGCCTTGGATCTAGGTTAGAAACCGGTTCTTTCTCTATTGGCAAAAAATCTTGAAATAAACTGAATACAAACGTACGTACATACATACATACATACATACATACATACATACATACATACATACATACATACGTACGTACGTACGTACATACAGAAATACCGTTATGTTAAAATTCCAATGAAGGAGCCTTGGATCTAGGTTAGAAACCGGTTCTTTCTCTATTGGCAAAAAATCTTGAAATAAACTGAATACATACGTACGTACGTACGTACATACATACATACATACATACATACATACATACATACATACATACATACGTATTTCCAAACCCCAGTTTAAGACCTCAAAACTACAACTTGCGGATTTCAATTGGGTTTTTACTTATATGGTAACCGCAGCAATATTATGAGATCATGTGAGGCGGTGAGCTGGCAGAATCGTTAGCACGCCGGGCAAAATTCTTAGCGACAGTTCGTCCGTCTTTACGTTTTGAGTTCAAACTCCGCCAAGGCCGACTTTGCCTTTCAGTGTTTCGGAGTCGATAAAATAACTACCAGTTGAGTACTGGCGTCGATGTAAACGACTTGCCCTCTGGCCCGAAATTGCTAGCTTTGTGCCAAAATTTGAAACTAATATCATAAGATCATGTGTGGCAAGACATTCAACCACTTGTGTTTAACTGCTTCACTCAGAAGTGTCTCCCGTAGTGCCCCTACATTATTAATTACTATATGAAACAGTGAATGTCTAATCGCCGACTGCTTGCAGTATTTATGTTATTCCAAATAACCTAGTTGATTCGTATAACCAATCAACTGGTTCTATTGGTGACAATATATAAATAAAGTACTGTCATATATCTGAAGATAGGTGATATGGAAAAAAAAACACGTTGCCAGTGAGATATCAACAGTCTCAGCCAGCGGCTGATGTGTGCATGTGTGTGTACAGACATACTGAAACACACAAATACACACATTCACGCGCGCACGCACACATACTGGAATGCACAGTCCTGGTTCACTCGGTGGTGATGAAAAGCTGAATGAAAAAGATAATGAAAAGTTAGCATTTCCTATAAGAGAAAGAAGAGTTTTCTCCCATGGTACAATGTCAGCTTTGGCCGGAAAGTAAGGGAGGGGGTGTTTTGCCTGCGTACATATTTTCCGTTTTCTAGTGCGAAAATGGAGACGACGACGTTGCCAAAATAAATTTCTCATCATGAGGACAACGACTAAATGTTTCGCCTTTTGTGTTCTGGAAGGCTACCGGGTCATGTAAATTCTTTAGGCTTATTCTCCTTTATCCAAGTAAATTTGCAACGTCTACTTCTATTCAGCTATGACCGAGGTTGTTCCAGCAGTTTCCAGTTGTTTTTCTACGGAGTTCCTTCCTTTTATAGCCTTATATAGCTAGCTCATGTTTTAACGTTGCGCTTCACTTGAATTCAAAAAGAGGACTGCAAGAAGCCCTCCGTTGCTCAATATTTGTCTCTGTGTTCCTCCGTTGTTGTTGCTGTTGTTCAACAACACCATCTTAGCTTCATGGGCCACAGCCTCAGTATTATATCGATCATTCACTGGGCATTCACTGTTACCTGGGTTCGTCTACCTGGGTTCAACGGTGGTTCCAGCCGAGATCGAGCGTCGCATAGGTGCTGCCAGATCCGCATTCGTGCGCCTCCAGCGGTACCTGTGGGACAGAAGAGAGATATCCTCGGTGACCAAAGGGCGAATCTACCAAGCCGTCGTTCGTACTATCCTCCTCTATGGTTGCGAAACATGGCCTATGAGGGTAGTCGAACGGCGAAAGCTGATAGTGTTCGACAATGACTGTCTCCGCAGCATTCTTCACTGCCGACGCATTGATCGGGTTCCTACAGCCGGTCTTCATGATCGCCTGAATCTCCGGCCCCTCCCTTCGGTGCTTCTACAACGGCGCTTAAGGTGGTTCGGTCATGCAGCCCGGTGTCCAGAGGGTGAGCTGATTCGCGATGTTCTCCTCCTACCTCCACTTCCCAATTGGCGCAAACGCACGGGCGGGCAGCTGAAGACGTGGGCAACGACGATAAAGGAGGACCCTTCCGAACTCTCAGGTCCGCAGGTGGTCGGTCTGCGCAGATGGATCTGCGAATGGCTCGCTATCTCCAGTGACCTCGCACGGGACTGTCGAGCGTGGGCCGCCATGGTTCGTGATGCCGTCAGGACCAGAGAAGAAGCCGGCTCAACTCGCCCTGCGTGAACACCGTCACAAGTACAAGTAAAGTACACTCACTGTTAACCCTACACGAGCACCCTGGCTCTTCACATTGATTTGTGGCGTTCGCTTTTATTTTCTTTATACTAGGCGCTAAACGGGACCCTTTAATTATGTCTGTGAATAACCCCCTATACTTATGAGGCTGCTTATCCACTAATCAAAGTAAGGCCCTTCTTATGTAGGTTTCCACGTTGAGTGAAAAGGCGGGCAAAGAAGAATTCACGCCAGCTCTTTTTCTTGTGAATGTTAAGACGAGGCATATAGGTATTATGGTCTTTAAACCCGCTGGCTATTAGAGTCTCATTATAATAGCACTTTAATGTGTTAATGCTTAGGTTTGAAGGCTATAGCTATATTATTTATAAAAGAAGTTACGAACAATTTAGCGCATAACAAAATTAACAGGACTTAAACAAAAGAAAAGTTTATTTTATTAAAAGACTATGGAGCAACAGGATATAGATAAAATAAAGTATTATATTATAAAAGAAAATCAAGAACATCTTTGTTTACCAGCGTTAAAACTGAAAGACTTAACACTTAAAGCAACTTTAAAAATAACGGCCGTTTTAAAAGAAATAAACTCAGATACAACCTCCGTGTTTTTTTAGAGATTGACAGATTGTTTGTATTAGTGAAGATAATGTAAAAGCAATTTTTAAATGGTATGAAAATTATACTATCTTTTCTTACTGTTCTTTACTTGTTTCGGTCATTGGACTGCAGCCATGCTGGAGCACAGCCTTGAAGTGTTTAGTCGAACAAATTGACCCCAGGAATTATTTTTTGGTCTGAAACGTATTTTATCGGAATCTTTTGTCGAGCCGCTAGATTATGGGGCCGTAAGAGAACCAAACATGGTGGTCAAGCGCGCGAACACACACACACCACACACACACACACACACACACACAGTCACACACACACACACACGTACGCACACGACTACCTGTCGCACAGCTTCCGTCTATCAAATTCTCTCACAAGCCAGTGGTTGGCCCGGAGCTATAATAGAGACACTTGCCTAAAATGCCGCGGAATAGGACTGAACCTCAAACCACGTGTTCGCAGAGCGAGCTTCTTAACCACACAGCTATGCCAGCATTGTAAAATACTAAGCTGGCAGAATCGTTAGCACACTGGATAAAATGCTAAGCTGCATTGCGTCCGTCTTTACGTTCTGAGTTCAAATTCCGCCGAGGTCGACTTTGCCTTTCATCGTTTCGGAATCAATAAAATAAGTACTAGTTGAACACTGTGGTTGATGTGATCGAATTACCCGCTACCCTGAACTTCCTGGGGTAAGGGGTAATATTGTAAAATACTGACAAAATTGATTAAGGAAACAAATGTGTCTATGGATTAAGGGTTAAATCATAGGTCCCCAAGCCAAATTCAGAGACTTCTTTTTAGAAAAAGTGATACTTCTAACTGACCCTCCTTCATAGAAAACATTAAATCTGATTTATTTTCCGCGCAAAAGATAGTCAAATCAGTATCTGTGAAATAAGAAATTTTACAGATTTAGTCAGAGTCGGTAAAAATATACCGACACTTACTCCATTCCACTGGAGCACATGGCCTAGTGGTTAGAGCAGCGAACTCGCGGTCAAGGGATCGCGAGTTCGAATCTTAGACCGGGCGATGTTTGTGCTTATGAGCGAAACACCTAAGCTCCACGCGGCTCCGGCAGAAGGTACTGGCGAACTTCTGCTGACTCTTTCGCCACAAGTTTCTCTCACTCTTTCCTCCTGCATCTTGTTGCTCACCTGCGACGGACCGGCGTCCCGTCCAGGTGGGGAACCTATACGCCAAGGAAACCGGGACCAGCCCTTATGAGCCAGGCATGGCTCGAGAAGGAACAAACAAACTCCAGTCCACTGATACATACATACATACATACATACATACGTACATACGTACATACGTACGTACGTACACGTACGTACGTACATACATACATACATACATACATACATACATACATACATACGTACGTACGTACGTACATGAATACACGCTTACACACAAATATACATACATAGATACGTACTGACACACACACATACATGTATGTGTGAGTGCGCGTTTGTGTGTGTGTGTTGGTGTGTGTGTTATGTGTATTTTGGGCGTTATCTTTCTGCTTGTCTTTCTCTGTCACTCTCTCTTTCTCTCTATCATTCTCTCTCTCTCTCTCTCTCTCTCTCCGTTTCACATACATATGTACACACAAACACATATGCACACACATAAATACACGCACACACACACAAACACAGATATGCACACACATAAATACACACACACACACACACACAACACTAGTTCTTAACTTCTACTTATTTATGGAATAACGGTGTTGTGATTATGATTATGGGGGGAAAACTTTCCAAGTCTTCCAAGCAGACATTACAAAGCTCTTTTGGAAGATAAGGAAGCTTCTCAGAGGAATTCAATTTCAATAGTTTCAGAAACTGTTCAAGAAAATATTACTTCCTTGTTTGACCAAACTTTTAAAACACGCGTTCTCTTTCTCTTGAATGGCATATGTTCCTGTGACTGCCACTAGTTCCACCGTTACTAATACAAAAGTTACTACTATACTATTGCATTCACGCCATTGGGCAGTAGTACTTAGCACCGCTGCTACCATCGCTAAAGTAGGCAATTTTCTTTGCTTCCACCCCTCCGTTAAGCAGTTATAACTTTCAGCTTACCATCTTACCATTTGTATTTATTATTTCAACAAGGTTTATTAGTGCAATTACGTAACTTAAAAAATAACAATATAAAACTTTTGAAACTATTTCATATAAATACATACATACATACATACACACACACACACATACATACATACATATATATATATAATATATATATATATATATATATATATATATATACATATTCACACATACACACATAAATCGCGCGCGCACCCACACACACCCGCATATATATTTGCTTGTGTGTATGTGTGTATTTTCTTATGTATTAACAGCCGACGGGAAAATAATTAGCCAATTAACTAATTGATTATATCCAAGAAAGATTATTTAGGAATGTATCCTAAAACCTAAATGAAGTTGGTGTTATCTTGGATATCAAAATACTGCGAGAAAAAAAGAGGGGAGTGGGTAAAGAACGTTAAAAAAATGCCAAACAAAAGCAAAAAAACGGAACCCCCCCCCAAAATCATAATTCTTGTTTTTCCTAACCAAAAGACGAAATAGATTCTTCGTGTTGCTGCTATTCGGGAATAATTTTTTCTTATTAAAAATTCAAGAAAGAATGGATTCAAGAAAGAATGGTAACTTTTAACGAGTTAAAGAAATCGCTAGAAGTGATAGCTACATCTCCCTTGGATAACAAAATATTCTGATGTGTATATGAAGGTAGAGGAGCTACCCGATCCATAGTTAAGCAGGGTCTTATGGTCCCCTCATTACTCTGATTAGTGAGGGTGGAAGCAAGGAAGAGAAGTTACCCACACTCGAGTTAATTACAGCAACGTCGCTACTACTACTACTACTACTACTACTACTACTGCTGCTGCTGCTGCTGCTACTACTACTACTACTACTGCTACTGCTACTGCTGCTACTGTTGTTGTTGCTGTTGCTGCTGCTACTACTACCACCACCACCACCACCACCACAACCAAAGTAGCAACAAACGCCAGAACTTTTATTTGTTTCGTGTTTGTTTTTTGTTTTTTTTTTTTAGAATGTATTCTTTCCTTTGGAATTTAAGTTGAATTTTATTGTGAATTAATTTATAATTTAACTGTTCGCGAAAATGAAATTTGCACCATCGCTATCATCATCATCATCATCATCCTCACCAGCACTAGCACCACCATCATTATCACCATCATAATCATCATCACCATCATCATCATTATCATTGTTATCGTCAACATCATCATCATCAGTATTATCCTAATCGGTTATCATCTATTTTTTTTCTCTTATCAGTATTATTATTATTATTATTAACCATTATTGCCGAAACTATATTGCTTATAATACTCAACGTATTACAACAATAATAGCCACAACGAAAGTTAAGGCATAACTTAATTATTCTCTCATTAAAAAGCAACAACCGAAGGAATAATATCAAACGTTTTGTCAAACATTCGCATCACCTCCATCATCACCATTGCCACCCCTATTATAATCATCAGCATGGGAAAAAATGTTAATGGATGAGAGCTACGACATCGAAGCGATGGGGACATTACGAGATTTACAGCTGGCTCTAAGAGAGAAAATCGAAGAGCTGAGACAAAGAGACGTACTGATCGATGAATTGGAATTAGATCTGGACGAGAAAGATGAAGTCATTCGGAAATTACAAAACGAATTGGATAAATACCGATCGGTGTTGAAACCACCAGTCGCTGCCCACAAGAATTTGGTACTGGCCGGACGTACGAAACGACTGGCTATTTCAGCGGAACCGAATATGGTTAAATCTTTACACACCATAAAGTTGAAACGAACTCTAAAAACAGCAAGGTTCGTTTTCCCCTAATATCATTGCTTTGCTGCTTCTTCTTCTTCTTCTTCTTCTTCTTCTTCTTCTTCTTCTACTCTTCTTCTTCTTCTTCTTCTTCTTCTTCTTCTTCGTCTTCGTCTTTTTTTCTTCTGTGTTGTTGTGTTGTTGTTGTTGTTGTTGTGTTGTTGTTGTTGTTGTTGTGTTGTTGGCTGCTGCTGCTGGCTGCTGCTGCTGCTGCTGCTGCTGTTATTATTATTATTATTATTATTATTATTATTATTATTATTATTATTATTATTATTATTATTATTGAGTGTGAGAGCAGTTCATGCCATCAAAGTGACACTGGGGTAAAATATACGAAGCCCAATATACCCATCATGACTACCCGTCTGATAAGGGTACACCAGGCACATGCATCACATTATTATTATTATTATTATTATTATTAAGGCGGTGAGCTGGCAGTATCGTTAGCACGCTGGGGCAAAATGCTTAGCAGCATTTCGTCCGTCTTTTTAAGTTCTGAGTTCAAATTCCGCTGAGGTCGACTTTGCCTTTTACCCTGTCGGGGTCGATAAAATAAGCATCGTTTGAACGTTGGGGGTCGATATACTTACGCTCCTTTCCTCCAAACTGTTGGTTCTGATGCCAAAATTTGAAAACATTATTGTTGTTGTTGTTGTTATTATCATTATTACTATTATTATTATCATGATTATTATCATTCAAGGCGGCGAGCTGGCAGAAGCGTTAGCACGCCGGGCGAAATGCTTAGCGGTATTCCGTCTGCCGCTACGTTCTGAGTTCAAATTCCGCTGAGGTCGACTTTGCCTTTCATCCTTTCGGGGTCAATTAAATAAGTACCAGTTACGCTCTGGGGTCGATATAATCGACTTAATCCGTTTGTCTGTCCTTGTTTGTCCCTTCCGTGTTTAGCCCCTTGTGGGTAATAAAGAAATAGGTATTTCGTCTGCCGCTACGTTCTGAGTTCAAATTCCGCCGAGGTCGACTTTGCCTTTCATCCTTTCGGGGCCCATTAAATAAGTACCAGTTCCGCTCTGGAGTCGATATAATCGACTTAATCCGTTTGTCTGTCCTTGTTTGTCCTCTCCGTGTTTAGCCCTTTGTAGGTAGTAAAAAAAAGAGTTATTTCGTGAGGGGAGGGAAGTGAGCCGGTATTATCGGCCGTAGTATCCTTTCGGGGTCAATAAATTAAGTACCAGTTGAGTACTGGGTCGATGTTATCGACTGTCTCCCTCCCCACAAAATCCAGGCCTTGTGCCTATAGTAGAAAAGATTATTATTATTATTATTATTATTATTATTATTATATTATTATTATTATTGTCGTTATCGCTAGTGTTGTTTTTGTTGTTGTTGTTTCTAAGGCCCCAAACCCAGTAATTCTAAGGAAAAGGGAGGGAAGTAAGCCGATACTATCGGCCCCAGTGTCTGACTGGTGCATTATTGGCTCTAGAAAAATGTTTAAGTAAAGTTGACTTTGGCAGGATTTCAACTCAGAACGTAAAGAGTCGGAAGAAAATGTTCAAATATTTTTTCCGGTTCTTTACACTTTACGTTCAAATTCCTCAAAGCTTAACTTAAAATTTTCATCCTTCCAGGGTAAATAAAAATCAAAAACTGATCAATTATTTGAGTCGATCGTGTTGACTGCTCCCCATCTCCTCAGATTTGCTTGCTTTGTGCCTAAATCATAAACCATTATTATTATTATTATTATTATTATTATTATTATTATTATTATTATTATTATTATTATTATTGTTATATTGTTATTGAGTGAGAGAGCAGTGCATGCCATCAAAGTGACACTGGGGTAAAATATACGAAGCCCAATATACCCATCATGACTACCCGTCTGATAAGGGTACACCAGGCACATGCATCACAACCATATGTGCGCGACATGGTGATCTCATATCAAGATAAACAGCACATGACCTTGCAGGTGGGGCCCAGTTAGAATTTTCTTCAGGTGAGTAGCCCATCCCGCTCAAAAGGTCCCTGAATAAGGGTTGTTTTTAAGGATTTGAAAGAACCACCCATGTTTCCAGAGGTGAATTATTCAAACCCCAAAGAATCCCTCTCAATATTATTATTATTATTATTATTATTATTATTATTATTATTATTATATTATTATATTATATTATTATTATTATTTTCACCTGTCGCTATGTTCAGAGTTCAAATTCTGCCGATGTTGACTTTGCCTTTCATCCTTCCAGGGTCGATAAAATAAGTACCAGATGAGCACTGTGGTCTATGTAATCGATCTGTTCCATCCCAAAGAATTTCAGGCCTTGTACCCATAATAGAAAGGATTATTATCATTATCATTATTATTATTATTATTATTATTATTATTATTATTATTACTACTACTACTACTACAACAACAACAACTACTACTACTATTACTACTACTACTACTCTTATTGCTATTATTATTACTATTATTATTATTACTATTATTATTATTATTATTGCTATTACTATTATCATTCTTATCTATTACTATTATCATTATTATTGCTATTATCATTATCATCATTATTATTATCATTATAATTGCTATTATTATTATCTTCATTATTATTATTATTATTATTATTATTATTATTATTATTATTATTATTAAATCATTTAACAATTGTATTGCTCATGTTGGAGTAGTCAAGATAAGTGCTATCGTATTTAACTGTCATATTTTTTTTTTCTTTATGGTGTATGTTAAGTAGCTCTAGGTCAGCTCTGATGAAGCAAATACTTATTGCTGTAGCTGTCGTATGTTTTGTGTGTGTGTGTGTGTGTGTGTGTGTGTGTGTGTGTGTGTGTTGTGCGTGTGTGGTGTGTGTGTGTGACGCGCGCGTACGCATGTATTACCTATTTCTTTACTACCCACAAGGGGCTAAACACAGAGAGGACAAACAAGGACAGACAAACCGATTAAGTCGATTATATCGACCCCAGTGCGTTACTGGTACTTAGTTTATCGACCCCGAAAGAATGAAAGGCAAAGTCGACCTCGGCGGAACTTGAACTCAGAACGTAACGGCAGACGAAATACTGCTAAGCATTTCGCCCGGCGTGCTAACGATTCTGCCAGCTCGTGTACGCATGTATTACCGCTAGAGCGTTGGATAGGCTGCATGTGCGCTTCAAGTTCAAACCCCGATGAGATCAGCGGTGCTTTTTATCTTTTAGGCGGTCAATATAAAAAATGCCAATCTAAGACAGTGGTTTGGTCACACTGTTAGAAGGTCAGGCAAAATGCTCAGGGGGGGGTTACGGTCCTTTGCGTGTTGCCACCACCAGCAACGTATAGGCCTCAAGTTAAGGCTTTCCCTTTGATCGGTGGCGTAGAGGGAGGAGATTTCAATGCACAGGTGGCTACCAAGCTTCCTAAAACAAGTCTCAGCCAGGCCTTGCCCATACGCGTGGCGATAACCGGTCAGTGTTGACTGATGGAGGCTCTGTCTGGATATTAAAGAGGCAAACACACACACTTACAGAGAGAGAGAGAGGTATAGAGAGAGAGAGAGGTATAGAGAGAGAGAGAGAAAGAGAGAGAGAGAAAAGGCGAAATAGAAAGAGAGAGAGAAATAGAGAGAGAGAGGTATAGCGAGATCTTGAGTGTGAGAAAGAGATAACGAGGGTGGGTGAGAAAGAGAGATAGATTCTTTTCTACTCTAGGTACAAGGCCCGAAATTTATGGGGAGGGGCCAGTCGATCAAATCGACACTTGTACGCAACCGGTACTTAATTTATCGATCCTGAAAAGATGAAAGGTAAAGTCGACCTCGGCGGAATTTGAACTCACTACGCAGTGGTAGACAAAATATCTATTTCTTTACTACCCACAAGGGGCTAAACACAGAGGGGACAAACAAGGACAGACAAACGGATTAAGTCGATTGTATCGACCCCAGTGCGTAACTGGTTCTTAATTTATCGACCCCGAAAGGATGAAAGGCAAAGTCGACCTCGGCGGAATTTGAACTCAGAACGTAACGGCAGACGAAATATCTGTTCTTTATTACCCACAAGGGGCTAAACATAGAGGGGACAAACAAGGACAGACAACGGATTAAGTCGATTACATCGACCCCAGTGAACTGGTACTTATTTAATCGACCCCGAAAGGATGAAAGGCAAAGTCGACCTCGGCGGAATTTGAACTCAGAACGTAACGGCAGACGAAATATCGCTAAACATTTCGCCCGGCGTGCTAACGTTTCTACCAGCTCGCCGCCTTGAAAAAGAGATAGATTAAGAGAGACGTGAATTCAGAGAGGTAGTGAGTGAAAAAGATAAAAATTTGTGAGAGGTGGAATAGAGATAAAGAGAGATAAAAAGAAGGACATGAGCAGAGAGAGAGGGGGGGGATAAAGAGAGACATTTTTTAAAACAAAATAATAGTTAACAGTGATTACAAAATTTTGCTACTTTTACATAAAACTGTTGAAATCAACAACCAGCGAAACTTCGAAGTCAATATTAATCTGTACACTATTTACATTATTTACATTTGACGATATTTGTCCTCATCTTGTTGTTGTTAACACAACGTTTCGGCTGATGTATCAGGAGTGTCACGTTCTGAGTTCAAATTCCGCCGAGGTCGACTTTGCCTTTCATCCTTTCGGGGTCGATAAATTAAGTACCAGTTGCGTACTGGGGTCGATATAATCGACTGGCCCTCTCCCCCAAAATTTTGGGTCTTGTGTCTAGAGTAGAAAATATCAGAGGTCTTAGGGCATATGGTGTAGTGGTTAAGAGCGCGGGCTACTAACCTCAAGATTCCGAGTTCGATTCTAAGCAGTGGACCTGAATAATAATAATAATAATAATTAATTATTTTTTATTGGCCACAAGGGCTGACACGCATGATTTGAAACATGAAGGGACAAGACAGGACGAAAGGTTACAAAGGGTTTTGTCCGTTTGTGAAAAAATCCGAGTAAAAATACATTAACAACCAAAGATTATAACAATGAAATTCTCCCAAAAGGGGGAGGCGTTACGAAAGGTTCCTGGTGGGTATTATAATAATAATAATAATAATAGCATCGAAAAATACCTTAGGAATGAGAACCCAAGTTCGAAATTTCCCCAGGACACATGAGGAAGGCTGGAGGGTATATCAGCCGAAACGTTGTGTTAACAACAAAGAAGATGAGGATGAATATCCATTGAATGTAAATAATGTAAATAATGTACATAATTCCTCATCTCTAAAATATAGAACTGTACTATTAATCTGTTCCATGTAAAAATTAATGTGATGATACTCTATTGAAATATATCGAGTGACTTTTCAAATAATATTTGGCTGCTATTGTACATAACAAAATATAATAACAGTCATGGACATGAAGAGACAGAGAGTGAGGATGGCAGAGAGTGAGAGAGAGAGAGAGAGAGAGAGAGAGGGAGAGAGGTAGAGAGAGAGGAGGAAGGAGGTGGAAAGAGAGAGAGGTAAGTAGAGAGAGAATGTGTGTGTGAGGGTTAAGGGAAATATTGACCACAGGAGGAGGGATAAAGAAATTCGAAGAAGATTAAGAAATATACAAATTCATATATATTTCTTTACTACCCACAAGGGGCTAAACATAGAGGAGACAAACAAGGACAGACAAAGGGATTGAGTCGATTACATTGACTCCAGTGCGAAACTGGTACTTTATTTATCGACCCCGAAAGGATGAAAGGCAAAGTCGACCTCGGCAGAATTTGAACTCAGAACGTAACGACATACGAAATACCGCTAAGCATTTCGCCCGGCGCGCTAACATTTCTGCCAGCTCTCCACCTTTATGTGTGAGTGCATGAGTACGCAAGCGTGTGCACGTGTATGTATTCATTCATTCGGTCATTACAGGTATTGCATCATTAAATTTCAGGTAAATCCATGTAATTCATAATAGCAGACGACCAGATAGGACAGCAGTTGGAAGTAGAAGGGTGGAGACAGATAAGAGGAAAAGTTGTTGGTGGGGTTTGGTGTAGAGCAAAAAGACGTTACAATTATGAGCTGTTTTTCGACCCGTCCTTGTTTTCTTTGTATCGTCTATCTGGATGTTTTGTTGTGTCGTTTTTGTATCACCTAACTGTCCGGATGTTTTGCGTTCTAGTCCCATTTCATGTATATGTTAAATAAAATGAGACAACAAAACCAAAGCTGTGTGGAATTTACGGGACATTTATAAAGAGAAAGGTAATCTTACAGCTGTTTCTGGGATAGGAGTTCATATTTTCTTATTACGAGTAGATAGTGTGGAGTTTTATTCCTACCGGAATCTAATTACCATGGACAAGAAGCATTTCTACTCATTCTACACAGCACTTTCCTTGGATAATGGAACTGCAACTATTACATCCTACATATATTTTTGCTTTTATTTTTATTTTCTTATTTCTCTTTATACTTCCTATATCCATCCTTTTCCAAAATAACTCCTTAAATTGAACTCTACTATGCCCCTCTAGTTAAGTCTCTCATATCGTCTCTGATGAAGGGATATCCCTAATATCCCAGAAACTATATTTCTCTTTATAAATGTCCTATAAATTGCACACAGCCTTGGTTTTGTTGTCTTATTCTATTTAACACACACACTTACACACACACACACACACACACACACACACACACACACACACACACATATATATATACATGTATATATATATATATATACGACGGGCTTCTTTCAGTTTCCGTCAACCAAATCCACTCATAAGACTTTAGTCGAAAGTGCCACGCAGTGGGTTTGACCCTGGAGCCATGTGATTAGGAAGCAAGCCTCTAGCCATACACCTACACCTGTGCCTATATTTTGGAGTAGATTTTCGATTATGTTTATCTCTTGCTTTAAACAGTATGACATTACTTGTGGGTGATTGTACTACTATTTCTAGCAGGAGTGGGGTTGGTGAGGAAGGTTTAGAAAGAGAAGAAAAAAATGTACTCAATACAATAGGTGTAGTGTTTAAATAGTTTCAATGTTGCTTGGAAGTTTCATGTTTCCACTTATGAAAGAGCTGTTTGGTAAGTGGATATTTGACACTGCAAAGAAGTTTTCAGCTTCTAATAAAATACGTACACACACACATGCTCATTGCATACATACACACATACATAAAAATCAGCCAGCCAACCACACATCCGCACGTCCAAACATACACACATTACATACATACGAGCATACGTACATATTCTTTCATTTTTTTCATACGTTTCAGCCCAAAGACTGGTCATGCTGGAGCACCGCCAGTGTGAATCACCTTTTCAATGGCCTCTCTTATACGATTTTTTTTTATGAAGAAGGGAGTTCGACACTGTAGCCTTCTTTTTAGTTTCTTGCCATGATATAGGTTCATCTGTGACCTTGGACAACAGCAGGTCAAGTTGTTTGCTGAAAACATCTATCCCTATTCCACACAAGTATAAACACATACACACACAATCACACATGCAGGTTTCTGGCTTTGAAGGGTCGCGAAGGGCCTGGTTGAAAGGCCAACCAGCTGAGTTTTTTTACAGGGCTTAGAAAAAATAGAAAGACCGCAGCAATAAGTATGTGAATCTGAGAAAGGAAATATGTTGAATAAAATCATAATTAGCTGATCCTGTATTTTCCTTTACTCAAAGCCAGGAACTTTTCTGTATCCCACTCCACCCGAATGTATCTACCCATACATAAAGCAATCCGTGTATGCGCGCGCGCGTGCGTATGTGTTTTCCTGTGTGTACATGTGTAACCTACTTGCAGGGAAACACATGGTGGCAGAGACTTTGAAGCTTCGCCGATAACGGCTTATCAAACTGTTTGACAAGACGTTATCGACAATAAATTTGGAAGTTACAGCCGCTCTATGCTTCTGTCTAATAAAATATTTAGGCTTCACTTAAGTATGTATATATCTTTAACACATGCAATGCAGGTGCTACTTTACTACCAGAGTAGTAACTATACTAAACAGTAAAACCAGTCGCCACATCAAAGCGGAATCTGGTGCACCGGTGCTTGCGACTGAGGATGAGCCAAATAGCTCGAAACTGAGTCAGTCTCGCGATCTTGATACTTGGTAGAGAGTGGTAGTGGTTCGCTCCCACTGCTAACAATATATTGTATATAAAGTATATAAACTCGACCGAGGAAAGAAAACTCCGAATGACCCGTCCTTGTTTCTTTGTACCGTCTATCTAGATGTTTTCTTATCCCTTTTTTTGTATCACCTAACTGTCTGGATGTTCTGCGTTCTTGTCCCATTTTGCATTATATATATATATATATATATTCAAAATAAGAAAATGGAGAAATATATCTAAATCATTCATCAACTATCAGATAATACCGAATCATATACTTTATTAAAACACTACACAAGAGCATTAAGATTATACATTAATACAGTACAACAATTACAATCAATATAATGAGATATAACTAAATAAATATAACAAGATATAAAAATACATATACATTATATCTGACAGCTGTTTCGGCCATGCAGATAAGTATGTCTCATTTAACCTATATATATATATATATATATATATATATATATATTTATATATTTGTAAAAAATGAAGTTCGAAAATGCTGCTGTATTATACAATTTTTAATTTTTATATATATACATTATAACATGTTTCAGTTCCTGAAATGAACTTTATCAAAAAAAGTTATATATAAAAAAAGACAGCTCATGCCGTCAAACACAAGAAATTCATTTATAATACACAACGGAGTCAGACATCTTAGAGTTCATGTATAGTTGATATATAGTTCATGTATAATTGATATATAGTTTGAAGTATATGTTCAAAGTGTTCGATGCAGTGGCCCACGGTGGCGATACGTATATATTTATATATATATATATAGTATTAGGGTAAGAAAAAATTTTAGAACATTTTACTACTAGTGGCCTAGCGTGTAGAAAAATTAGTCAATAAACTATATATTATTCATGGCTCAGTGGTTAGAGCGTCGATCTTACGACTGTGTGGTTGTGAGTTGGAATCCCGTACCGGGCTGCGTATTGTATTCTTGAGCAAGACACTTTATTTCATGTTGCTCCAGTTCACTCAGCTGTAGAAATGAGTTGCGACATCACTCATGCCAAGCTGTATCGGCCTTTGCCTTTCTCTTGGATGACATTGAGAGTCAAGACTATTGAAAAGGTTGCAAGACGCACCGAAAATTTTAGGAAAATAAAAATAAGAAATAAGTGGAAATTTTACCGGTGGGGTAAAAATACCTATCAACTAATCGACACAATGGCTGCAATCGCAGGCTCTTAAGTTCTGTATGTTTGTGGGTGTAAAGGTGAGTTCACTTGTACTTTCTGTTGTAACATAACATTTTTTTCAAAACCTGTCCTGAAACCTATGGAATGTCACATGACAGGAAACTAGCATGTCCATTAGCCCAACAGGAAGACTGCGTTGCTATACTTTATATTCAAAAGCTTTCTTATCTACTGTTTGGTTGAATATCTATTTTGGGCGAATGCACAAGGACAGAGCTACCGTTGATGAGGTTTTTGATAGAAGTCTGTGCCACATTTGTTATAAAAATATTTAAAACAAGGAACAAAGTCTGGGTGCGGTAGTCACTGAGGAGTACGGCAAAAAAGTTATGTCTACAGTGAGAAAGTGCTTGTGTTCGAAATAGAGTTCACGGCGACCACCATATGTATGTATGTATGTATGTATGTATGTATATATGTATGTATGTAGGTAGGTAGTAGGTAGGTAGGTAGGTAGGTAGGTAGGTAGGTATGCATACATGTGAGTGCATGTATGTATTTATGAATGTATGTATGAATGTATGTATGTATGTATGCATGTATGTATGTATGTATGAATGTATGTATGTATGTATGTATGTATGTACGTACGTATGTATGTATGTATGTATGTATGTATGTATGTATGTATGTATGTATGTATGTATGTATGCGTCCAATAAAAGGCATTCTGTTCCGTGATATCCCCCGTGATATGGAATCCTTCATTCCTGAAAATCTTGACGAAACGTCGAATTCTGTAAAAAGAGAAATCTATTTTCCTACTGATTTCCATGGGATCTTTACCTTTTGACCGACAGATTTAAAAAATAATTTTTTGTAACTAAGCACTTTCAAACTTCGTATACTTGTAGAATGTGTCACATAAAGCATCTTTTACTCTTGGCGTTGTTGAGAAAATTCTGTATTTTAGAAGTTATTTTTTGTTAAAGTTGTCGCATTTCGGTAATTTCAACCAATCAATGACGTGTATTCAGCTGAATAAAATTACTGCCGTTGTTTGTCAATAACAACTATCGGCGGTGTATATTTCGTTTGTCACTGCTGAAGAAAGACCCAAACAAGGGGTGACGTAATAGATAACTTTAGGCCCATCACTCTGCTCAATGCAGACTTAAAATTTTGGCCAAGGTGTTAACCAAGAGGTTGGCACTTGTCATCGAGAAATTGGTCGAAAAGGGGCAAACGTGCGCGGTGCCGAGCCGGAGCATCCATGACAACCTCCATCTGACAACTGTCCATCCATGACCACCGTCCACTAGCGTCTCCGTCCTGAGACGCTGGACCGACGGTCCGGTCGAGTTGCTCGGGGTCTGGTTTGGTCCGGACCTCCAAACGGAAAAGAACTAGGACGAGATAACGAGTAGGGTGGTCACTCTCGCCCGGCAATGGGCCGAGAGGAAGCTGTCCTTAAAAGGTCGGGTGGAGGTGGTGAACGCGTACATCGCTTCCGTCATTAGTGAAGGGGAGGTACGACGACGATTTCGGAGCGAACCTGGGTGTCGACGAGGAATACCTGACCCGCTTGTTCGAGACGACTTTCGGGCTGGGACCTATGGACAACTTCCAGAGATCCCTGGCAGTGCTATCGAGAAGTGCTATCTGTTCGGGACAAGCTCTACAGGCATGGCTCGAGAAACACAGATCCGACCTGCCCGAAATGTGGTCAGAGCGACGAAACCGTTCTACACGCACTCGTACAGTGTAGAACGGTTTCGAATGACTGCTATCCTGTGTGGGACAAGTCAGTTTGTAAACCGTGTCTATCATGAATACTGTCGCGCCTCCTTCCTTGAAACGGGAAGGAAGAGCCATTTTCATCGTACTTGTGGCTATGGCGAAAGAATTTGTATGGTGAACGCGCCTGAAAGGTCTAGAGACAAACACTTTCCTCTCTGGTCAATCTCTCATCAACTTCTTCAAGTATCACTTAAAGAAGAAGGTGAGAGAAGAGAGGGGAGTTTTGTCTAGTGAATGTTTCAAAAAAAGATGGATGAATGTAGTGTGTGAAGTGTGTGTGAATGACGAAGCCACCTTGAGCATAATCCTATGATCCCAAAAAAAAAGGAAAAAAAGAAAGTCACTTACTGTAACTCGTTGTTGTTGTTGCTGCTGCTGCTGCTGCTTTTGTTGTTGTTGTTGTTGTTGTTGTTGTTGTTGTTGTTGTTGTTGTTGTTGTTGTTAAGCAACAAGACGGGTAAGGGTGATTATATGATGGTCTAGGGCTTAGGGGCGGGAGACCACAGACCTTGGAAAAAAAACTTTGGTCGTCTTGTAGTCGAGGGCTCTTCGTTGACGCCCGACACCACTGGGAGGTGGCCCTCGAAGTCGCTGGAAATGGAGATATCCAGGTCCAAATTCTTAAACGGCTGCTGCTGCTGTTATCATTGCTGCTACTGCTACTGCTTTCTTCACAGACATCCTAGAGTGCTTGCAATAAAAGACTGTTCAATGAGACAATCATCAGCATGATACATCATTGAAAGCCTTGTAAACTGCAATATTTGTCTCGGGAACGCCTATCTTATACAGGTGTACTGTTAAAAAGCAGAAATATATCAGATATGTTTTTTATTTGTATGCATGCGTATGTGTGTGTGTGCGTGTGTGTGTGTGTGTGCGTGTGTGTGTGTGTGTGCGTGTGTGTGTGTGTGTGTGTGCGTGTGTGTGTGTGTGTGTACAAGGAGAGTTTATTCATTCAAAAAATTGTTGTTGATGATGATATAATTATTGTTTATCCCAAAGCCAACTCCAGCCCAGCACAGTCATGTACATCCGGTCTTTTTAGCTTTGATCTAGGTCTGCAGTATCCAATGTCCCTTCTTTATTTAAGACATTAGGATGTGATTTGAGGGAGATTTGATTTATATTTACGGAGGAGCGACAATGTACTTTTTCCCCTTAATCCGTTTTGCGCGTTCAGGTGCAGCTATAGAAATAGGATTTATCCTCATGGTAACATTTACAGATTAACTCAGTTCTTTTGTTTGAGATGCCTATTAATTTAAATGAAATGTGGACTTTCTCTTCATTACAGAGATTACAGAAGTTTATTATTATACATTTTTGTTTTAATGGGTTAAGATGGACCGTGAGATTTCGTTGTCATACTGAACTAGATAATGCTGAGGCGTTTCTCTTCCTAATTGAAAAGATTTTCGCCATAGCTACTCTTAAAAAGTCCCGTCGCATCAATCTATATATGGTTTGGCGTGTTTCAAACAAGGATTGCATAATGCATAATTGTATTGCGGCCATGCTGGAGCGTTGCCTTGAAGGGTTTAGTCGAACAAATCGATCTCAGTACTTTTGGTTAAGGTCTGGTATTTAGTCTATCAGTTCCTTTTACTGAACTGCTAAGTTACGGGGGCGTAGGCAAACCGACACTGGTTGTCAAGCGATGGGAGAGGGTGACAAACATGAGCTCACACACACGCGCGCGCACACACATATGCACATGTATATACAACGGGCTTCCACTCAGTTTCTGTCCACCAAATTCACTCACAAGGTATTGATCCGCCTGGGGCTATACTAGAAGACGATTGATATAGGTACTGCGCGGAGGGAGTGAAACTGAAACCACGTGGTCGCAAAATAGGTTTGTTAACCACACAATAAAGGCTCGCACCTGGATATTTCCTTTGCTCACATGGTGCAATTATTTCGTTATAAATCTACTTCTTTCTTTGAAATCATTATTTTCTAAAACTCTAGCAACCAGTAACACTATCAAAAGTTATTTTGTTCGAAGATGTACTCGAAATTCTTTCATTCATATTTTTACCTTAAAGGTTGAAGGTAATATGGAGACGCTGGGCTGTCGAGAAACCTAAGTGTATTTATCCTTATTTTATAGGGTTTAAAACGGTATGTTTATAAACCTATGATAGCATCGTGACAGCAATGTTAATGTGTTCTATCAAATGTACTGAGTTAAGTTCACTTAAATTCAAACATAAGATTATTTTGCTCTTTGTTAGGAGAAATATTTGCGAATATAACATCGTGATACATACATACATACATACATACATATATATATATATATATATATATATAAAATATAGATAGATGGATTGATGGATCGATGGATCGATGGATGGATGGATAAAGAGAACGAGAAAGTGAGAGCGCTCTGTGTATCATACTTAAAGCAGATAAGGCAGATACATCATTGAAAGCCTTGTAAACTGCAATGTTTGTCTCGGGAATGCCTATCTTATACAGGTGTACTGTTAAAAAGCAGAAATATATCAGATATGTTTTGTTATTTGTATGCATACGTGTGTGTGTGTGTGTTTGTGTACAAGGAGAGTTTATTCATTCAAAGCTGATGATTTGTTCCACCGAAACTCAGTGCTTTAACGCACGCACACACACACACACACACACACTGTACACACTCAGGCACATACACACACACGTATATATATACACACACACAAATACATATATATACATATATGTGTGTGTGTGTATATATATGTATGTATGTACGTATGTATATGTATATAAATGTATTTATGTATGTATGTATGTATGTATGTATATATCTATGTATGTATATATCTATCTATGTATGTATGTGTGTAGATATCAGTAAAATTCTTTTGTCTGCTAGACTAAAAGCTGCAAACATTTATATTCTAATGATGTGTTAAGTAGTTGGCGCCATAAAGACGAATACATGTTAAGATATTTCCCCCGAACTTTGGTTTATAAACATTTAAGATATATCAAGTGGTAAAAAATGTGCTTCTGTCTAACTAGATATAGAATTGAAAGACGCGAAATGCGGCAGAAATTCTATTACATACATCCTTATATAAATGCATGCACACATATTTATGTATGTATGTGTGTGTGTGTCTATATATATATAGAGAGACACACACATGTACATACACATTCACACACACACACATATGCATATGTGTGTGTGTGTGTGTGTGTTTATTCTTAAAGAAAAATGTTGTTTGCCCAAACTTCGAAGTCACTGTTAACAACATTCTTGTTTAAGAATAAACTTGTACTCTACAAATGTATACAGTAACCCCCACCCCAGGTTAATGTGAGATTGTTTTTTTTTTATGACTAAACATAAAAACAGACAATAACAGTTATCGATAGGGAAGAAGAAGCTTTCTAAATATTATTGTTTTCAAATTTTGGCACAAGGCCAGCAATTTTGGGGTCGGGTGTAAATCGATTACCTCGACTCCAGTGCTCAGCTGGTATTTATTTTATCGATCCCGAAAGGATGAAAAGCAAAGTCGACCTCGGTGGAATTTGAGCTCAGAACGTAACGACAGATGAAATGCCACTAAGCATCCTGCGTGGCACGCTAACGATTCTTTTAGATATATTGCAAAGAAAACATGATTATGTCCTACTTTTAGCTTCCCTCACCTTTTTTTGTTGAAGTTTCGTCAAATGTTTCTCTAAAATTTAAACAAAATCTGGCAATAATTACATCACATCACATAAATCATATTTATCTTCCATCAAGAAGCAGTTACAATTTCTGATAATACCCATCCTATCGGAGATGAGACTGTGAAGGTCTAAAAACGCTGATGATGGAATTTAGAACGTCATTGTTCTGAACTGCTATGGATTCTTACTAAAATATCAAAACAAAATTGTTTAAACAAGCCCGTGGTTGCGTTATATCAGAGAGAGAGGAGTTGGCGCAGGAGGGAGATTTGTTAATCAAAAGTCATGGAAACCAGAAATTCAAGCAGAACACTATGTAGATTATATTTTCTCGATTTATTTTCCCCTAGGCGTTACTATAACTTTCCAGAAAAATGTATGCCCCACTGGTGGTTGGTAAAAAAAAAGAACAAATTTATTTCTAATATTTTATCACAGTTTAAGGCAGTGAGCTGGCGGAACCGTTAACACGCCGGACAAAATGCTTAATGCCATTTCCTCCGTCTTTACGTTTTGATTTCAAATTCCTCTCAGGACGACTTTGCCTTTTATCCTTTCGGAGTCGATAAAATTAGCACCAGTTGAGCACTTGGATCGTTGTAATCGACTTACCCCCGCCCTCACCAAAAAGAAAAAAAAAGAAAGAAAACGCTGGCCTTGTGCCAAAATTTGTCCTCAACCATCTGGGCTACTGCTCTTAACTGTGGTCACCTTACACTGTAGGATTAATAGCAGAACTTGAGGCGGTTCAGCGATACTACACAAGGAAGATTGCATCAACGGAAGACCTAAGCTACTGGAAGAGATTGAAAGAGCTACGACTCTACTCCCTGGAGCGAAGACAGGAGAGGTATGCTGTGATGTATGTGTGGAAGATACTGGAGGGGCTGGCACCAAACTTTGGAATTGAGAGTTATACCAGACCTCGAAATGGGCGTCACTGCACTGTTCCAAAAGTCCCAGCTGTGTCATCTAAGGCGAGGACCATGTACTGCAATAGCTTGGGATTCAAGGGCCCACTGCTATTTAACTCCTTGCCAAAACATCTGAGGTATCTCCATGGAGGGCGAATAGATGGTATCAAGAAACAACTTGGCCTCTTGCTATCCAAGATCCCCAGATGAACCAATATCAAGGCAGCGGTATCGAACTCTCTCCTACACCAAAAGCCAAACCCATAGAATTGGCCAATTAAAAGGTGATTACACTGGCGGTGCTCCAGCATGGCCACAGCCTCAAGGATGAAACATATAAAAGAATAAAAGAATACTATATACTTACGTTGATTCATATAGTTCCATACAAGCATGTATACGCAATTTTTACGTAAGCTCATTCATCCACATAAATATAAGTGTGTATGAATACTTTCATACTTGAACCTAAATATACAATTATAGAGATATTACTCTCATGTATTTTATACGAACATCAATATACAAGATTCTAAACGTAAAACTGACTCAAGTCCAGGCTTCTTTATCCCATATATTTATAGTTCCTATGAGGAGAATCTAAATAATATATAAATATTATCCATTTGAGTACGCTCACGCTCTGTAAATTTTAAGTCTTATGTACACATGCTGTTTAAATTTTATACGTCTTATGCTTACATGCTGATATTCTTACACATGACCGAACCCTCGCCCCAAAATATCTATTTCTTTTTTGACAAGACCTTATATTACCATCATAAGATTTGCTAAAATCTCCCAATGGACATTATGAATATTTAGATCTTTCAGGTTACGATATATGCCAAAAGTGGTATCATATTCTTTCTCGCGAGGGTTTTAAATGAATGATTGTGTGTGCGATATCAGGCCTTAACTCTTTATAGCTATATGACATTTACTAATTGTGAAGGTGCTAACAGTACATGTATGAACTATATCCTTAATTAGGCAATCTCTTTGCAAAGAGTAATTACTTCTATTGTAGTAATCACAATTCATATTATAGTTACAACTAACATAATTAGTGTTATTTATTAATTTAGCTACGCCAAGGCAACAATATACCTAAATAAGGAAAAATTATTTTCACTGTAATGCATTAAATTCCTTCTAAACTTTAGAATTCACAAAAATATCGGCTTCAATTTTTAGCACAAGTGTATATATATATACACTCAAACGCAGGATAGTGCTAATAACATAGCCTGAACAGGATAAGCTACCCCCATTTTGCAGAAAAAAGTATTGGTGGCCGGCTATGTTCAGGATATATTATTAGCATTATCCTGCGTTTGAGAATTTAAAACCACTTCTTTAACTTTCTAAGACATCTCAACGCTTCGAAAGCAAACTTCGTTTGTTTGTTTACGCTCATCGTAATTTGAATTTAATATATATATACGCACAAACATACACAGACACGTGTGCGTACACATACTCAGATACTTACATAAGTCCAGGCCGTGACGAACTTAATAGCACTGCCTGGAAAAGACTTTAAATGGTATTTTATTTTACTATCATTCTTTGGACATCATAGCTCATTCAAGTAAAGAGTTATTTCTTGCAGGAATATATCCAGGTGTAGATGATTAGCTGGAATTGCTGGAGGTATAGGATCGGCTTCTTTGTATTTTCCGTCTACGAAATTTTCTTCACAAGGCATCGACCAATATTAAGCTACTGAAGAAGACACTTACTCAAGGCGCCACGCAATGAGATCGATCCCGGAACCATGTCGTTACGGAATGAATTTCTTAATAACATATTCCTGCATGATCCTGTGTGTAATACGATAGTAGAACTTCTGCTGTATTTCCCATGTCTCAACCCAACATTTAGGTAGACGTCTGCATTTATATATATATATATACAAATTGTTTATAAAAGTAATTTCTGTGGAAGTATCTTACAAGATATTCGTTTCTATGGCGCCAGCCACTTAACATAACAGCAGAATATAAACTAAGCAAGCCTTACAAAAGAGTTACACACGTGCGCGCACACACACATACACACACACACACACATGAACACAAGCACACCACAAACACAATCACACATACATACACAATTGCACATATACACACACAGTCACACACACACACTTGCACGTATGCACGCGTATCTATGTGTGTGTGTGTGTGTGTGTGTGTGTGTGTCGTCTGTGTCTGTATAAAGACTGGCGTTGTTTCAAAAAAGTAACTTAGTTGTGTGATAAATAGTGATCTATGGACTAATTATCAGACCGAAATAATTACTGGTATCAATACGATCAATACGATCCATTAAAACTAAACCTGTTGTTCCAGTATGGCTGGAGTCCATTGACTAAAACCACCCTGCATCTAAGTTTTTCTTTGTTATGCTTTAGATTTTTTCAGTGTTTAATCATAGAGAGAGTGGGGTGTGATAAAGAGTGAGAAAGAGGAAGAGAGTAAAGCAATGTCCACAACACATCTTTTTCAGTGTTTGTAAGCCGGTTGGGAGGAAGTGAGAAGGGAGGAGTTTATGTTCAGAGTGGAAGCCTGACCCGAATGCTTCCTACAGAGCAGATTCCACTAAACGTGTCCCTAAGGATCAGATTGTATTGTTAAACGGATGACAGATGAAGTCAATTGCCCCAAAAATTAGGTGAAGAGCTGGAACAAATACAGGATTGTCCCACACGTTGACAGTTCCGTCATTCCACTACTCTTGAATGGTACTTTATTTTATCTGCCCCCCCCCCCCAAAAAAAGGATAAAAGGCAATTTTGACCTGAGTAGGATTTGAACTCAGGGCGCAGAAAAACAACAAATACCACAAAGTGTTTTGCTCAACGATCTAACGACTTAGCTAATTTGCAGCCGCCTTAGAGAACACACTGCTTCATACACATTGATGGAAGCACTCCGTCGGTTACGACGACGAGGGTTCCGGTTGATCCGAATCAATGGAACAGCCTGCTCGTGAAATTAACGTGTAAGTGGCTGAGCACTCCACAGACACGTGTACCCTTAACGTAGTTCTCGGGGATATTCAGCGTCACACAGAGAGTGACAAGGCCGGCCCTTTGAAATACAGGTACAACAGAAACAGGAAGTAAGAGAAAGTTGTGGTGAAAGAGTACAGCAGGGATCACCACCATCCCCTGCCGGAGCCTCGTGGAGCTTTAGGTGTTTTCGCTCAATAAACACTCACAACGCCCGGTCTGGGAATCGAAACCGCGATCCTATGACCGCGAGTCCGCTGCCCTAACCACTGGGCCATTGCGCCTCCACACATTGCCACATACATATACACAGTATAAAATTGACACACACATACATAGTATAAAATTGTGTTTTGTGCAGTACGATATTTTTGGTTTCTTTTTTCTTTTTAAATAATGACAACCGTCCTATCTCATCACCTGATAAATACAACGGTCGACACCCTCTCTAATTAGTGCTAACATACATAGGAATAATTACGCTTTTCATGATATAGTCACAAAGCTAACTATACATGCTAGTCAGTTGATGTCGTCGATAAAACGACAGCAGTACATCACTGATACATATCGATTCTATAAACGAGGGAATCGCTATACTATTACTCGATGCACAAGAAATGTCGGTCAAATTATCCTCAAATAACGCCTTACCGTTATGGAAAAGAGAATGAATGCATTAAATTATTGTACACTTAGATAGATTCCGAATGTTGAGTAGATGGGCGGGATGGTCAAATCTGTAGCACCCTTGAACATAACTAGGGCTCCCCCATACTAAATAACCCCGTTTTGTGAGTTTTATTGATAGGATGTTCAACGACGCAGGCCACCACTTGTCACAAACCAACAAGCGATGCTCTACCCAGTTACTGGACCTTTTTTCAAGACTTCGTCAGCGGAGGGTGGGCCTCCGGAATAGATGGGAGAAAAGGATGAAGTTAGCCTCAGACTCGAACCAAACGTCTGAGCCAAATACTGTATTTCACTGAAAGTACTCTAGAGCAGAGTGATGGTGCTGCCGGTAAATGCAGTCAAATCGCTCTCAATTCATAACTAAAGTCTTTTTTTAAAAAAAAAGACATATGGAATAACGTAATCCAATATCACAATGTGCTTGAATGAAAGAAAAGTTAGTCAGAAGTGAAAAGGTGCAGGAGTGGTTGTGTGGTAAGTAGCTTGCTTCCCAACCACATGGTTCCGGGTTCAGTCTCACTGCGTGACACCTTGGGCAAGTGTCTTGAACTATAGCCTCGGGCCGACCAAAGCCTTGTGAGTGGATTTGGTAGACGGAAACTTAAAGAAGCCCGTCGTATATATATATATATATGTGTGTGTGTGTGTATGTGTGTGTGTGTATGTGTGTGTGTGTGTGTGTGTGTGTGTGTGTGTGGTGTGTGTGTGTGTGTGTGTGTGTGTTTGTCTGTGTTTGTTCCACCACCATCGCTTAACAACCGATGCTGGTGTGTTTACGTCCCCATAACTTAGCGGTTCGGTAAAAGAGACCGAAAGAATAAGTACTAGGCTTACAAAGAATAAGTACTAGGCTTACAAAGAATAAGTCCTGGGGGTCGATTTGCTCCACTAAAAGGCGGTGCTCCAGCATAGCCGCAGTCAAATGACTGAAAGAAATAAAAGAGTAAAAAAGAGCAAAGAGAGACTTTGGAACATGAAACGTCTACTTGATCAAAGCTGGTCTAGGATACAACTTTTTACGCTCGGCCAAATCTGACCTCGGACTAAACTTATGACAAGTACTTATTTCATCGACCAGAAAGATATAAAGCAACCTAATAACATTTGATTAAGGATTTCTAACATGTACACGAAGAAGGGATATACTTATTTTTAAAGAATTAATCAGAGGAGGAATGATAATGTGCATGATGTTTTTCAGGGTTTCGGAGAACTGTAGTTAGATGGGATGAAGTTATCAACAAAATGGGGATGTACATAGGTCGAACTTCTTCCCTCTTCGACATCAGTAATGGCTGTCCTCTTTACTATCCACCCTCCCTCCCGCCACTTTTTTCGTCTGTAATCTCTTTTTTCTCTCTCTCCCCACCCCTGTCCTCCTTCAGCAGTTCTCGCTCGGTCTGTAATTTTTATCAGTTTTCTCCATATTCTAGCATTGAAACCTGACATTCCTCTGCGCTTTTATATTTACTTCCTCTCTTGTCCTTTCCTTCGATTCTCTTTAGATAAGCAACAATTACACGACCTCTCACCTTTATTCCTTATCGCTACTTAAAATGCCTTTTTTTTTCTACTTCTTGTTTCTCCTCTATCACTAGTCTGTCGTAATCTTCTGTTCCCCTGTCCTTCTGTATCCTACACTTCTCTTTCTTTCCCTGATCGTGACGTTGTTTGAATTCTCGGTGAATTTAGTTTCACACCAGACTCGATTTTGGTACTAAATTTTTTTGACGCAGTTTTATTTGAGGGTGGGGCGCAGTCGTCTTAGTTGACATCGTAAGCTGTTGGAAATGCATTCTTTCCGCGGAAAAAAGAGGGGTGGGATGGGGCAGAACCTCGGAAATTCCCCTTCCTGATCCCCGTGTTTTTTTGGGTTCTTTTCGCTGCAATCGTCTTAATTGACCTCATGCATATATTCAATTAATCCTACTTACAGATTGTATATTCTAATTGAAATATTTATGTTTGGTTGTTCGCTGGAATTGAGCGGGTTAGCAAACGTCGCTGTGTTGTTTCTCTGACGGGTCAGAAGCGTGACAAAGCGACATTGCTTCCACTATTTCAAAAATACATCAAGCCTGGCTCAGCAAACATTGGGTTATCGACATTAAATGGTAAACTACAAAGAAAATTTTGCTGACACCACACATAAAACATCGAACGTTTTTGGCCAGGTTTAAAGGAACGTGTGAAAGGCCGGGTATTCGTTTAAACTATCTGCACCAGTACCTGGCCAGATATGTGTTTATCTCTGCTACAGAAAGCAAAAAAAAAATTGCTGCATCAATTTTTTTAATTGAGGCAGCAAAATTATATACACCCCCCTCCCATATCGGCTGTAAAGGATCGATTCCTTTACAAATCCGGAGACAGAAGATATACAAGACTGCCCTAGGTTCCACCCCCACGCCCCGTTTTCCACGAACAAAATGCATTTCCCACACATTATGAGGTCAATTAAGAGGATCGCAACGAAAAGAAAAAACGCAGGAGATGGGGTCGGAAAGGGGAATTTTCGAGGTTCTGCCCCACCCCTCCGTTTTCCGCGGAAAGAATGCATTTCCGGCAGCTTACGAGGTCAACTAAGACGAATGCACCAAAAACAAAAAAGGGGGCGGGAAAAATATTTAGTACCGAAATGGAGTCTGGTGTGAAACTATCAATTTACCGAGTTCTCTTCTCTAAAGTCGGCTCTGACTCCATTTTGTGAGTTTTATTTATAAGATGTTCATCAACGCAGACGACTTGATCTGATAAACCAACAAACGACGCTCGATCTGATTACTGGAACCCTTTTTAAGACTTAGTCAGAGGGTCTCCGGAAGATTGGTGGGTGAAAGGGATGAAGTTATCCTCAGATCGTACACCTGAGCCAAATATTTAATACAGAACAACTTCCACTCAATAGTCTTAAAAAGAAAGAAACACATAGGATAATATAATCCAAGGTTACATTGCGTTTGAATGAAACAGAAGTTGGTCATACTCGGAAAGCCTTTGGAGCATTATATCTCTTCGATTTGAGCTGACCGAGAGCAAGCTAACTTGTTACGCTTGAAACCCAGTTTTTCACTTCGATGTAAATAAATGCAATTAAACATACACAAATCAAAACTAAGAGTTGCAGGAGAACTGCAAAACTGATGAGCATTTCGAATAGTGATAAATGAAAATACTAAATGTTATTTCTTCTATGTCAAAGTTTGAATATTGACGATAGCAGTCTTCTTTGGAATGGGAGACCTATCTTTTACTGCCTTCAGTTGAGACTGCAGTCATACTAGGACACCGCCTTGAAGGTACTTAGTCAATCAAAAAATATTTCCTTGCGCTGCTGTAACCATCTTTTAGACGTGGATTACCACGGCCTCGATATGGGGTCCTAACCACTAGAAGATCATGGTTGCTGTGCAGATGCTTATTAGCAACTACAAATTTCTTGTGTTTTATTTTAAGATAACCAACCAAGTAAATAACCATGGCCCCTTAACCCAGTTTTATGATATTTAAAGGTTCTTAACCTTTTTTTTTCAGCTCATGCCCCACTCATTGGACTCATTAATTTTTCTTTGGTCTCACTTGACATAATTAGGGGTAAATGTACTTCAATTTTGTAATAAATGGCTAATAGCAGAAACAGGTAACGATTAAAAAAATTATAAACATTTAATGAAAACAAAATTTGTAAAATTTATCAAATAAGGAAATTTTAAATATTGTTTTGAATCAATTTTGTGAACATGAAATTTATTTCTATCAATATTTAAGACCTGCTAGTATGAAATGGAAATAATTTTTGAACAAATATTTACAATAATCCTTTTCTGCTATTGGCACAAGGCCAGCAATTTCGAGGAGGGGGATAATCGATTACATCGACCCTAGTACTCAACTGGTACTTATTTCATCGACCTCGAAAGGATGAAAAGCAAGGCCAACCCCGGCGGAATTTGAACTGAGTGTAAAGACGGACGAAATGCAATTTGCCCGGCGTAATAGCGATTCTGCCGGATCTTTTCAATTCTGAAGCCAGTTTTTTCAAATTTTTCCTACTGAACCAAACAATTTGAAACTTCGTATACTGGTAGAATGTGTCAAAAGTAAACTTAATTATAAACCAGAATGAAAACGGAATTGTAACTTCTAAGTTTAACGTTGTTTAATAATTAGAATTTTAACCAATGATATTCCGTCATTCGGCTTTATTTTATTTACTCCGTCTCGACCACCAATTTGGTGACGTATTAAACATCTTAAATGTAAACAAGCCGCATGTCTCCGTGGAATCTCTTCTAATTATTTAACGTACTCATGTTTCCAGGATCCTATAGTCAGCCACCTTCTAATAACAATATTTAAAACTAGTTAATAAGCCACATGTATTAAATTGAAAATGTTTCCATTCTGTTAGTACTTGCTTTCGTTTGCTATTAAGAAGTGGCATCTCAGTGACGAGGCTTCTAACAAGATTTCGTTTCTAAGCTAATGCGTTTCATTTCACTTATTGTATTTATTTGTGCAAAAGGCAAGAAATTTAATATTAAAAAAGCAAAGAGCTGGCAGAAACGTTAGCACGCCGGGCGAAATGCGTAGCCGTATTTCGTCTGCCGTTACGTTCTGTGTTTGTTTACAGTTTTCCGAACGTTAGTACGTCACAAAAGCGCTTTCTACGTCACACTAATAGAATGCAGTCAAGTTTTACACATGAAAACAAACAATCTGATTGGTTAAAATTCGCAGTTTTAATCTACGATTAAAGTCATAAAATAGATTTTTCTCAAATAAACTAGTTCCAACTTGTGTCTTGTTTTGCTAGACTCTATCAGCATACGAAGTTTCAGAATATTTAGTTAAGTAGAAAGATCTGTGGTCCTGGCTTCAGAATTGAAAAGATCCATTCTGCCAGCTCGCGGGCCTTGAATATTAAAAAGGAAAAAAAAAAAAAAACTGGGTTTATTTTTCAAAGGCGACCGGTTTTCTAATTCGGGTGTTTAAGAGGAGTATTTATGATGGTGGAATATTAGGGAATCGACAAGACAGGCGTACGTTTAGTGTTCATAAATATCTTTTTGCGGAAAGCAAGCAATAAAAAAGTTAAGCGAAGATTATTTATGTCTCGTAATATGCTAGGGAATCCTGATATGTAACGCTTACAGAATCAGATATGTAACGCGATACATTATCAAATGATACCTTCTGTGAGAAAGGCATTGTGAAACCACGTGTAGGGCGCTGAGAGAGAGACAGCTAGTAGCCCGAGGTGTTGACAGCTGGCAAGATGACTGCCGAAAGGAAAAAGAGAGAGAGAGAGTCTTGTCTGACGTACTCCTTAAATCCTTTTCACGACTTCCGTTATCTGTAAGGGCTGTTGTGTGTTTTGCGCATGTGTTGTGGATGCCTGCTGTGTCCCTTCCGGGCTTTTATGTTTAGCCCTGTGACCATTCTAGCAGGCATGTCAAGTGCGCCACACTACCATTAACCTAATAAACCCCATAAAAATATGAGTGTCTGTTAATTGCACATTTATTTCCTTTTACGAAAGTATTTTGCGGCTTTAATAAAATTAGCGTTTATAATTTTGCTACAACAAGCATAAAATTTTTTTTTAATTTAACTTCTGTTTACACCGGAAAATTAATTGCTAAAAAGGATTACTATTTGAGCACAAAAATAAAAATTCGTTAGCAAACTAAACAAATATTACTTTATATTTTAGTAAAGTCTCTTGTGGTTCATGTAGTATCCCAAGTTTATACATATATATATATATATCAGGGTCCATGGTTGTTAGAAACAAATGAAGGTCATCTTTCATTACAATGTCTAAACGATTACAAGCTTTTGATGATAGGAAAGAAATTCAGCTAAGACCTGAATCACCTAAAAAGTGGAAAGGCAATGAAATATAATTTTACTTCCTGCCAAAGCAATGAGAATTTCATAGCAATTTCATACTTGTCTTTAGGTTATTGAATCCATAATTAAATTTAATTAAGCAGTTTAATTACTCTGCAATTCAATAAGGCTTTCTTATAGCCTGATATCAACATCAGCTGTTATCTAACTTGGAATGTTTATTTCTGAGAAAGCTTTAACCTTTATTTCCATTATTTCCATATTACTGAGCAATTTCTCCAACTTCTCAATATACATTAAAATACCATTGACTCCTGCTCCTCTTTAATAGTGTCAAGGGTGGAAAAATTAATAAATTACTTATTATATTTATTCTTAATAGATTAAGTTTTACAAATAAATCACTGGTAGCCGTTTCGTAAATTAATATATTTGTATTTTTACTTTGTAGCTGTTCGTTCAGCAAATATATTTGGAAAGTAAAATTCGTAACATTTTGTAGCTAGGGTTTCCTCTCTAAGTTGCTTACCATTCATAAACATTTTAGCACAGTCCCGAATTTCAACGAAGCGGATGCAGGCAATTACTCTTAGAGTGTCACCAAATGCATGATTTTCAAAGCAGTTACAAAATATTTAATTTATACAAGACTTTTCAGTGTCAGCTTGATACTTGATTCATCATTGATAATTATCGAAGTGTCAAATGAATCCTTTTCTTTTTTTTTTCTATCGTGACGAAACTTAAGATATATTGTGTATATAATTGTGTATGTTTTTGTGAGTAAATTTTAAAGGGTCACAAACAGCAATAGAACATTCTAGTAAGAAGCAGTGGTTGCTTTGTGACCTGCTTCATTCTGCTTGTGGTGCCTCCTACTAATTTCCAGATTTTTCTGTGGTTGCACTGTACATTGCCATGGCCCGTTTGGAGCCATATTGTCCTAGGTTGATAAACACTGCCCAAGATAAACCACTAGATAACTGCATACAACATACTGGAACTGTTTAAAAGACTGAATGAAACGTAACTACTGTCTTTGATATTTGTATACCTTTTCTTTTTTTTTTGTATAATGTATTTTGAGTGTATGTACAGTGTATTATTTAATGTACTTTAGCTACAGAAACAGTTCACTGAGTTTTGAATTGGTGCCAATACATTTCTGTAAGGCAGCGTCAGTAACGTAAAATAGAAGAGTTTTTCTCTAAGCCAGCAGTGGTGAGTTAAGTTTCTCTCGAGGCTGTTGTTGATGTTATTGTTGTTATTTACCTCCAAGCAGCTCTAATCGAACAGTTCTAGGATCAAAAGCATTCAAGTCATGACAGTCCCATAATCTTTTCCCCAGAAATAATGTGCCCCGTTTTACATCATTTACGTGTACAATTTAAGACAATACGGTGACATTTCAGGGAGGTTTATTAGCTATTTCTTGCAGACATATTGATATCCAGGTTTAGAATTTCTTATTCTTCAATCTCCTTCGTATTTCCTTTCATTTCTATTTTTGTTCGTGCTGTTTCAGTTTGGTTTCTGTCGGTCAGTATTCTGTCATTCTCGGGTTTGGTTTTGTCTTCAGTTGTTCACCAGGTTTTGGGTCTATCTTCGTGGTTTAAATTCTCAGTTGTTCGATGCTATATAATGAACGTTCTATTCCGACTGCCAATTTCTTATATATATTTCCGTTTTGAGGACGCATCTTCTGTAGTTAGTTAATCTTTTGAGGTCCAGCGACACATTTAAATCTGGGTTATTTTCCTCTCAACTGTATACGAGTATATAATCATAGCTTTTTTTTCCAGGTAAGATACACAGTGAAATATTCATTTACAATCCTTTCGTATCCATTTATGACTTTTCTGTAATATTTGTGAGGCTTGAGTGGGGTAAAGTCCAACTTTTTGTTGATATTCTCATCATTTTTATCGGTTTATTCGTTTCTGCTTGTGGCAGCTGATACTTTTTGAACAACGCATTCCCCTATTAATAAACTTGGGTCAGATGATAGGGATTTCAATTGAATTATTTCTTATCTGTGTAATTGCTAGTCAGGGATGGATTGGTCTTACGTTGTTCCGATAATTTGCTTGTACATGGTGTGAGACTACGAAATGTTGTAAACGTTTGTAATATATAATTTACAAATGGTCAGGGTCAATAAATTTTTCAGGGAAATATCTTATCACCTATCCTTCAGCATTTTCGGCATTTATTTTTACTTGTTTATAATCGTTGTTATTGAATATTTTCAGAGAAATGAAGCAATTATTATTTGTGAGTCCTAAAGCATTCCGTGTTCAGTTTCCTCTGGGGGGGGGGTCATCCTAGGGTCGATGGTATTAATTTATCCACTCCCGCCAGACTTACTAGACTTGTACCAATAATAATAATAATAATAATAATAATAATAATAACTGCAGATTCATCAGAGTTGGGAAAATGCTTTACAGTACATCTTCTGACTCTATGATTTGAGTTCAAATTTTGTCAAATTCGACTTTTACTTTCATCCCTCCTGGGTCGATGAAGTCAAGTACTGAAGTCAATAACATCGACTACCCCTTTCCCTCAAAATTACTAGCATTGTACTTTAATTGGAAACTATTTTTGTGTTTTTAATTGAGTGAATATGATTTTTGCGAGATCGTGGTTTTAAGCAAATATGTTTGACTACTTTATGAATTGGATAGTTTTTTGTGCCTTGTTTGTGTGGACTTAACACTTGAGATGGAGGAATTTGTTCTAAATATTTTCCCCATTTGGCAGAGAAAAAACATTTTTAATTTTCGATCTTGTTACCACCAACCAATTTTTTCAAGAAATTCTTGAAAACATGTCATCCATTGAGCTGTGAGTAAGAGAAGGAATTCTACAGTTTTAAAAATACCCAAAAGAAACTTCAAAGACACATTTGATAAAATAGTATTAGTACCTCGGTACATTAGTCCAAATCTTAGAAGTAGTTTCGCAGCAGCACTGTATGGGTAGGTGGTGTCGATGTAAGAAGAAACAATATGTGGTCGGGTTAAGACTGTCATCTGGCAGAATCGTTAGCGCACCGGACGAAATACATAGCGGCATTTCGTCCGTCTGCACGTACTGAGTTTAAATTCCACCGAGGTGAACTTTACTTTTCATTCTTTCGGGGTCGATAAAATAAGTACCAGTTGAGTACTGGGGTCGATTTAATCGACTTACCCGCTCCCTCAAAATTGCTGGCCTTGTACCAAAATTTGAAACCAATATATGGTAGTGTGATGTCTCTAAAGACCGATGACCTTCGTAGACCACAAAGCTGTTATAGAGCTGTATCCCATTATGGGTACTGAAAGAATAGTTATGTGAATGTTGGTGCAAGAGGTTATAAATATGGTATTAAGATCTATTTGAGGACTTTCAGCCAAAAGGAATTTGAAAAGTAGAGATGAGAGGGCGACGAACAGCAGCAGATGCTGCAACAACTCGAGCTGAACCCCAGAAATTATTGTTTCTTAAAATTTTTCTTGCCTGAGGCATAGAAACTTATCTAAATTAACTTACAAAATAAAATTTACTAAGGTAAACCATCAAGTTTCCACACACCACCACTATTCATACCTTCACAAGTTTCCACACACCTCCACTAATTTCCCTTATTCCCACCAGCATTAGTTTCCACAGACCACCACCAGTTTTCACACACCACTAACAGCTTCCACAGAACACCACCAGCTGATACAGACCACCATTAGATTTTTGGTTATATATATATATATATATATATATATATATATATATATATATAATCTAAGGTTTAGATTAGTTAGCCAATGAAAATGTTGCAATCTCAAAATCATAATA